>NC_138497.1:39339316-39571816 GCF_964252035.2 Podarcis erhardii
AATGCAATATACATAGGAATTGCAGTTTCAAGTACAATTTGGGAACTTTATACTTTACTGATGAAAACCAAATATTCATATAAAACCTCATTGCCACTGGACAACAATACATGCTGGTAATTATGGTAGTCTCGTTGTTAACAGAGAGGTTTTCCACTGCGTACATTAGTAGCACACACTTTCCCCACATTCACCCCCTTCAACAAAACTTCACCAACATCATCTAGACCTATCAAAGTAGTTAAAGGAACTATAAATCCATACAGTCCTCCTAAGAATATGCTTATGGGCCATCCAATAAAGTACAGTATGACGAACCAAATTATTCCCCAGGTGACACAGAGACAATCCATCTTCACCCTAGTAACACAATTAGTTGAGTTAATTCAGTAAGTTTTGATACAAAGGCATTTTATTTACTAGACTGTCAGATTACAGATTAAATTTCCTTTAATATTTCAGCATCCCTACAAAAATACATGGAACTATAAAGGATTGTGTTACAAATAAAATCCAATTATCAAAACATAAAAATTGAAAGTGTAAATATATAGTTTTTGTATATGGACATAATGGAAATTGGCATGTAGACAGTCAACTACTTTAATAAAGCTGGGATATTATATGAAATAGGGATATTTTTTTTGTATACACTCACATTAGGAGGGCATACATCACCAATAGACAATAGTACCTAAAATCACTTTTATGCTGTTTATTAGCTGGTTAAAGGAGAACAAAGACTGCTCCTCATATTTATTTTTACTTTTATTTTCAAAATACAAGACTGCATTTGAATAATACTAGGCATAATACAACTTGTCTAAGAAGTGATATACAAGCTCTTTCCAAGGGACGAAAATAAAAGCATTTCACTCCACAGCTCAACACAACTTGATTCCTACAAGTTTCAAATGCAGTGTGGGTGGGCTTCCGGTTTAAAATGGGCTTCTATAGATAGCTGTGTTATTATTCCATTGGTTATGCCTTTGGGGTCTGCTATCATGCAGGGTTGCCATACGTCTAGGAATCTCAAACATGTACTCTTTTTGGGGAGCTACATGCTAATCTGGGGGATTTTTACAATTTAAAGCAAATGTGCTTGTTTGGGGGGGGTTAATTTTTGTGCGTGCTGGCAACTCGGGTTCAGGCTCAGGCTTGGGTGTGGGCAACCTAGGCTCTATCTCTGTCTTGGGCTCTGGCACAGGCAACCCACTCTCTGGCTCAGATTGCTCAGGCTTGGCAGACGGCTGGGGGATGAGTGGGCAATTGCTCTCCGGATTTTTACCTCTGGAAATATGGCAACCCTGCTCTCATGATACTTCAGTATTGTGGTGCATAAATTTATATTTTCTTAGTACACCTGTGATTGTATATAAGACCACATTTAGAAATGATTACTGCATAGGAAGACCCATAATTATGAAAGCATTTCGAAAGCAAGCATATATAACCATAAAGGTAAAGGTAAAGGGACCCCTGACCATTAGGTCCAGTCACAGACGACTCTGGGGTTGCGGCGATTATCTCATTTTACTGGCCAAGGGAGCCAGCGTTTGTCCGCAGATAGCTTCTGGGTAATGTGGCCTGCAAGACTAAGCCACTTCTGGCGAACCAGAGCAATGCACTGAAACGCCGTTTACCTTCCCTTCAGAGTGGTACCTATTTATCTACTTGCACTTTGATGTGCTTTCAAACTGCTAGGTTGGCAGGAGCAGGGACCGAGCAACGGGAGCTCAACCTGTCGCGGGGATTCGAACCGCCGACCTTCTGATCGGCAAGCCCTAGGCTCTGTGGTTTAGACCACAGCACCACCTGCGTCCCTATATATAACTACCTTTTCCTAATAATAATAATAATAATAATAATAATAATAATAATAATAACAAAAATAATTTATTTATACCCCGCCCATCTGGCTGGGCTGCCCCAGCCACTCTGGGCAGCTTCCAACAATATATTAAAATACAGTAATCCTAGAGTTACTTTTTTAGAAGGAGTCAATTTAACAAACTGTTCTTGATGCCAGCTCAGATATCTAATAACAGAATCCAAAAAGTGTTACTTCAGTCCAGGAACAACATTAACTTTTGCAACTATGGAACATTATATCCAATGTTTGGCTATCTTTGAATCAGGCCTGGAAGTTAATTGACAATCCACACTGTTTTTTAATCAGGGCAACCAAGGCTTATTTAGGCCTGAACCCAAACTCAAATAGGTCAAGATAATCTGTTTCATCCAAGAGCACTTGCAATTGCTGCACTGAAACCTTCTCAATCACCTTCCTTAAAAGGGGTATTTGTGACTTTGTGGTAGTTGTCACAAACTGATAGGTCCAGGTGTGCTTGTATTTTCAGGTGTGGTTGGATCACTGCTACTTTCAAGGTGGCTAGGACCACACCCTATTGCAAGGATGTGTTGACCACACCCTTGATCCATCTGGTCATACCTCCTTGGCAAACTTTAATAAGAGAGTCAAGGGTTGAGGAAACAAATGGTTGGCCACACTGTTGCAAGCACCTCATCCATATCAAGCCAAATCTATGGAAACAGATTCCATGGTGTTACAGCAGATGTTGCACTGTACACCTCATTTGAGACTTCAGTGAATGTGGATGTGGTGTCAAGATTATTAATTAACTTGAAGATTCCAATCTGGATGAAAAGGCCAGGTTTAGATACAATTATTTTAAAGAATAATATACATGAATGAAATCTTTAGGCAGCTTTATCATCATGAACCTAAGCCAGAAGTCCAAGGATATATTCAAAAGAATGTATTTACTTCAATGAAAGATACATTCAGGAAAGTCTGAGTAAGTTAACCTGGTTGTCTCCTATGGAGATATGAAAGGTCGGGGGGGGGGGCGGAATAGAGGCCAGAAGGTGTGTATATATATATATATATATATATATAGGCAGACTGATTTCTGATTTCTATGAAATACACTAACAGATAAAATCAAGCATAATTTTTTTAATACATTTGTTGCAAGAAGGCATAAACTGTAGTGCGCGCAACAATCAGTAACTTTTTTATTATTTATTATCTAAATGTCTCTGTTCTTCCTAACGAATCCCACTACTAACTCACTTCTTTGCTCTGAGAATATCTGATTCAGCACAGATGACACTTGTCTCAAAAAAGAAACAATTACTACCACCGCTGGTGATGATTGCAATATGTACTTAGTAAGGAAAATGTGATTTATTTATTAAAATAGGAAAAAAGATAACCAGCAGATAAAGTTAAATGGTCCAGTAATAAAAAAAAAAATTTTCTGCTTAGCTGTTAAGTGCAAATAATAATAATCACCCCAAACTTACCTTTATGTTGTATGGAATTGTTGATTATAATGGCTTTTGAAAATCGGCCTTATTTTTCCAAGCAGTTACTAAAACAGAAGTAAACAAGCAAGCTAAGCCAACACCCACAAGCAAAATACCAGAAGTATTTTACAAATATGTTTCTTTCTCCTCATGCAAGTCAGCTGATTTGACCAGCAAGGCTATGCTAAGCAAAATGAGGTCATACACTGTAGTTTTCAAGCATTTCTAGTTGTAAGAAATGTTATGGAAATGTCTGGGAAAATGCTGGCAACTACGTAAGAATTAGGTACACATACACACACACACAAAAAAAAGCATTGTTCTTAGTTATTTGACTTTGTCTCCAGTATTCATGTAAAAATACACATCTCTTTTCTCCATTCTTAGCACATTTGGGTCTTGTTAGCTTGCTCTTATTTCTCAGTAACACCCCATATCCATCTCATTCTCCCTTGTCATTTTCATGCTCTAGAAGTTAGTAGCTGCAGCTGAATTGAACGCATGACAAATCCCGAATTCAGTCCCCATCATATTCACAAGAAGCAAAAGCAAAGAAAAGGAATACTTCCCTCCCCTCCTCTGTTTAAAGACTTAATTCCCCGATACTTGCACTATTTGTGTGGATGTTACAGAAGCAGGGCCCGTTATTTCTCTCATGAAGGAGCCTCTGTACGCTGAGATATTGAGATGTTCCAGAGGAAAATAAAGTACTACTGGACTCCTGTGCTCAACAATGTAAAGAGCAAGTACACTGAATAATAAAGAGTCTGTGCCATCCTGGTTAATTGCTTATATTTTTGTTTATATAATATTTTTGCAAACAGCTCTCTTCCCTGAGTCAATTATTTTGTGTCGCCTTCTCCCTTCTCTTCAAATCCCTTTACCTCAAAGACAGGCCTTCGTTTAATTCTCCTCTTGCCCGGCAACCGAGGCGTCTCTCACAAATCATACCTGTCAAGGCATCCTCCACCTTACCTGTCCAAAGCTTGTGTTAAAGTCAGGCGCTTTTGTAACGAGCCTGTTACACAGCTTTTGCTTTATTTGTTTATTATTATTTTTTACTTCAGGCAAACACACAAAGAAGCTGATTCTGTAGAGAATTCCTGCCCTCAAAGAGAACTCGTGGCAGGCTGTGTACAGGCTACAGCTATGAAGGACGCTCCTTCGCTCAAAGGATTCTGGGCCCTGTCGTTCACCCCTCACAGAGTCACAATGGTGCCATTTCTCTTGGCTCTGCCAATTCAAAAGTTTGTGGCTATAAATACGATGGGCTGCAGGGACAATGGAGATTGGGTTGCCTATCCTCCACAGTAAAGCTTATTAAGCCGGTGCAGGAGGACATTAGTATTTGTAACAGGCTCAAAGTGTTGCTAAATCAAACACAGGCCGTCATTTAGAGTCAATCCAGAGGCTGCTGCCGTTACCCTGAAGAAACAAGAGGCCTCCCCTCAGACTAGACTGAAGCAGGCCACAGGCCCTGTCCCATTCACTTATCTTAGGCTTCTGCTAAACACCCTTGTTTTGGAAACATTCCTAACCATTTGGCTGGTCCTGGATACAAGGCTAGAATTTGAACCAAGAATTAGCTTTTTAATTCTCTCTTCCTCTCTGCAGTCTCCTCAGTTTTGGTTCAGACCACACAGTGCAGTTTTAAGAACTACTCTCTCTCCCCGCCCACCTCCGTTTTGCTCAGTTTTTTTCAGGGGAAATGGTTGCAAAAAATAGCTTTGTAATTACACACACTCAGTGTCATAGAGTATATATAATACCTCTCCAAAAGTGAAAGGGAAATGAAATTTAGGCTCCCAAACATATACGCAGGAACAGGCCACATCATTTATATCAATTGTGGAGGAGGAGTGGAGGAGTTTGGATTTGATATCCCGCCTTTCACTCCCTTTAAGGAGTCTCAAAGCGGCTAACATTCTCCTTTCCCTTCCTCCCCCCCAACAAACACTCTGTGAGGTGAGTGGGGCTGAGAGACTTCAGAGAAGTGTGACTAGCCCAAGGTCACCCAGCAGCTGCATGTGGAGGAACGGATTACGAGTCTGCCACTCTTAACCACTACACCACACTGGCCCTTGTGTACAAATTAGGCCCTCAGTGATTTGATTCAGACTGCAATCCTTTGCACACTTACTTGAGTAAGAACTGTTGATGATAGGACATACTTATGAGAAATTATGCATAGGACTGCATTGTTGGGCTATGGTGCTAATAATATAGAAGGCAACCCCACTGAAACAAATTTGGCTTCCTCCCAAGAAGATTCAGGATTGGGGTGTTATACATTATGAAACACAGTATGAATTCCTTGTTTCATTTTTTGGAAACCCACTTCATTCTCCGATTCCTAGTGTTTCTATGCTGCTGCTGCTGCAAATGATGATGATATTAGTATCAAAGAACAGAGAGGGGAAAATAATGTGAAATCTAAAATAATACTTCTATTGCAAGAGGGGAGAGAGAACTCTGCCACCTAAAACATTTTTTCTGTTTGAAAAATTGCTGTTTAACATTCACTGTCCCCCCTCTTTGAACAGCCCTCAGCAGCTGAAAGTTAAAAACTGCTTTACTCTATGCTTATTTGCAGTATCTTTCCAGGAAGTTGTTAAACTGCCAGAGGTCACCTACACTGGGAAGAAAGTCAAGAGAGAGTCCAACCATACCGACAACAGATTTGTCAGCAGTCAGGGCAAGCTCAAACTTGCAGCTTCACTATCCTTCTATTACAGAATAGCATAAGAAGGTTGCAGAACTGCACATTTCAGTCAGAAAATGCACTCACACCTTGGCAATAACATTCCAGTTTAGTGTTTTAAACCTGCTCTCATTCTACCACAGAGAAGCTGGAATGAAAAGGCACTGTAGAATGATATTCTAGTGCTCTCTCTTTAAAGATCCTAGAACGCAGCTTGTGTTTGTCAGCATGGCTGAGTTCCAGGAAGGTTTTGCTGCAATGTCATTGACAAAGTCTTGACTCCAGAAATTCTTTATAAAGGCATGCAAGAGAAAGGTGTGGAAATATTTTCCAAAGCACTCCTAAAAAGGACTGTGGTATGAATAGAGTGTCATGGCTAAAATGGCAGCTGTTTCTTTAATGTGAATAAAGCTGGGTCAGCATGACTCAGCGGTCTGCACCAAGTTGTATATATAAGTGAGAAATGTTAGTTTGTGCTGAGGCTGTTGTTTGGGTTGGTTGGTTGGTTGGTGCTGGTGTGTATAGTTATTCAGTCGTGTTTTGCACAAAGACTTTTAAGAATAAAACTCTGCAAGGATATTCTTCTGGACTCTTTTATGCTGACAAGGGTCTGAGGACCAGGCTGAGGAGACAAAGGGAGGTCAGAACCCTTTCCTTCTTTTTTTTTTTGCTTTTTACAAACACTGACAGGTTATGGGCCCAGTGTTTCTGAGCATGTGCAGAGTGCAGAACAACTGACAGCATCTCAGCAGGGAGCTGGTGAGTCCTGGTGGTGTATGAAGCCAGTGGCTGTGCATTGGAGCAGTTAGTCGCAAGCTGTAACTGTCTGCAGTGACGCTGGAGTGGCTAGGATCTGAGGATCAGGAAAGCACTCAGCGTTGGCTACTGGAACAGTTTGAACTGCTAGAGGACCACAGTAGGTGACTCACAGAGCGGCTACACAAGTTGCAGAGCCAGGTGGGACCTGAGGGTCAACAGAGGCAGCAGCTAGAAGCCGGTGAGTGCCAGCCAGGACCATCCAGTTGGACTCTAAAGAGAGTCTTCCCAAGTTGTAAATATTGGGGGAGGCATCCCTTTTGAACTTCTCAGAAAACAACTGGCTGAGTTGGTCAATTAAAATGCAGCAGTTGTTAAGGAGAGATGGACTATGGGACTGTGTTGAAACTGAGGTTTAGAGACGGGACTCTGCTGAGAAAAAAACGGCTGGATGAAAGGGCTTGTGCCCAAATTATGCTGTGTTTGAGCAACTCTCAGTTATTGCATGTAGCAAATGCCAGCACAGCGTTTGAGTGCTGGAATTTATTAAGGGCAATGCATGTCAGAGAAACTGCTGGAACTATAATTTCTCTGACCAGAAGGCTGTTCAGGACTGTTATGAAGGAAGGTGAGAGTTTGGCAACTCATCTTCAAATGCTGAAATCTCTGTTTCTTCAACTACAGCAGAGAGGTAAGCATTATGATGAGACTGGAGGACTTCCGGGTTAGCGCCATCGGCAATGGTAGAATTCCTCTGATCCAGAGGAACCCGCTCCGCGAAAATCGGGTCTTGCCACCGCGGCGAAGGCGGAGACCCCTTAAAAATCCCAGGCGGAGGAAGCCTGGGAACGTGGGATTCGCCTGACACCAGGAGCGCCCCCCCCACATGCAAGGAGACCCCTTTTTGGGGGGTCCGAAGCGACGTCGGGTTGAGTGGCGCGGTGTCTTGAATCGACTGCTATTTTTACGGAGTGAAGCCGCACAGCCGTTGACTTTTTCCTGTGGACAATTGGACTCTAAAACAAGTACCCGTGAGTAGAACGGAAAATTGGGCTAAGAAACATTTTAATTTGGTACTCAAGCGGGAAGGTTCTAAACAGGAAGTCCGCCTTCCGTTTTTGTAAATAATCCGAAGTAAAAATTGTGCAAGCTAAAGCCTGGAAAAGCTGTTCATAAAGATCTAAAATTCCTCCTGTTTTAACCATCCAAACCCCTCTTTGAAGTAGGAGTAAAGAGGGGAAATTTGACTGTTTATACCTGCAGGAGAGAGAGTAAAGAAAGATAAATTTCCACCGTCTCAAACCTGGGAACGGGGCATCAGAGACAGTGACTTTTGGCGAAGTTCATTGAACGTGAAAGAAACATCTTTTGACAGACAGCTAAAGAAGAGATACAAATTTTCAATGTTGCCCTTTGCATTTAAAAGGAACTAAAAATTCGAAAAGTGAAAGTAACTTTCTTTTGTTGGATTTGCTTTTAAGATGGATACAAATAGAAACTGCCTCCTCTAGAGGGAGTTTGTTAAATTGTTGCTGGAGTGGATCTGGGGTTTTTCCAGCTGCGGTGATTAGGATCCTGGGAACAGACTGTGACCTTGAACAAAAATGTGTCTGGAAGAAACTTTGGTGCTTGCTCTTTGCAAGACGAGCGCCCTGTTAGAACAGTTGCATGAGAAGATGGATTTGATGACTGTTGCAGTTAAAAATTTTGGACAAACAGTGAATATTTATACAGGAATTACTCAGGAGCCAACTCAAGAACCTGATTTGATGGAGCAAGTGCAATTGCAGAAGACAGGGGAGGAAGTTGTTGTTGAACTTCAAGCAATACAAATGGAGAAGCCTGAGGCCCCACAGGAGCATAAGCCGTTGTTGTTGAAGGTTGAACCTGGAGCGGGCCAGGGGGGATTTGGAGTTGTGGGGGCCCTTAAGTTTGGAGGGTCCTTGAAGCATGTTTTTAAATACCCTCTGGACTACGCTGTTGACTGTGGGGAATGGAACTATGAGGAATGGGCTGATTTTTTGAGGAGAGATGGAGACATTTTCGAGTTGGAACATCCCCGAGATCTACTCTTCAATGAGAAAGGAAAGAAACTAAGAAAGAGATCAACAAAAGATAAGGTAAAGTGCAAGTATAAACAAGAAGAAGATCTGCAGAAGGGACATGGAAGAGACTTAAGAGCCTCAGACATAAGATTACCAGGTTGATGGACCAGAAGAAAAGGATAAAGGACTGACATAACCCGAGACCAGGAAAAAGAGACGCTGGATGAAGATTGGAAGAAAATTTTTAAAGTTTTATTTTGGAAATTAGTGTAAAATTAATGAATATTAGGAAAAACGTTGGAAGGAAATTATTTGGCTTTAGTAGAAATAATATAAGGAGTTATGTACAAATAAGTATTAAGTCTTAAGCTTTAAGGTATTTTATGGTAAGATAAGGTTAAAATAAATTAAGGCAAATTGAATGACAGAATATAGTAGTGAAAGATGGAAGGATTTGTTGACTTAATTAACAGGTTAGGGTTTTTTTAAGATAAATTATTTAATTGAAAATTGAATGTTATTAGGGGAAAATGCAAAGTTATAATATATTAAGACGAATTATCAAGATAAAAGGGAAAATGGAAAGGATTTGCTGAAATTACTAATTAAATTAGAATACAAAAAAGGGAGGTGTGAGGAGGTCAGGGAAACAAGTGAATGAAAGTTAAGATAAGAAAAGGATGATGTGTGTTTTTTAAAATTGTTTTTATACTATTTTTATTTCTTTTTGTGTGTACTTTGTATTTTTTGCTCTTTTTTTCTTTTTCTCTTTTATATTTCTGTAACCTTTCCAAAACTTCAATAAATATTATTTATTATATAAAAAAAGCATTATGATGAGACTGACCAAACCTGGGGGGCCACTAGGGGGCGCATTGGAAGATGGCCGACAATACCATCTCTCCGACCCACATGGGGTAATTAAGAGGCTGTTATGGGAGTAGGCAGCCTCCCTTGTTGCCCCAAGGAAATGGGGAACACTGCCCTTGCCTGCTGTGCCCATAAATCACCCCCTAATTCGAAAGAAGGGGGTGAGGGCCCTAGGCAGAATGCCCCCGTGTGGACCTCAGCTCTCCTGGACGCTGTCTCTGATCGCGCACTAGTTGCAGCAATTTGGAATAATTAATTACAAAAGAAGCAAATGCACATATTTCAAGTGAAGAAGGGGAGTGAAGTCTGCTAATTTAAGTGACCTCTGCGAAAGAAGACGATGGGCTGGAGAAACAGGAATATTTTATGATGAAGATACACCAAAGATGGGGTATGTTGACAACGGGGCTGAATGGGGGGGAAACCTTTTTTTACTTTTGTTCTATGTGATTTACAAGAACCCCTCCTCATTAGAACCGTCAGTTGAACTGACCCAAGCAGGATGATTAAGGTCTGTGTGGAGATAAACTTTAACCAAAAGTATGCTTTATGGAGACCAAGAAGCAATAAGTGCTTTTGGGAATGGCACAGCAATTAATTCGGAGTTGCCATCTTGCCAAAGGATTTATAGCCGGGAAGAAGAACGGATTTGTTTTCAGACTGCATTCCTAGTGAATCTCCTCAGAGGTTTCGAGAAAGGTGGCAGATTGGTCAAGATTAATGACGCTAAGACTGTTTTGATGTATGGAAGTGATGTTATATGGAAAATGTCTGGATATGGCTACTGGATAAAAAAATATATATCCACGCAGGATTACAAACTGTTCTAACCAGCTTGCGGAGACTATCAGAGGTCACAAAGAGAAAGGAAAAATATATGAAAATAACAACAAGAGATGTGGAAAAATAATAAGAAAGGACTGGATAGTACTGTGAACATCATAAGGTTAGATTTGTGGACATTAAAACAGCAGTAAGAAGCAAGAAGTTGATTGGATCCCTTCAGAACTTGAAATATGGGTACCACCAACAAAAATTTAAAATTCGGCTGTGTAATTTGGAATTTATGTAATTTGGTTTGATTTGATGTGATTGGTCGGTTAATAAAAAATTATTCTTTTTTTAAAAAGAGACTGACCAAACCTACATTATCCTTTCAAGTTTGCCTGAAAGCTGGTTGCCTGTGATTAACAGCATGGAGAGTATGCGTCCCCGAGATCTGACCCTTGAGTATGTTGTTGGAAGATTGACTGAAGAAGCAGAAAGAAGGTCAGATAGACAGGCTGAACTCCAAGAGCGGAGGAGTTACAGTCGAGGGGGCCAGCAGCAGAATCTGCCAATGGAGCAACGCCAAGGTTTGGACTTGGCCATGGTGGTGAGGAGGTGCTATAGATGCAACCAACCTGGGCATCTCCAATGTCAATGCAGGGCAAGACTTCCAGGAGATGACGTGGAGCACAGACAACAATTGACGCAGAAACGTAAGCAGAAGGGGTTCTCTTCAGGGAAGAAGAACACGCGTTCTGCTCAGTTTGTGTCTGCATTTTCTCGAGAGGAGAGGAAAATACCTCAAGGAACATGGTTGCTGGACTCTGGGAGTAGCAGGACTATCTGCAACAGTCGGGAGGACTTTAAGACCCTGGAGAAGCCAGCTGATGGAAAAGACTCAATCTATCTTGCTGGTGGTCGTAGAAGCAAGTTTGATGGCCAGGGAACATGTTTCCTGCAGTGCTTGAACACTACTCTACCAGAGACTCTGTTTGTCAGCAGTTTGGACTATTGTTTGCTGTCTGTAAGCTGTTTGATTAATGCAGGGTATAGTGTTAAGTTCATGCAGGATGGTTGCCTGATAAAGAATGGAACTCAGGTATGTGGCCATGCAAAGATGCAAAATGGGTTATATGTAATGCAGGACAAGCCTGTTAAAGCAGTCCAGGTGGTTCAGGATAATTTGCCAGTTCATAAGCGGTGTGTACATGAACTGCACAGAAAACTGGGTCACGCCAATTTCCGTGTGCTTTCAGAGATGCAAAAGGTGTGCAAGAACCTAAAAGTAAATAGCTGTAACTGTTTCCTAGATTGCAATGTATGTAAAATGGCCAAATCTAAGAGGAAGCCTATGGCTTCTAAAAGTGACAGAGTATCTAAAGAGGTTTTAGAACTTGTCCATTGTGACATGATAGGCCCTTTTCCACAGAAGACTGAAGGGGGTGCCAGATATGCTTTTCTGGTAATAGATGATAAATCACGTTTCAGTTGGTTGTTTTTGTTAAAGCAGAAATCTGAGTGTTTCCCCACATTCAGAGAATGGGTTGCCCAAGCTGAAAAGCTCTTCGCTCGCCCTGTTGTGCAGTTGCAAACAGATCGGGGCGGAGAATTTCTGAACAAACAATTTGGGGCATGGTTGCGACGTAAGGGGATCACTCACCGGTTGATTAACCCTTATAGCCCTGCTGAAAATGGTCTGTGTGAAAGATGTGGGGCTGTAATACAGTCAGTAAAGGACTGCCTGCTAGTGGATGCAGGATTGGGTCACAACCATAGGCTGTGGGGCGAGGCTTTTCTGACAGCGAACTTTTTCATTAATAGAACCTGGTCAAGCTCTATAAAAGATATTCCCTATCGTGTGTTGTTTGGGAAAGAACCAGAGTGGACAATGCTCCATAACTGGGGTGCTTGAGCACATGTAAATATCCCCAAAGCTCAGCGCCAGAAAGGGGGCGCTAGAGCGCAGAAACTGCAGTTTGTGGGATATCAGTCCTATGGCGGCGTTTCAATTTACGCCCAGGAAGTGTGGTTCTGTCACGAAGCGCAGACTTTGCTGACCAGGACAGATGGACTGTGATCCATGCCAACACAGACTGCCTACTGTCCCTGCAAGTAAGAGAAGAGGCTTCTTCTCAGCCATTGGCAACACAGGAGCAGGATGAGGAGGAGGCACAGATTTTCCCAAAAGATGTGGCAATAGATAATACTTCTCTAGAGGAAGAGGAAGAAGAGCCAGAGATAAGGGGGGAAGAAGTAGTTGTTGTGCCTAGGCGCTCCCAGCGTTCAAACAAGGGTGTACCTCCTCAACGTTTGACCCTAGGAGGAGTGAGAGTATGCAATGTGAGTTGTGTGGAACCACAAAGTTATAATGAAGTCTTACACTTACCTCCTGGGGAACGTGCTTTGTGGGAACAAGCTATGAAAGAAGAAATGGACTCTTTTAAACGTAACAAAGTGTTTGAGGTCATAATGCCACCACCTGGTGGCAGAGTGGTGTCATGCAAGTGGGTTTACAAGAGAAAAACCCTTCCATCTGGAGAACCACGTTTTCGAGCCAGATTAGTAGCCAGAGGGTTCACTCAGATTAAAGGGGAGAGTTATGATGAAATGTTTTCTCCCACTGTAAAGAGTGAAACTTTTCATTTAATGCTTTCCATTGCTGCTGTAAGACAACTAGCAGTGCACCATTTTGATGTTGATGCTGCATATCTGTATGCAAATTTAGACCATGAAGTGTTAATGAGACAACCCCCTGGGTTTGAAGAGGAGAATGGTGCAGTCTGGCGTTTGAAAAAAGCTGTTTATGGTCTCAAACAAAGTGGAAGGTGTTGGAACCAGTGCTTAAATTAAGCCCTTGTAAAAATTGGTTTAAAAAGGAGTGTGGCTGATCCATGCCTGTACACCAAGGGGACAGGCAACAAATATCTAATGCTCTTAGTCTTTGTTGATGATTTGCTTGTAGCAGGGAGTTCCACAGATGAGATCCAGAAGCTCACAAGTCAACTGGGAAAAAGGTTTAAGCTTAAAGCCTTAGGGCCTGTAAGCAATTACTTGGGAGTAGAAGTAAGGCAGGAAGCTGATGGAAGCTTCCTATTGAGCCAGAAAGAGAAAATTCTTCATTTGATAGAGCAGTTTGGCATGGAAAACTGTAAGCCAGTTCAGACTCCCATGACACCAGATTTCCCAAAGACAGTGTGTGATGATGAATTTGATCAGCCTGAGTTGTATCACTCAAAAATAGGATCACTGTTGTACTTAAGCCAGTGGTCAAGGCCAGACATTGCATGTGCTACAAATGTTCTGAGCCAGTTGTTCTAAATCCAGTACTGCCGATTGGTGTCCTTTGAAAAGGCTTATCAGATATCTAAAGGGGACATTAAATGTATGTTTAAAGATATCTAGTACAAAAGACGAAAAACTAGAAGTATTTGTTGATGCAGACTGGGGAAGCTGTGTAGCTACTAGAAAATCTACAAGTGGAATGGTTATGATGTTTGCCAATTCCATAATTGGGTGGAGGTCAAAGAAACAAGGATTTGTTGCAACCTCATCCTGTGAGGCAGAATATGGGAGCCTGTCACTAGCATGCAATGAAATCATGTGGTTTATACAGATACTAAAAGATCTAGATTGTAAAGTAGATTTGCCTATCCAAGTGTATGAAGATAGCCAATCGTGCATTGCATTAGCGGGCTCAGAAATAATGAAATCCGCATCCAAACATATTGCTATCCATCATGCGAATGTTAGAGATTGTGTACAGAATGGGGTAATGAAACTGGAGTATTGTCAGTCACAAGATAATATTGCTGATTTGTTTACCAAGCCTTTGCCAGCAACATGCCATAATGAATTAATGACAAAACTGGGTTTATGTATATAATGTATGTATGTATTGTTTCTGTTGGGGTTTTCCACATTTAAGAAACAGAAGGGGTGTCACGGCTAAAATGGCCGCTGTTTCTTTAATGCGAATAAAGCTGGGTCAGCATGACTCAGGGGTCTGCACCAAGTTGTATATATAAGTGAAAAATGTTAGTTTGTGCTGAGGCTGGTGTGTATTCAGTCGTGTTTTGCACAAAGACTTTTAAGAATAAAACTCTGCAAGGATATTCTTCTGGACTCTTTTATGCTGACAAGGGTCTGAGGACCAGGCTGAGGAGACAAAGGAAGGTCAGAACCCTTTACTTCTTTTTTTTGCTCTTTACAAACACTGACATAGAGAATAGAATAGAATATTTCTGAGAGGCAATTTGTACTCTCACATCTGGCAGTGTGTTCATATATCCTCAATTTGTGTCTCAGTAGGGACCCCAAATTAAGAATCCATTTCTTCTAATTAACTCTTTTACCACACCGGTTTTTTATGAGATGCTTCCACCAAATTCAATCTCAGAAATTTACAGACTCAGGTCCGCCACTCATTACATATCCTATGTCAGGTGCATATTGGGAATGGCAAAGACCAAGACTTTGAACATATGAAGTGCCTGACTCTGTTTCACTCCTGGATGAAATAATGTCTCCTAAATCTAAACTGGGAGGGTGAGTTTGTGTAAAGCAGCTCCAGAACATAAACAGAGTGCAAAGCAAAATACAATGATGATGATGATGATGATTATTAATTATTATTTATTATTTGTACCCCACCCATCTGGCTGGGTTTCCCCAGATTATCACACCCACTAGAATTCCCAGGTGCTCCTTATTCTAGTGAGCACATCACAATCCATTTGAATATCAAAGGGGTTCCAAATTCTAAATTTTATAGTACTTTAACGGTAATATGTTGACATGGCAATGATAGTGTCCTGTTTTAAATGTGGGTGGCTTGTCTACATCTTCTGTGCTTCTTGTGGAGGCATATACTATCTGTCACCCCATACTATCTGAATTAGGAGGAAGATGAGGTGATAGACCTGTGCCTGGGGCTAGAAATGGACTGGCTGTGTGTTTCAAGTTCCTCAGTCTGCTATGTGATGAGGCAGCCTGTTCTGTATGGGGCTGCACTTAACTGGAAAGACCCCATGTGGCCTTAGTAGAGTGCCTACTTTCCAGCTATGACTGGTTCACCACTGTGTTGCCTCCTGTTCAGAACTGTCTTGGACACTTACCCCATGCTTTGTTAACCCCTGGATTAGGCTATTTAGAGGTGCAGAATATGGAAGCTAGGATAATGTCTGATGTGGAGGGAGGACCCCAAGGGCCACAAAAATTGATAGTATATCGCTTTAAGAAAATGCTATATCGCTTTGAGAAAAAGCTATGAAACTGTTAATGCTAAAGCTTTGAAACTGCTGAGAATGCAAAAGGCCTTTCCCATGGGAAGAGAAGCAGCTAACATTTTTATCACAGAACACACACAGCTAAACACACAGGTTTACAAAGTACAATAGCTCTGCGTAACAATGTATTCCTATATGAAGGCCATAACAGACACAGTGGGAATGAAAGCCTAGTCAGCAGAAATAGCCGGTGCTTATTGCGCAGGCATACTAACCTGAAATGTATCCAACAATTAGGATGGGGTAATGTGAAATACTTCTATACATATGATTGGATGAAATTAAAGGGCTTTGTGTAGAAACTTATAAATAACCCCCCTAGACCCCTAGCTGGGGGATTACAGTTCTTGCGGAACAATCCGACTGTAACCTATTGCTTCCTAAGTAATAAAATATTGGCTGGACTCGTTGGCCAAAGACTTAGGAGTTTTTATAGGGTTTGACCCCTTGCTACAATATGACTGCAAGTACTCTTACTGCACTTATTTTGAAGTTTCTACCCAAATTGTTAGTCTATAAAGCCCTAACTGCCTCTAATATCTGGAGGAGTGTTGCTGCTTTCCATATGCACCAGTTCATGTACTGAGATCTGCAGATGATGCCTTACTGTTAGCGCCATCACCTTCAGAGGTCCGGGGAATGGTGGCTTTTGACAGGGTCATCTCTTCTGTGGCTCCAAAACTGTGCAATTACATCCCCATAGAGGTGCACCAATCACAACACTTTACATCTTCCATTAGCTACTTAAGTTGCACCTGTTGACCCTGGCCTTTGGAAGTGAAGCAAGAATGTTGTAGTTGTCCCCCTGGTAAATGTATTATTAGCTGTATCTGTGTTATGCTTTTGTCATTATTTTTTGGGTTTTTGATGATTCATTATTTTGTGGTTGTATTTTAGTTTATCTAACCAATACTGGTACCTGAGAGTGAAGGGTGGGTAAGAAATACCAGAAATTGAATAAATACACAAATAAATAAAATACATGTAGGAAAAGGAAATTCAATAGATGCTCCCTTGGCCTATAGAGCGAGATGAGCGCGCAACCAGAGTCATCTGTGACTGGACCTAACGGTCAGGGGTACCTTTACCTTTACCTTTAAACTCTTAAAAGAAGCTATATGCCTTATCAGATTCTAAGTGATGGATTAAATGAAGATTTGCTGCTTTACTTCTCAATAAGACTTTACTATAGTTCTGTATTCACAAAATGCTTAAAAACTGGTATATTAGTGGACTACAAGTTATGTTAAATGTGTAATTTGGTAATATGTGATTTATTTACTTTTGGAAACTTCTTAGCCACCTTTCAAAGCACAAAAAAATCCAAAGTGGTGTAAAAATATGAAATAATGTCATTTTAAGGTACTAAAATAGAAAGATATAGAAAGATATGTATAACCATTTGATCTCAAGCCAGCAATCCCATTATAAAATACAAAACCCTAACTCACAGCCATTAAAAACAACATACATTAACAGAACCATTAACTCCTAATTAAAAGCAAACTGCAATAACTGTTTTTTAGGAACAACCTGAAAGAAAACAGGCAGGAAGCCAATTGTACCAAAGAGGAGGCATGAGGGAGGCAATAACAAAAATGCAAAGGAACAGGGGGTGGATCTTGAAGGTGTCACTGGTTAGCTATTTGAAGGGAGAACGGAATTGAATTTCTCATTCTCCTAGAAGTGAATGGGTTCAATGGGTCATCTAAAAGCATGCTGGCTGGGCCTGATGTCATGCCAACCTCATCCTCTGTCCCCCAATAAATAGCCTGTTGCGCCATTGGAACAACATACAGGTGTTAAGGTAACAAGTGAATATATTCCAAACTGTGCGTGCAAGAGGCTTCAGCATCAACTCCAGCAAAAATGCCACCTTCTTTAAAACATGTAGGCATACGCAATGGGGGTGGGGAGATAAGCACATTTGCATGCCCCTAGGAAGCCACCCACTGTTCCTCGGGTTTTCTTACTAATAAGCCTACATCAGCAAACTTACTCGCTTCATCTAAAAAATTATAGTAACATTCTTTATAGTAAGGCTGGGAGAGAGATGAGTCAGAAGGAGCAGCTGTTGTCAACGCCTCCTTTTATTGCATAGTTTAGGCTGACAGGATGCCAGTGGGTGAATGTTGTATGAGTAGGGAGTAATTTAGGACAAATGGCTCACCAATGAAATTTGACCTGCATTTATAATTGAGACGAGATGAAGGCATAGTATACGCATTACTAAAAATATTAAAAAGTAAGGTGGAGATACAACAGGGAAGACCAGAATCTCCCCCAAATTAATCTGTTTAGGTCCATTAGTATCTATAACTGAATGAATATAGTTCAGTGAGTAGTTATCAAGGATGAATATTATAGTTAGGAGTCCCACAAAAATAAGAAAAAGATAGCAACAGCAGAGATTATTGTCAACCTGGCTGCACTTTTTCAGGTTATAATGCAACATGGCAGCAGTTAAAAGGGCAAGTTCTCCCACTGTGACAATTTGACTTCTCTTTAAAGGGTCACGGGAGAGTGAACAGTCATTAAACCATTTTTACAATCCCTTGATTTTCAGCCATCTGTAAGTTACACAGGCTGCAACAGGACCAAAAGACGAAGGCTGCTGCTCTAGCTGAAGGTTGTGTGGAATTGTGTGGAATTGTGTGGAATTCAGTTAAGCTTTCTGCCATTAGAATGAGGAAAACTATGGGGGGAATTAAAGACATACATCATATTGACAGGAATTAATTTTGGCAAAACATGGCTAACAGGCAAAACAATTACCAACCATCCCATGCATGCATAGCACTTAACAGATTTTCCCCCCATGCAAATTCAGTTATTAGTCATGCTAATGCCTACCTGCTAATTACATTCCCAGATAAAAACTGCTTGTGACACTCTAGAAATACCCATTAAGAATACCTCTCCGGTGCTAATATGTGGTGCACATAAGGATGCATGCCCATCTATCTACTTTATATTTTAGAAAATGGTTTGTCTGCCTTCTGTGTGTTTGGACCCCACTCAAGATAGCATTGCCAAACTCAGCATGAGGGATCCTGAGGTTGGGGCAGCAGCCTTCATCAATGTTTGGACACTATCCACCATTTTGTATCAAGATGGCAGTCTAAAAAAAATCATTTTGGTGTGACTTTGCCCATTTTGGGGCATAGGTTTGGTCACCTCTCCAGATATCATTGTCAAACTCAGCATGAGGGTTCCTGAGGTCGGGGTGGCTGACTTTGTCGCCATTTGGAAGCCAGGTGCCCGTTTGAATCAAGATGGTGGATTGGTGTGACTTTGGTGTGACTTCACCTGGGTTTTGGAGTGACAAGTCCAAACTCAAAAATTACACCATCCATTTAAAAATCACAATACTTTATTGGTGTCCAAAAATTCCCAGACAGCACAGGGCACTCTCCACTGGTATTATATATGCCATATATGTGAAAAGAACACACTCCATTGACGTTCTATCTTGCAATGGGACAGTGGAGAAGTTATTTTTCCCCAGCCTTGGGTCCCCCACATGTTGGACTACAACTTTCAGAATCCTTGACCATTGCCCATGCTGGCTGGGATAATGGAGGCTGCTGTTGACATATTGTTATTATTAAAATAGGTAAGTAAAATATATAGCATGATAGTCAACATTAGGCCTACTCAGAGTAGGCCCATTAAAGTTAATGAACACGACTAACTTAGGTTCATTAATTTCAGCAGGTCTCTTCTGAGTAGGAGCTAGTTAAATACAACCCGCAATACCCAAGCATGTTTAGAACTGGAGTAAAGGGAGCTCAAAAAGCCAATTACATAGGTCAGCACTATTGTGGACTAGGAGAACATCTAGCATTGTGCTGAGCAGTGTGCATGTTTAAAGGAAGCTTTTCAAGGGATCCAGCAGGGTGCATCACCTCCATGAGGCACAGCCTCAGGGTAGCATTTCATTCTTAAACAGCAGCCATTCACTTACATAGAAGAAAGTAAAGCAGCAGTAAAAGGGACACCTCTGAGGTGAAAAGTACATTTGCTTCTTATCCACCAAGAAGCAAGGATGTGGCCATCTGCACACTGCATAGCTGTCAACGTTCCCCCTTTTTTAAGGGAAATTCCCTTATTCCGAATAGGATTGTGCACTCTCTTTGGCTCTCTTCTTTGTTCACAATGGAAACTTGTCAAAAAAGAAAATATCACCAATGTAGAGCACCAGTCCTTGGGTATATTTACTTTATTTAAAATTTCTTAACCTCTCATGCCAACAAGGCAACTTCAGTTAGGATATCTTTTGCTGTTAACGCTTCACTTTTAAGAAAGTCCCTTTTAAACAAGAGTTTGCCCTGCCACCAGATCACTCTTAGAAATGCTAAAAAGGAGCACTCCCTCCTCACAGTCCATTCCTTTCCCAGTACAGTAATTAGTAAACATTCCATGTCCCCAGACTATCAATCTAAAAATAGCTCTCCTGACAACAGAGATGTCAAATTTAAGCAGCAGGATGCTGAAGCGCCTTGCGACGCATAACAGGACTGCTCCAACGCGGCTGCTTGGTAATTCAGGAATTTATAGCTGATAAATGGGCCCTGTCACATTTATCTCCAGTAAAGATTGACGTGCCAAGACTTTTATTATCAGTTTCCCACCTGGATGGTGCATAGTTCCCCATAATCTGAATACCATGGTTGATAGAACATCGATGACCGGGCCAGTTTTCAATTTTAGGATCCATCTTTGGATATTCTATATAGCAGATGATGTACCTATAAAACACTTAATAAAATTTCCTGTTTCCAAGCGGTGTCTTTGGGCACTTTTCCCATATCCCTCACAAGTTATGCCCACTTTACCAGCTTGACAAATGCCAGTGCAGGCACCTTCACACAGCTCAGTGTCCCCAAAACACGTCCAAGAGCTGGCTCCCACACTTTAAGAGGTACCACTTGCCAAAGGAATCTGCAAAATATCACCAGTTGCTTATTGCATTCATTTGGGCCATGTACTCTTGCTATTGAGACTCTTATCCCGGCACCAGGTTAAAGTATGAGCAAAAATATCTCAAGTTGCTTCATTAAATACATACAAACTACCAGCAGCTGTTCCTGCCAGTGTTGGGATTTATTAAAAAAAAAAAAAAAACACAGCAGAAATAAGTTGTTAGATACTAGAATATTTTTAGAAAATAGGTTAGAAAGCAGACGATCCTTAGCTGAGCTGGTCACATGTTGCCTGAAGGCCTTGTACCATTCATCCCTGATTAAACATATGAATGTTAGTTTATGAAACTGTATCACAGTGTCTCTAAGCTGTGCACCATTAGGTCTCTCTCAGTGACAGGTTAAAAAGCTGCAGTTTATTTTTGTGCATGGTGGAACTTATGGAACCACATATTTCCAAAGCAATTTTATTTTCTTCTGGCAAGGCAATTCAAGAATGTAAATGAATAAGTGTCTAAATTAGCAACTGTAGATTCTGTGCAATTTACAATGCAAGGAAGACTGAGAACAAATTGATTCTTATTAGCTGAAGATATCTCTATCCTATATCTAATGTTGTGAGGGGAAAAATATTATGCTTATTTTTGTATGCGGATAAACTGCACCACCAGAGGCAAGGCTAATGGAATATATCTAATATAGTTTGAAGATTGAATGCTATTTTAATGATCTATATCTTTTTGTAAAGCAATCCTATTGGCAACTTTACAAGCAAATATACAACGTTGGCAGCAAAGAACGTGAAATTTGGGTGATAGTTAACTTTGAAACATACTGCTTGTCCAGGGGATTTATAGATGTAAAGTGATCTGCCAAGATGATTTCTCTCAGTTGTAAATTTGGAAATTTAAAGAAGGGTGCTCAATTGAAAATGATTCTAGAACACCTACTCTGGTAGAATTTTACTGATCTATTTAACATTTTGCCTGTGAAATCAAAATCAAAGGCATATTTGCTTTTTTTCAAATTTATTCTACCGTTACTCCCACTAGCTACAAACCAAAGCGTTGCAAGACACCATGTTGTCAATAGAGTCATGAACCTCATAAGGCAAATGTAATATTAGATTCTGGATTTTTTTTCCCTTTAGTTTTCTTTTGATGTAGCAGAACTATCACCAGCTATCTAGAAAAATCCAATAAAAAACTGCAAATAGTGTTTGTTTTGTTAAATAGCTCTGAGTCAATAAAGCATATAACTATGAGCTTATGGCTGGCAAGATCCTGGACTAGATGGGCCAAGAGCCTTACCAAGCAGGGTTTATGTTCTTATAACATCATCCCTCCCTCAAGCTAAAGAAACAATTAATATGTCTTCGATTATAAACAGATCATGTGATAAAACTTCCTGGGGTGTACCACCTGGGGTGTACCTGGGGTGCATCTGGGGTGTACGGATGCAAATACTGTACAGGACATGACCGCAAGCTTTTCCAAATAAAAGACTCCATTACTAGCAGAAAAATGGGGCAACCCTGAGCTAAGTTGTACAATCTCTGGTGTTCTTTTCCAAAGCTTCAAATCAGGATAAGGACCAAATATTGTGGTCTATGCTCACCCCAGCTATCTACATTGTATTTGATTAAAGAAAATACTTGACTGTAAATCTCTCCAAATTGAACTTTATAGTATCAAAAAAAGGGGAGTTACACAAAGGATTGATAAAAAACCCCACTTTACTAAATACACAATACAAGTAAAAAAAACTCCTTTGCTAATGATATGTTAGTCATAAATGATACTTAAAAGTATCATTAATATTTACTCTTGGTTAACAGTTGCTTGTTTTACCGACTAACATGTTTCATGGATATACATATGATTAGTCATCTCTGTGTGTCCGCTTGAAAAAGAAAAGTTCATTTCTCTGTGCCATCTTCAGTTTCACTGTCTTCACTATCACTGTCTCTCCCAGGATGCTCAGGCATTTTCCGATGCTCCTCCTCAATTTCCTCTGCTACCTTTTGTTTCTCATTGAAAACTTTCTCTTCTGCAGTTTCCATTGGTGTGGGTTTGACTTCAGTTTCTGTTTCCATTTCAAGATCTTTGCTCTGAACTTCTTCACTTTCCTGAGATTGAAGTGTTTCGATTTCTTCAACAAGTGTTGGAGGAGGCAGCAAGTTTTGCTAGTAAGAAAATTAAACAATTCATTATGAAAATGCCTGCTTTTTGTTTTATTAACAGACCCATATTTGAATGCCATTCAGGACAACCTAGGCATCCTAAATCAGAAGACTTCAATACAATTCAATAATGTACTAGCATGTGAATGCAGGTGTTGTTGCTCAGGAATTCCATGTGTAGTGCTTGCTGACTGTAATTACAATTAATCTACTTAATAGCGTACTGTCATTGGTTATAAGATATGTAATAAAATATTATTTGACGTGAGATTCTACAAGTGAGAGATGCAATTTTAAAAAGGCTAGCTACAAATGAGGTGATTCACAGAAGTCTTATAAAGCAATCTGATTATTAAAAGAATATTTAAGAATTATTGGAGAACAGGTGATGTCCCTGCAGTCTGGAGGTAGGAAAATGTTGTCCCCATCTTTTAAAAAAAAAGGGTGGAGGGAGAACACCTAGGTAACTACTGACTGGTCCTAGAATAGATAATGAAATGGTTGGTTTGTGAGCACTTAGAAAGGAAGGATGCTGTGATTACAAAGACTCAGCATGGGTTTCTAAAAAACCAAGTCTCATTTCTTTTTTGATTGAGTTACAAGCTTGGTGGATCAGGGGAATGCGGTGGACATAGTGTTTCTTGATTTCCTTAAGGCTTTTGACAAAGTCCCCCATGATATTCTTGCAGAGAAGCTGGTAAAATGTGGGCTGGAAAAGAAACTGTTAGATGGATTTGTAGCTGGTTGACTGACCAAACCAAAAGAGTATTCACTAATGGTTTCTCATCATACTAGGAAGAAGTGACAAGTGGGGTGCTGCAGGGTTCTGTCCTGGGCCTATTGCTGTTCAGCATTTTAATAAATGACTTTGATGAAGAAGTCATCGGATTTTCAGATGACGCCAAACTGGGATGGGTAGCTAATGCCGCAGTAGACAGAACCGGGATTCAATATTAGTTTAACAGATTTGAGAACTGGGTCAAACCTAACAAAATGAATTTCAATAGGGACAAATGTAAGGTTTTACACCATGGGTAGGCAAACTAAGGCCCAGGGGCCGGATCAGGACCAATCGCCTTCTCAATCCAGCCCACGGACAGTCCAGGAATCAGCGTGTTTTTACATGAGTAGAATGTGTCCTGTATTTAAAATGCATCTCTGGGTTATTTGTGAGGCCTGCCTGGTGTTTTTACATGAGTAGAATGTGTGCTTTTATTTAAAATGCATCTCTGAGTTATTTGTGGGGCATAGGAATTCATTCATTCCCCCCCCCAAAAAAATATAGTCCGGTCCCCCACAAGGTCTGAGGGACAGTGGACCGGCCCCCTACTGAAAAAGTTTGCTGACCCCTGTTCTACACTTAGGCAGGAAGAACCAGCTGCACAGGATCCAGGGGTCTTAGTAGATCACATGTCAATAGTGTGATGCAGCAGAAAAAAAACAAGTGAATGTTATTCTAGGCCAGTGTTTCCCAACCTTTTTTGGGCAAAGGCACACTTGTTTCATGAAAAAAATCTCGAGGCACACCACCATTAGAAAATGTTTAAAAAATTAACTCTGTGCCTATATTGACTATATATAAAGTAACTCTCTTTAATAGGAATCAAATAAACACAAAGAAAGTATTTTATAATTACTTTATTATGAAATAGTAAGTACCGTATTTTTTGTCCCATAGGACGCTCCGTCCCATAGGACGCACCTACTTTTTTGAGGGGGGAAATAAAGGAAAAAATTTTTTCCTTTATTTCCCCCCCAAAAAACCAGGTCGGGGAACAGTGGGATGGCGGTGCTGCGCCTCCCCGCTGTCCCCCGAGCTTGTGGGGCTGGCCCATGTCTGCCTGGCGCGAGGGGCGCTCTGCTTCAGGGCGCCCCGCGCGTCCGGCGGCAGGCTACAGTCCGCAGCATGGGGAACCCTCTGTTTCAGGGCGCCCCATGCGCCCCCCGGGTGCGCAAGGCTTGGCAACACGAGCGCGGAGCACGGGGCGTCCTCCGAAGGGTGCCCCGTGCTCCGCGCTGCCAGCTGCCGCCCGCAAGCCTTGCGCTCCCGGGGGGAGATCCCCCGGGTGCGCAAGGCTGGCCAACACCAGCGCGGAGCACGGGGCGTCCTCTGGAGGGCGCCCCGTGCTCCGCGCTGCAGGCTGCTGCCCGCAAGCCTTGCGCTCCCGGGGGGAGATCCCCCGGGTGCGCAAGGCTGGCCAACACCAGCGCGGAGCACGGGGCGTCCTCTGGAGGGCGCCCCGTGCTCCGCGCTGCAGGCTGCTGCCCGCAAGCCTTGAGCTCCCGGGGGGAGATCCCCCGGTGCGCAAGACTTGCCAACACCAGCGCGGAGCACGGGGTGGCCTCCGAAGGGCGCCCCGTGCTCCGCGCTGCCAGCTGACGCCCGCAAGCCTTGCGCTCCCGGGGGGAGATCCCCCGGGTGCGCAAGGCTTGCGGACACCTGCGTGGAGCACGGGGCGTCCTCCGAAGGGCGCCCCGTGCTCCGCGCTGCCAGCTGACGCCCGCAAGCCTTGCGCTCCCGGGGAGAGATCCCCCGGGTGCGCAAGGCTTGCGGACACCTGCGTGGAGCACGGGGCGTCCTCCGAAGGGCGCCCCGTGCTCCGCGCTGCAGGCTGCTGCCCACAAGCCTTGCGCTCCCGGGGGGAGATCCCCTGGGTGCGCAAGGCTGGCCGACACCAGTGCGGAGCACGGGGCGTCCTCTGGAGGGCGCCCCGTGCTCCGCGCTGCAGGCTGCTGCCCGCAAGCCTTGCGCTCCCGGGGGGAGATCCCCCGGGTGCGCAAGGCTTGCGGACACCTGCGTGGAGCACGGGGCGTCCTCCGAAGGGCGCCCCGTGATCCGCGCTGCAGGCTGCTGCCCGCAAGCCTTGCGCTCCCGGGGGGAGATCCCCCGGGTGCGCAAGGCTTGCGGACACCAGCGCGGAGCACGGGGCGATGGGATGTGGGAGGGAGCTCGCTCCCCGCCCCGCGTGTGTCGCCGCCGCCGCCCCGCCTCTCGCCGCCCGACTCCCTCCCACGGCACACCAGCCGACGTCCCGCGGCACACTAGTGTGCCGCGGAACACCGGTTGGGAAACACTGTTCTAGGCTGTATCAACAGAAGTATAGTGTCTTGATTATTAAAACACTGTTATTGTTGTTTGTATGGATTTTGGTATATGGTGTTGCACATATTTCTGAAATAACAATGGAACTTTTTTAAATACAGTGGTGCCTCGCAAGACGAAATTAATTCGTTCCACAAGTTTTTTCTTCTTGCGAGTTTTTCGTCTTGCGAAGCACGGTTTCCCATAGGAATGCATTGAAAATCAATCAATGCGTTCCTATGGAGACCGTCCGGAGACAGAGGGAAAGCGCCGCGCGCCTTCCCCTCTGTCCCCGGACCTGTTTAAAGCAAGGGGCGGCGGGGAGAAGATTGCTTCTCCCCGTTGCCTGCCCCGCAATCTCCGGGGACAGAGGGGAAGGCGCACGCGCCTTCCCCTCTGTCTTCGGACCTGTTTTAAAGCAAGGGAGGGGGCAGCGGGGAGAATCGCTTCTCCCCGTTGCCACCCCTTGGTTCAAAAGGGGTCCGGGGACAGCGGGGAAGACGCGCTGAGCTTCCCCGCTATCCCCGGAGCTTGCGGGGCAAGCTTCGTTTTGCAAAGCAAGCCCATAGGGAAATGCGTCTTGCGAAGCGGCTACGAAAATGAAAAACTCCTTCGTCTAGCAAGTTTTTCATCTTCCGAGGGTTCGTCTTGCGGGGTACCACTGTAAAAATATCCATTTCCAACTCTGGAAAGATAGCAGAGAACCCCACCCACCTTCCTCCACATCTCTTCCACTATTCCATTTCGTTGTTCCAATGAGCTCTTTCACACTAGCATTTCCGCACACTATTAAACTGAAATTGCATCTGCTATTAACTCATGTTTCTGACAGCCATGTCATGGAGAGGAGAGATTTCAAGAACGACACTCAAACTTTGAAATTACTATATCTGGATCTCTTAATATGTGGCCAAAATGCTATTTTGGGGAGACTAATTATAGGGATTAAGGAAAGCTGAATCTCTCAAATAAGGGATTCCTTTGTCCCTGGAAAAATATATATTTCATGCTGCCGGATACAAAATGAGACTCCTTCTGCGATGCAGCTGGTATCCATGCATGATAATGGTTATTCGATTCTTTTGGTAAGTATGGACTAATGTGATGGTAAAAATAACATCTCAGTAGTGCTACAGAGAATACATACCAGAGCATTTGCTGCAAGTCTGCATGAGTTATGGACTTACAAGGTTATCCAGTCATTGCACTATAGCCTGTAAGTGTTCGAACATAAACTGAGCATGCAGACTGTTTTTCAGAGAATGTAGCCAGTGCAACTCCTGTTCATATCAACAAGCCTGTTCTAGCAGAACAGTAGAACCAATATGCAAAAGGTGTTTTTCATGTCACAGGATGATCAATGGCATCAAGTGGTTTATTTTTCTTCCAAGAGAATATTTTAAGACCACCCCCCACCTCAAAAAACTATCCAGATTTATATCAACATAATCAGCCAGACTTCCAAATGAATGCTCTTTTCGTTTTGCTAAACACGAGGACATCAAGGTAATGGTAAGGCCTTATCATTCTGTTTTATAAAAATAGGTTTGAAATTGTTATGCTTCATGAAGACTCAAATTAATGCTAAAGGTATGAAACCAATCGTATGACAGATTTCAGAAACACTGCTTTTGCAAGTTCAAAGGAAGAGGTCAGACATTTACTAACTTACTTGTTATCAAAGATTAATTAAGAGTGCTTTCACTCAAAGCATTCCCAATTTTAAAAAGTACGTTTTCTCAACTTTCAGTAATATTTACCTGTCTGTGCTGGCGTGTATTCTGTATCATGTGCATATACATGTTGTACACAAAGTTGGCCATCTGAGGCATATTCTTTATAACATGGACTTGGTGAGATGGGTGTTCTCCATTCTAGAGGAGGGGAAAAAGTACTATTGAGATATTTAAAGCAAAAAAATGAACATAAGAGCACTTTTGTAGTAAGATAAAATATTCAAAATCCAACCAATAAAAGTTATGCCTTAGGAAGGAAAAGGCGAAGCTCCCTTACACTGAGGGAGACCACTGGTCCATCTAGCTCAGGATTGTTTACACTGATCCCTATGAGTTTAGGCAACAGGCATTCCTAGCCCCACTTTACTTAATAAAAATATATATACCACGTAACTGTAAGAAAACCTCTAAGCAGTTCACAAAAATATAAAACAAACTATTTAAACTCCTGAAGAAGTTAAGAACAGGTATTCAAACACATTCAAATGATGAAAAAAGATGAAGAATGCTGAACAATGAAATGTGGTCTGCATGCAAAGCACATGCTCTACCACTGAGCTATACTCCTTTGGTAGCATGCAACCCCCTGTGCTGTTCAGACAACCAGACTTCCACTTCTGCAATGAAAATTCATCTTTTTCTCCTCTCCCTCCCGCCACCGGTGCATGCTCAAAAATTGCTCCAAAGGATTTTGTGGGCGCATGGTAGGAGCAGAAGGGGAAGTCTTGTGGTGTGAGTGCAAGTCTGCTTGGATACAACCCACTGTTTCAATCGGACTGTATTTATGTAATTCAAGACAGCTCTCCATACCTGCCGGGCTGCTGGAAAATACTCCGTAGGGATTATATGCAGCTGAAGAGGGCGAGCAGTGAGCTGGCTGAAAGCTGGAGTCAGCTCAAAACAGTTCTGGAATAGCGATACTCGGGCAAAAATATAAAGCCCAAGTCTTGCTCTTGACATAGCAACCACCAAACGCCGAACATCCCTTCAAGAAATAAGAATGAAATTGACACGTTAGAATAAACTACAATTGCTATAAACTTTGCAGAACTACCTGAATGCTGAGAATTAAAGCTAGGATCTCCTGCATGCATGACTTGTGCTCTACTCCTGAGGTCATGGGGATAATATTTTAAGCACCATTAGGTTGCAGTTTGATCTGACATAGGAAAATCTGCAAAACATTTTATTTCCTCTTCAACTGTTAAAGGTACTTAATGGTCTGCCTCCCCACCACTGCACACTTTCTCCTACGAAGCTCTGGAGATGCCATTGATCACAATGACCTCACCTTTTAGATACAATATCAACAACTCCAATTATTATTTGTGGATCCGTATGCATATTCAAATACCACAGGAATTATAATTTACCGTTATGGGGATTATCGTAATCCACATCTCACTAAAGCGTAGGTTGATCAGTCATCCTTGCAAGAGTTAATTCCAGTTGAGGTTTAGCACCAATGATACCCAATTAAATTTATCACAAGACGGTGTGCTTATTAACGAAACTCACAAATGTAGCGGGTGCAGTTTGGAGGATTCTACATGCGGGAAAATACATTCTGAGTAATGAATGGGTGAGAGATAAGCAAGGCTCTACTGAGCTCTGCCCGAGCCATCTTTATGACTACTACACGACACTGCTTGGACTCTGCCCTTTGCAAAGATACGTTATTACTTACCTCAAGTGGCCAACCGCTTTAGTTCGCACAAGTGAAAGGATGATATAATCATTTTGCTGACCTTGAAAGCGGTCCACAGTTGTCACCTAGCAGAAACATGGAGAGTGTTAATTCACTGGCATCTCACTGGCATAGGCTAGTGAAAGCAAGCTGGCCTTTTGGTGCTAAGCTGAAAGGCTTCTTTCTGAAAAGATGGTGGAAATTTACTCCATTGCAAACAGGAACGGGGCAACAGGGAAAACACCCGTCTTTGTAATGGAAACTCCTAG
The DNA here is from genome assembly GCF_964252035.2 of Podarcis erhardii. Classification (NCBI taxonomy): domain Eukaryota; kingdom Metazoa; phylum Chordata; class Lepidosauria; order Squamata; family Lacertidae; genus Podarcis; species Podarcis erhardii. The sequence continues at coordinate 39,368,956 of NC_138497.1, forward strand.
ACATAATCGGAGAAATCCAGATGACTATGCATGCACAAACACAGCTTCTGAGTTAGGGATGGAGGAAAATTTTGTTCATCTGCATTTTTAAGCAAACTGACCTGACTTATACCTCCCAGACTAAGATACAAATTAGAATGTAACTATCCTTTGGATTTCTCACTTTTCTGAATTTTTCCACAATGTCTATTTTAGGATAGATTCCTCAAGAAATGTGTACACTGGGACAAAATACATATTTAAGTATGTACTTCAATACAAATCTAGTTTATTATTTTAAAAATCCACATACTAATGAGGAAATGGGATGTAAAAGATTTATGAATAAACAAATGTGCATGTCTGGGAATCAAGGAGGCTGTGGTCCCTGTGGATTCTCGAACCACAACATATTACCGGAAAGCATGTGCAGAGGGAGGTCCACAGTATCCTACAGTCTCTCAATGGCCTTCCTGGGGATCAAAGGGTTGCCTGACAACACCGTCACTATTGTTAGATCCAATGTTTCCAAAACTACGCCTGCAAAACTGGAGCTTTTAGTTGGTGACATATGCAGTACCTGGTACTGTTTTATTCCTGGAATATATGCACCAAAGGCCATTTATGCAATAAAAATGATGAAATATGCACTAAAACCAGAGATGTGTGCCTTAACTACACTGTTTTCGGAATACAAAGAAAATGCATACTTTGCTTATTTAAAATTTAATGTTTTCATCAAAAAACATCTGTGCAAAATTTAAGAGGCGCCGTATATCATGTTCTTGCATAGTAATGTGATTCCTGAAATGTAGCTACTAATGGTTACAGTTTTCCTAATCTTAATTGATGTTGCTTATAAATACCACTATGGGGCAAGCCTTGGCAAAAGCCTATGCAATATAATTAGCCATTATAACATCTTGTGCTCTATTTCCGGGCTTATTTTTGCTTTTGAAGAAGTCTTGAATAATTAAAATATTCTCCTTCAAGATACAAAGCTATGCCTTTTGTGAACTAATGACTCAAAAATCCATTTGCATATAAATCTGATATCTAATTATAATTTGCTATATTATCTCCTGCAATTCACCAGCTAGAATCTCTGTGCCTAATTTGCTTTTTAGGCTCAACATTAGACAGGAAAAACAACAAATGACATAGTGGCATCCAATCCAAGGGCGGCAATCAGCTCAACCAGTGAACAAACTAAAAATCCTACTAGTAGGTTGGTTTATAAATATATGAAAGGAAGGAAGGAAGGAAGGAAGGAAGGAAGGAAGGAAGATGCAAGTGAATAGTATCTGGAATGTTACCTTGTTTGGTCTTCCAATCATTGGGTTATTCCCACAACGCTGATTAATAATATCCCGAATGAGGTGTTTCTGGCCATTATAGGTTGTCAAGATACTTATCTTCTCTGCAGGGTATCCTAGCAGGCACATGTACATGAACAGTGCAACAACATATTCTGCCTCACCAAGATTCTGCAAAGGAGAGGAACTTGTTTTATGCACTTGGTCAGATAATATTCATGCAGCTAGGATAGAGCAAAACCACCACTTGGGAGAACATGACTCCTGCCTATTAAAGACATTTCCTTGATATGACTTCCTGAGAGTGAAAAAAGGAAATTTAAATGCTATTGGCATCTGTATAGCGACAATTTTTTAAGACACTATGGTAGTATACAGATGTATATGCACACATATTTACATATACCTCTCAGAATGGAACATTCCCACTTCCAGCCAAGTGGCACGAACTGCAACTGGTCTCCATCACCCGCAACCCATAAGATATATTTTTTCTGTACGCTGGGGTGGTAGTGATGGAGGGAAGATTTCTATTGCCCAGTGCTGGCAATTTAACTTAATATTACAAAACTAAAACTTGCATTCTGTTTTCATAGTAAATACACACCCTGATGTGAGTACCAAAACTATTATGAATTGTTTCCCCCTTACCTGATAAAAGTAAGGATTGGGTTCAGATTCTCCTACGCCATGGAAATCTTCTACATTTATGAGCTGGAAGTCATACAGGAAACCAGCATTTGCTGTTCTGAATTCTGGCAAGAGCTGCACATGTGGCAAGTTACCCAGGTTCTTGTAACGCCAGTTGTAGAGATTGCATAAGCTTTATGGGAAATAGAGTTGAAGACAATTATTGTCAATTGTCAACATGAGTGAATATATTCCTTTACTATTTCTCCATGTCGCTTTTAAAATCAATTTCATGCATGAAAAGCAAATACATTATTACAAAACATGTTTGTTGGACCACAGTGAGGAGCAAGGAAAGAGAACAATTCTGCAAAATGAGAATCACAATAAAAGGAGAACACATTTAGAACAACCAGACTCCTGTAAGGTCTGAAATATTTAAATTGCTACAGGTAATCGCCAACACTTGGAATTGTACCAATAAGTAGAATAAGATGCAACACAGATTTCAAAGCACTTAAAGGGGTTTGCAGTGAAACAGCTGAAACAAAGGAGGGAACCTTCCTTTAAGCAGCATCTTGCTGCCTGTTTGTGCTTTGAAGTCCTGACTTTGAGACTTCAAAGCACCAAATCCCTCAATTTCATTTGTGACACCATGGGATTGATAGTGTTACGATATAGAAGCAATGCAGCTGCGAGCTGCTAGCTTGAAAACATCACATGATGGAATGTTGGGACTGTTCCGTGGGAAACAGAGGGACAGTCAATTCACAGTGCGAAGCACTGGAATTAGCTCAGAGTGTAATATGAGCTCTTCCTTTTGCTCTTGTACAGGAAGTACAGGAAGTGTTTCTCACTCGACTGCTGGAGCTTGAAGAGAGCAGTCATGTTTTTTGTAACGCTGCAAAGACAGAAATAAAGGCATGTAAATATGTTTCTGTCTATCTCTTTCCCCTGCCGGGGGGGGGGAGGGGGCCAACAAAGAGGGTGTGTGTTCTTCTCACGCTGAGAAGAATCGCCTATCGTGACCTTGCCTGGATCTTGCTGGGGAATGCAGACAGGGAGGTCAACAGGAGATCAAGCCGGGTGCCTGGGAGAGTGCCAGTTACTACTGATATAGGCTTGAATCCCGACAGATAGGTGGGTGACCCTGCCCAACGGTCAAAATCTGGCCGCTGTGTGAGTGCAAGGATTTATGCTTGCTCAACAGAACTTTCACTCTATCCTCCCCCATGCCCCTCCAAATCTGTTCGGGGGGGTTCACACGACCCTCCAAACCAGAAGGTTTCAGGGTGAGGATAGAATGCTCCATTGCACAAGCATAAATCTTTGCAATAATGGGTTAAGTGCACTGGATACTGATACAAAATTACTTTCAATGTTTCAAGGGGGCTTTAAAGAACAGAACTGATAGTCATTATTCACCTACAAACAATGTTCACTTCAGGTTGTATTTGCTGATACCACTGCGTATCACCTGAGTGAGTCACTGAGCACAATTCACAGCATGCTCCTCCTCCATCATTATAGCCTAGAGAAGTAATGCATGATTTGAAATGGCTTATTTGCCTTCTTCAGTTCATTCAATAACCTTAGCATTACAATTTGAACACTGTAAAAGGTGGAGTGGCTTCTGTTATGAAACTGACAAGAGAGAAAAGTCCACCGCTACGAAAAACTAGTTATAGTAATCATTAGGCATACATAGCCTTCAAGACAGGCTTCAATATCTGTATGGATAGTTTTCCTTCATACAAGACCTCCTATAATTTTTATTTTCCTGTTGCCTTACCTTGCTCTTGCTCTTCCTTGAGCGTCCAAGTCAACAGTTGGCACTCCCACACGGACAAAACGCGTAAAAAGAGACTGCTCCATGTTCGAATATTTTTGAAAAGCCATGTTTTTAATGACTGGTGGCAACTGATGATGGTCCCCAATCATAATCCACCGCTTCAGTCGACTGAATCCATCCTGGGGATTCTATCGAAAACAAGCAAGATGCCAGGGTTGAAATGCTGGAACTATTAGTGACCACTATTTTTGAGCTCTACATTTACTGTACTGTGGTGAACATTACTTTGAAAGCTAGAAAAATGTATAGCTTCATCTTTATTCTGTATTCATAAATGAAGAGGTGCAAAAAAAACCACCTGTTAGGAAGAATAGATTCTTCTGTACTACAACACTGTCACTTGCAGTCTTTTCTTCTATGGCCACTGTGTGCTAAGAAGCAAGTAATGTGGTCTTCTTCCCTGTGCAAATCATTCCTACATAAGGCAAATTCTTGAAAATAAATCTTATTTTAAATCCAGATAAGCCCAGCTACATTGTTAGGTTCCTGATATTGTTCCTTATTCGTAAGGCTTTCCAACATTCATAACAAAAGTGTCAACTGGAATGTTTCTTTTTTCACGCATGGTAAAAAAATTAATGTTATTAACCAATACAATCTTAAGGACAAAGAGTAAAATAATTACATTGAAATAATGGTCATAAACTGAAGTTGCTGCTAGTGTTCTTACCTGTAAGAGGAGTGGTATAAAAGTTTCAATCTCCAGTATCTGAGCAGCCTCTTCCATTAAGATGTTGTCATACTAGGAGGTTAAAGAGAAATATGTTAAGTTTTTGTTTTAATGTGGGAATGATTAGTTCATTTCGGAAGCCATTTGCTTACTGGTGTGCACACAGCACCTGGTAATTTATTAAATAATATAGTATGTGCATAATGTATTTTGCTCATAGTAAAACTTGTATAATTTGACTTTCTGAGTAGTGGTTTCTCATTTTTTTGCTTGCATAAACAGAGCTACCTGAAAGATATGAACATGTCTAGTCAGGATATAGTGAAGCTACACCAAGCTCAAACCTAACAGGATGCTGAATGCAACCAACATTTGAATGAGTTTTCTATATCTTTGACACGTATGTTCTTGGCTTGGTATGCCTGCAATTAGACTTCACAGTGTTTGTGGTACCTGCTAACAGATCCTGAAAGTAAGTAGGCAGGGAAGAGGAACAGGCTCATAGATTGGAGACTATTAGAAGGTATCTTGGCACAAGAGAACATTCCAGAGTTGGGCTGCTCTGGTAAGTTTCCCTCCAGGATGGTGAAGGTGTGAGACATCCGGGAGATCTGGGTGGCTTCTGGGTCTATGACCAGCTCTTTACCTATCCATATGGTGTAGTACAGAGCTTCATGGCTGAGGCTTGAGCCATGGTACCCAAGGGACAAAAGAGGCTGGACAGGCAAACCAGTTCCACAGTCCATATCAGGTAGAATAGTACTGATATTCTGTCACAATGCTCCTATGTGTATGACATAGCTAAGTAACTAAATAAAGCTGTGGCCAATTGAATCCAGCATCCATCCTTTTTGCCAATTTGCAACGCATTCCTTCTCCTACCTGTTGCCTTAATAACCCTCTAACAGCAGCAGATGACACACAATTAATACAGGGAAGCCTTAGCATTTTGTCCACAGTGGCATTACCTTGAAACCCAACTCAACCAAGTCATGGCGTTTCAAAGCAGCATGCGTGCAGGTCATGGCAATGATCTTTGCTTCCTTCACAAGCAGGTATTTGGATCTGTCCAGTCCACTGCGGAGCAGTTCAAACGCTCGGAATTCCTACAGAAAATAGACGAGAGCCACACTTCTGTGAAACAATGCAGAATACTCACGCTTACAATAAAACTGTGTGACTTGCCACCAAACAAAACAGTTGCAAAATCCAGGGGTCTGTAGGTGCTCTGAAGCGCAGATGGAACTCACACACACATATTTTCCCATTCATTTGAATGTCAGAGACAGATGTTTGGGCATAAAGTTCTTCCCTACTTTAAAATCAATCGCAGGGTTCCACAGATGGGCATAGACAACCAATCTGTCTTCCTGTATATTTGTCTTTGTGCAGAATTTCAAAATTGGCACAGTTGGGAAAATTAGGAGAATCCCTAATCAACAATGATCAATTGATTCCTGATCAACAGAAAAACACCTCTAAGCACAAGGACGAGCAGATCTATTTTCTCTCTCCCCCCCCCCCCAGGTTTTACTATTAATTTTGAGATACATTAAAAACAAGCATCATATTCACAATACCACCAGGACAGGCTTTTTTGAATGCTTATGAAAATAATAACATAAGACAAAGTAACATTTCATCATAAATGGATTTAAATATTGCTTGATATAGGTTTTCTAACCCACATCTTACAAAAGGATCTTAGAAAAGTTATAGCCTCTTATTAAACTCTGCCTACTTTGTATATATGTTTCTAATTTCATTCATTTTACTGAATAGCATAATCATTTAATAAAAAAAGATACTTGCTTTTAGAAGCAAGCACCCCACCAATTGTTGATTCTATTTTTGCATATGGTTTTTAGTATTTCCAAGATTACTGTTTTAGGCTCTATCTTCCCTTTGTTCAACCCCATTCTTCAAATATTCTTTATTTTTTAGGACAATCTCATCAAAGTAAAAAAAATATCTACTTTGATACTGCTATATCTCCAATGACTTACATTTTTAAAAATAAATAATATCATTTCAGGTGTTAAAACACTCCTGATAGGATACTTTATAGTAATAGAATTTAACACACACAAATGCAGCTGTATCTTTTGTACAACCGTTTCTCTTCAAAGAATTGCAACCCCAAGAAAGTTTCCAAGTTTACATTATTTACTGTTTGACAAGTTTCAATTTACAGGACCTTATGAAAATTCAGTATACATAGTGTGTATAGTATGTGAAGTGTTACTCATTTCATTATCAGAACTTTCTTTCCCTCTCTATAACAGAAAAAGAAATGCCACAGTTAACTTCTTATAAACCTTACCTCGAGCTGAGTGAATATCTTTTTAATATGTCTAAAACATCCTTCGGCGATTTCCATATCTTCATTGTAAGATCTGCCTTTAAAAATTGGCTGAGGGGCATTTGCAAAATACTGATGGAAAGGAAAGAAGCTGCAGATATCAGCAACATCTGAAGGTTTGCTGCCTTTAACTTTCACTTTGCTCATATACTCTTCCCAACGAGACATTACCTGGAAAAAAGTGATCACATTAACATTGCTATTTTGCAATCTTGTATTTACTACGGCCAGAATCCGAAGCGTTTTGCACAGAACACTGCGAGAGCACTAGGCCTTTTTCTCCATACTCTACTGGAACCTCTAAAGCAGGCATGGCCAAACTTGGCCCTCCAGATGTTTTGGGACTACAACTCCCATCATCCCTAGCTAACAGGACCAGTGGTCAGGGATGATGGGAACTGTAGTCCCAAAACATTTGGAGGGCCAAGTTTGGCCATGCCTGCTCTAAAGTATCCCCTCTCTAGCATGGGACTCAAGACATCCAAGGAGATGTAGCTGGAAGACAGAAATCAGCAAACCCACTATGGGCATGTGAAAGTACCTTCCACTTGTGCATCCCTGGACCCTAGTCTATGAACACAAGGTCAACATTTTAAATTACCATTGTAAGTCCATATTGTAAGTCCATATTGTAGATATTGTAACATATCTACAAATACACTGAAATAACTTTTTTCATTAGGAAATATGAAACATCTCACCGAGATCCCCTGCAAATAAAAAGTCTTTTCTTTTCTTTTAGAATGCATCTCTCAACATTCAAGGTGGGTTACTGCTTATATAATATATAATCAAGGCAGAGAGGGTACGCCAGTTCAGACTCCTTGCCAAAAGTCACACAAAGCAAGAACATTGGCCTTTCTAATTATGACTCATCGCACACAGGGTGGAAACAATAGGCACAAAAAGAAGTAACAGCATAATTATAGCTTCAGTTGCCATTTGCATTTGAGAGTGAAACAACGGGTTCTTCAGTCCAAGTTCTGAGAACTTTATCCCAATTTCCCATCTAAGTTCCTTAGAATGCTATGTTCACGCCTGATCTTTATTTAATTTCTTACTTGATATAAGAAGAAGTGGCCAGCTGTTTCACAAGTATAGGAAACATCACCAGGGACCCCCAAACTCTCCTGTAATCGGCCAACTTCCCGCAGAAGCTCCAGTCTCCGTGCTAGAACATAGTTTACTCTTCCATACCTGCAAATCAGATTAATACAGTGAAGAATGAGGTACATGGTTGAATCAGTTTTGCTGACTACCAATTTATTTCTGGACTGTGAAAAAGCTGCATGGACACAAACACACAAAGTATCATGTGATTAGTATTAAGCACCTGAGGAAGATTTGAACTTTTGTTTCCCAAACAACCACCTTCCAAAGTGAATAGCAAGTCACTTCTGAACAAGGGAGTTCCTTCATTGTTTGCAAAGCTGCATTGCATTGCAGTTTAAGAACACAAGAAGAGCCAAAGGCCCATCAAGTCAGCATCCTGTTCTCATAGTGGCCAACCAGATGCCAATGGGAAGCCCACAATGGGACATGAATCACAGAACTGTAGGATTGGAAGGTACCATGAGGGTCATCTTAAAAAGCAGAGACACCACCTTGCCGACAAAGGTCCGTATAGTTAAAGCTATGGTTTTCCCAGTAGTGATGTATGGAAGTGAGAGCTGGACCATAAAGAAGGCTGATCGCCGAAGAATTGATGCTTTTGAATTATGGTGCTGGAGGAGACTCTTGAGAGTCCCATGGACTGCAAGAAGATCAAACCTATCCATTCTTAAGGAAATCAGCCCTGAGTGCTCACTGGAAGGACAGATTGTGAAGCTGAGGCTCCAATACTTTGGCCACCTCATGAGAAGAGAAGACTCCCTGGAAAAGACCCTGATGTTGGGAAAGATGGAGGGCACAAGGAGAAGGGGACGACAGAGGACAAGATGGTTGGACAGTGTTCTTGAAGCTATGAACATGAGTTTGACCAAACTGCAGGAGGCAGTGGAAGGCAGGAGTGCCTGGCGTGCTCTGGTCCATGGGGTCACGAAAAGTCGGAGACGACTAAACGACTAAACAATGAGGGTCATCTAATCCAACCCCCTGCAATGCAGGAATCTTTCTGCCTAACATGGGGCTCAGACTCACGACTTGGAGATTAAGAGTCTCGTGCTCTTCCAACAGAGCTACCCCAGCTACTTGAGTACAACAGCATACTCCTGCTTGTTGTGATCACCAACAACTGGTATTATAGAAGCACACTGCCTCTGATGCTGGAGGCAATATAGCTATTGTGACTGGTAGTCACTGAAATTCCAACATAAATTTTTCTAATCTTTTAAAGCTATGCAAGTCAATTACCATCACTCATTCTTGGGGTAGCAAATTCTGTAGTTTAACTAAGCATGGTGTGAAAACGGTTCTTCTTTCATTTCAATCTCCCACCACTCAGCTTCACTGAATGACCCTGGGTTCTATTATTGTAAGGAGGGGGCGGGGATTAAATCCCTTTTGTGAAATGGTTTTGTATTTGGTTTTTTTACAATTATTCACAGCAACTTCCCTTATATATTCGATGGAAACAGTCTACAGGAGTCACTCTGCTTCCATTACTCCTGGAGCTTTTGGACAAGTTGCAGGACTCAGAAATAAAGTACCCTTCAGCTGTTCAGAGAAATCAAGGCACCCAACAGAAAACCACCCCCATAAAAACAAACAATTATCAGGTCTTCCCTACCCTTCTTCCTTATGTGCATACATTTTACACGGTTCTGCTTCTTATGAGCTATCAGCTCACCTGCTGAAATCTTTCTCTGTCTCCAGTGCTTCCTCCCCATGACCAAGGCGCAGGAGGTGGCGCTCATCAATGTCAAGAGCCATGATTTTCTCAAACAGCTGGTTCAAGGCCTGGAGATTGACAAGAGCAACAGGAAAGTAGATTTTAGGAATCCAGATGCTATTACGGGGAAACCCTGGATGTTAGAAAAACCATTCCTATTTTGGTAGAAATTGAAACGAAACAAATATGAAGAGGCTATTTGCACTGGGAACCATAGGGAAAGCTTGCCTTTTGATTCCAAAGGACCCAACTCCTCTTTCAATCCAACCTGGGCCAAACATACACCTATGTAAAGTCTTACCTCGGGTTACGAACGCTGCGGGTTATGGACTGTGCCAAACCCGGAAGTACCGGAACGGGTTACTTCTGGGTTTTGGCGCTCGCGCATGCGTAGAAACACAAAATGATGTCACGTGCATGTGCAGAAGTGCTGAATCGCATCACGTGCGTGCATCAGATGCGCCACTTCAGGTTACGAACGCTGCGGGTTGCGAAAGTGCCTCCCGCACGGATCACATTCACAACCGGAGGTATGACTGTATAAGATTTAAACTTGCTGATAAAAACCCTTCTAGAAAAGAGCAATGTTCCTATCTAGTCCAATGCCTATTGACATTAGGCCAGTGCCCTCACAATATTGTTTTTTGACACTTGCTGTTTTATTTATTTATTTCAGCAAGCCTACTCAGATACATAATTTAGCAATTTATTTTATCTGTGATTTATTAATTATTATGTATCATATAAAACGATAGTTAAGCCACTTAGCAGGGTTCACACATAATGCCAAAACCCTGCTAAGTGGCTTAACTATGGTTCATTTACTGCCAACAAACCATGAGCTGAGCTGAAGCCATGGTTTGTTGTTGGCTTACAAACCTTGGTTTGTTTTAATGATTAAATGTAAAAACAGGACACTTTCTTTATCACAGTTTGTTTTGACCACCTAACCACAGGAGTGGGACAACTTGTGGTTGACTCATGTTTTGTTTGTTTTCTTTTTTGGTTTTTTGTTTGTTTAAAAAAGCAAACTATGGCTAAGTGATACAGTGGTACCTCAGGTTAAGTACTTAATTCGTTCCGGAGGTCTGTACTTAACCTGAAACTGTTCTTAACCTGAAGCACCACTTTAGCTAATGGGGCCTCCCGCTGCTACTGCGCTGCCAGAGCACGATTTCTGTTCTCATCCTGAAGCAAAGTTCTTAACCTGAAGCACTATTTCTGGGTTAGCGGAGTCTGTGACCTGAAGCGTATGTAACCTGAAGCATATGTAACCTGAGGTACCACTGTATATGCAAACTGGGCCCCTGGTGTGTCAATGATGCAGAATACATGTGAAGACACCATAAAACATGATGGCAGCATCTCTCTGTGGCATGGAGATGCTGTCTTAAGGCTAAAATCTTGAGCCTAAAATGCAGTACCACATGGTGCTTGCTGAGACTTCGCTCAGCTTCACCAGAGCCTAAAGCCTCCCATTCCACAGTGGCACATAAGGATAGCCAGATAAAAAGGTAAATGCAGGGACGCGGATGGTGCTGAGGTCTAAACCACTGAGCCTCTTGGGCTTGCCGATCAGAAGGTTGCTGGTTCGGATCCCTGTGATGGGGCGAGCTCCCGTTGCTTTGTCCCAGCTCCTGCCAACCTAGCAGTTCGAAAGCACACCAGTGCAAGTAGATAAATAGGTACCACTGCCTCGGGAAGGCAAATGGTGTTTCTGTGCGCTCTGGTTTCTGTCACAGTGTTCTGTTGGGCCAGAAGTGGTTTAGTCATGCTGGGCACATGACCAGGACAACTTGGGGGCCCCTCGGCCTGAAAAGGGAGATGAGCACCGGACTTCCGGGTTGGTGCCTCCGGCAATGGCGGAGTTCCTCCGATCGGGAGGAATTTGCTCCATGGAAATCAGGGTCTGACCGCCACGGTGAAGGCGGAGACCCACTAAAATCACAGGTGGGAGAAGCTTGTGAACATGGGATTCGGCTGGCACCCTTTGTGCCTCCCCTGCTCGTGGGGAAACCCAGTTTTGGGCATCCGGAGCGACGTGGGGTGAGTGGCGCGGTGCTTCGAATTGATTGCTTTTTTCACGGAGTGAAGCTGCATTGCTGTTGCCGGAGAGCGCTGACTTTTTCCTGTGGACAATTTGACGGAAAATTGGATTTACAAACGTCTTAATTTGGTACCGAAACGGGAAGGTTTCAAACAGGAAGTCCGCCTTCCCCTTTTGTAAATAGATTGAAGCAAAGAAGCTGCAAGCTAAGGTCTTGGAAAGCCTTATGTAAAGGATTAAACTTCCATCGATTGAAATCATTAAGTCCCCCTTGGAAGCAGGAGAAGAGGGGGGAAATTTTGGATTGTGTAGCCTGCAGGAGAGAGTGATAAAAATTAAATTACCACTGCTCTGAACCTGGAAACGGGCTGCCAGTAGATTGACATTTTTGGAGAGTTCATTGACAGTGAAGAGAACGTATGTTGACAGTTAGTTAAATAAGAGAAATATATTGTTTCCATTGTCCTCTTTTTGCGTTTAAAAAGGAGGAAAAGTAACTGAAAATTGAAACTAACTTTACTTTTTGAACTGTGCTTGAAAGGATTGATACAAGTGGAGACTGTTTCCGTCTAGAGGGAGTTTTTGAAACTGTTACAAGAGTGGAGCTGGGAAATCTCCAGCTGCATGATAAGAACTGTGAGAATCAGGGATTGACCTTGGACTATTTAAGAATGTCGACAGGAGAAGCCTTAACGACTGCATTATGTAAGATAAACTACTCGTTGGAACAACTTCACAAGAAGACGGATGTTTTGACTACTAAAATTGATAACTTGGGACAAAAAGTGATTAATTTGGGACAAAAAGTGAGCACCAAAACAGAAATTATTCAGGATTTGGTACAGGAATTTACTTTAGCAGGACAAATTGTGGAAAAGGAGAAGGAGAAAGTTGTTGTTGTCGAACCTAAAGTAATACAAGTGGGAGCCTCAGCCTTACAGAGGCAAATTGAGGACTATAAGTTGAGGCCTTTTATGATTGAAACTAGAAAAAGTCAGATTTTGAGGATCGGAGCCCGGCCTGGACAGGAAAAGGAAAGTTGGAAAGATCCCTCCATGCAGGGATTAACTGACTTTTGGGACATGGACTTGGGTCAGGAGGAGATTGGAGTTCTGGGGGCCTTTGGATTTGGAGGAATCTTGAAACATGCCCTGAAATACTTTATGGATCTTAGCTTTAACTATGGAAATTTGGCTGACCTGTCGAGAAGGAATAAAAGTATTGTTAGGTCGGAGTTTCCCCGAGATCTGCTCTTTAGCATCAAAGAATATGAAGAAGACCTGCAGAAGGGACGTGGAAAAGAGTTAAGAGCCTCGGACATAAGATCTCCAGGTTGATGGACTGTATGGAGTTGACGGAAGTGACTGGCAGAGTCCGAGACCGGGGAGAGGAGTTGGTGGAAGAAGATTGGAAAATTTAAAGTTTATATATAGAAATATTGTAAAATTAATGAGTGATAGAAAAATGTTGGAATGAAATTTTATGGCCTTAGTGGAAATGTTTTAAGGAGTTAAGCTTAAATAAGTATACTAGTTTTAATGGAAAATAAGATTAAAAATATGTTAAGACATTTATATGACAGAAAATAGAGAAAGAGGGAAAGGAATTGCTGAGACAACTAATAGAAATGGAATACAAAAAGGGAGGTGAGAGGAGGTCGATGAAACAAGGGAATGAAAGATAGAATATGGAAAAGGTATGATGTATGCTTTTAAATTGTTTTTGTATTGTTTTGTTTAGTTTATTGTGTTTAGTTTAATGTGTTAAGGTTGTGTTTTGTATAGTTTATATATTGTATTGTATTGTTTTTTTCTCTTTTTTGTTCTTTTTTTTCCTCTCTTTTGTCTTCTTTCTTCTTTTTCTTTATTGTAAGTTTTAAAAGTAATAAATATTATTTTTTTAAAAAAGAAAAAAAGAAAATGGAGATGACCACTGCAACCCCATAGTCGCCTTTGACTGGACTTAACCGTCCAGGGGTCCTTTACCTTTTCCTTTTTTTTTTTTTTGATAGATAAAACTCTTTCTTTCTCTGAATGCCTGCAAGCTGCATTACATGTTCTGAAACTGAAGTGAGGAACAGTCATAGGAATAACAGGGCACAACGTTCATTTACCTGATTGGAATGTGTAACGATCAGGGTCCTCTGTTCAGGGAAGTTGTGATAGAGATTAGAGATTATCTGCACTGCCACGTCAGTTTTGCCTGTACCAGGAGGCCCCACCACCTACAAAAAGAAAAGGAATTTCTCATTGAGGGACAAACTTCTGAGAAAGTATATATTAGGCAAGAACAGAGCTGTAAGTGTTTTTTTAAAAAACAACACCACTACCCATAGGTAAATGGGAGTAAATACAAACATACATGTGAATGCATGTGAAGATGAGAAGAAATAATTGGCAAGGGAATCCCAAGGACCTGAATGATAATTAAGTAGATCCTGGCCATCTAGGCATGGGCTGTATACATTATCATGTTGAAGACACATTTAAAGAGTTTAATGCAGGGGTGGCAAACAGGCCACTGGCTGGATCCTGAGCGTCTCCAATGGGCCACCTGGACAGTTGGCTGGGCCATGCAAGCCCTGCTTTCAGCAGGCATTGGCAGAACTCCTTAGTGTACCCAATAGCCAAAAACAATCAGGAGTATACTTTTAAAACTGCCAATTCTACATTTGTCTTTACTTGCCCCAAAGCTGGCATAATATGACAGGGTGTGGCTTAGGGAAAACAGCCTCCCAGGACAAATTTGGTCAGTAGGCTGGAGGTCCCCAACATCTGATTTAACGGTTCTATTGTGAACCTGGCTCCCAGTACGTTTCCGAGCACAATTCAAAGTGTTGGTGCTGACCTTTAAAGCCCTAAACAGCCTCGGTCCAGTATATCTGAAGGAGCATCTCCACCCCCATTGTTCTGCCTGGACACTGAGGTCCAGCTCCAAGGGCCTTCTGGCGGTTCCCTCACTGCAAGAAGCCAAGTTACAAGGAACCAGGCAGAGGGCCTTCTTGGTAGTGGCACCCGCCCTGTGGAATGCTCTCCCACCAGATGTTAAAGAGAAAAACAACTACCAGACTTTTAGAAGACATCTGAAGGCGGCCCTGTTTAGAGAAGCTTTTAATGTTTAACAGACTATTGTATTTTAATATTTTGTTGGAAGCCGCCCAGAGTGGCTGGGGAAACCCAGACTGATGGGCGGGGTATAAATATTATTATTATTATTATTATTATTATTATTATTATTACTACTACTACTACTACTACTACTACCTGAATCTCCAAAAAGGGGAAACCCCATAGAAAAACCAAAGGGAGGAATTTGCTCCCATAAAAGCCATTAAAAATGCTTTTGATCTAATAAAGCTATTACTCTGATTACTGAAACTCATATTGGCTCCGCCACATGGAACAAAAATTTCCAGTCAAAGGAAATGTTTTGGTCAGCTGGTAAAGCTTTATTTTTTATGAGAAAAAATACATTTCCCCCCTCTTCTTCCCCACTTTAAGTGTATAGTGAAAAATACAAATCTACTCAATGTTAAGGAGCACACCACGCTTTTTGCACCATTTAATTTTATACAGTGGGCAGAAGAAATAAGAATTGCATGTACTTCAGAGATTAGACAATATTAAAAAACATAATTTGTTAATAAAAGAGGAAACATGTAATAATATGCATCATTACCATTGTCAATCCAGGTTGCATTCCTGCACGTATAGCTTCAATCTGTGTATGGGTAAATTGAATTGTATTGCTGAAAATTGAATTAAAGTAAATTCAGTTAATCCAGAGCATGAGACAATAAACTGAAGTTATATGAATTTATTCAATATAGTCTTCATGAATATTTTCCTTCATGTTATTTTTCTTTGCAGTCAAGGAGACCTGAACTTGCTTAAAGAAAACATGCTTTTTACATTATTTGGGTAGATGAAGGAATTCACAAATATCAAGAGAAATCAATTTCTGCCTTTAGGGTTGAGATAACACTACAGTACTCCAAGTCATTACATGACTGTTCTGAAACTATTAAGTGACGGTTCATCACGTGTAATTTAGATATTGCAAAGCCATTGACCAAAACAGCTAATTTGATCAATGTCAGAAGTCATATTTTATCACTGAGCTTGAAAGGACTAGATACTTACTGCTAAATGTCATTTTAACATGCATGACTCCATACAAAACAAAAATACACCAACAATATGTTGAGGAGCTGCTCACTCAACAATGATAAGAACATACGCTTTACCAACAAAACTGACTTAGCTGTATAAATATGATTTGCACATCTGAAGATCACTTTAATACTCTGTAAGCAGTAAATTAAGATAACCCACTTGACAATTACCTCAAGAAAATGATTCTTCTCATTTGAATATATATATATATTTATAAACTAAATAATGACATCTGAAACATATGGAAAGAACGACTTATAGAGAAAGCAAATCCAGACCTATAAACATAATTTCATGTTTTAACAAATTGTTTCACTGACAGACATTTTGTAACAGAAATGCCCTCAACACCGATCCCTTTAGAAAGATGTACACGGATATTACCGTTTGGGTTGATTATATGGGTAAGGTCCTCTGTTGGGGATGACATGGGGCTCAACAATCAATGTTTTTGAGCCATCAGCTTTTTCTTCATCACACTCTTTCCGTTTCTTTCCTGCTTCACTTCTGACTGGAAATGTTATCCTATTGAGGGAAATCATTGTTCTTCAGCTTCATGTTATTTCTTACATGAGACTGTTCTTCCAATGAACTATTTTCCGCCACAGACTAGCTAGCCCCGGTACCCTCAAACCTTGACCTTTATAACAAAATGAAGATGACAGCATGAGGCAGGGAAGATTAAATCTGAGATGACTGAAACCCATGAGAACACAGTATGGTGTGTGTGCTTTCCTTTTCTTAATTTAAGAGTTGTTGTTTTTTAGGAGAGAGACTAGATAAGGAGACCATTTGATATACAGGACAGCATTTGCTGCAGGTAATGGCAGGACAGGCATCAAGATATCAATAAAGTAGATTTCTAGAGCCATGAGACAAAGGCAAAAAAAAAAGAAGCACAGAGACTACATACATTAAAAATCGCAAAGAAGGAAATTACTGTTAAACAGCATTCTTAAAATCATGAGGGAAGAGATGGAAGATGGAAGAAACACTGCTTTACAGCGTTTCCCAAACTTGGGTCTCCAGCTGTTTTTGGACTAAAACTCACATCATCCCTAGCGAGCAGGATCAGTGGTCAGGGATGATGGGAACTGTAGTACAAAAATAGCGAGAGACCCAAGTTTTGGCAACGCTGTTGTAAAGCTACCAAAGTCAGGAAATCAGTCAAACAGAAGATGGCACCTTATGAATTAGCAGTGTAAAAGAGCCCTTCTGGAAAATTCTGTGTGGTTCCCCCAAAGTGCAACACATGCAAATTCCACAGAAACGTAAGCTGTCCACCATTAACATGCTTTTCTATGACAGGCATGCCCATGCATAAGAAAATGAGAATCAGATGGGAGCAGGCCTGACTTGGAATGAACATGAGCAGTATTTGAGAGCTGGTGTTTCTTAATTCACCTGAATGGAGGAATCTGCATTGCAGGGTCTTCAACTGTAACTTTAATGCTGTATCCAGGAAAGCTGGCTCTTAAGTGATCAATGGAGAGGAAAGTATCATTAAAATCCAGGGAGGTGATCTGATTTGGCATTTTTGAATAGTGAGCACTACTTGGGTCTCCATAACCGAGGATAATGTCATGTAACCAATCAGGAACCACACAGTCGGTGTTCATCAAATTCCTTATAGTCTCCAGAACAGCCTAAAATAAAACAGGACATGATTTAATGCCAGTTTTGTACTCTGGTTTCAAACAGATTTGCACTCAACTTCACGAGCTATTTCAGCCTTTCTGTGTGTTTCGGAGAAAATAAGTTTTCTTCCAATGACAGGTGTTTGGTCAGACTGAATCAGTAACTAGATTTTCAGCTGACGTCAGCCCACAAAGAGCTAGTTCAGCAAGACAAGAAGTATTTATGGACAGCCTCTAACTACCAAACTATCCCATTAGAATGAGCAAATTCAGTGCAGTTGACAAAAAATAAAATAAAATTACGATGGTGATCTTTATATCATCTGCAGGAACATTAGCCAGAAAAGCGACGTTGCTATAAACATGGAATCACAACAAACATGCTATTCACTTCAGAGTGAATATTCTGTAACTGAGATGGACAAAATAGATTATATTCTATCTTCTTCATCCTGCGCAGTACTGGTAGCTGAATTCTTCAGGGCATTAATGGCCAGGTTACAATGTAAAAAACAGTGAGAAAACACAAGGTGTGGGGAATAAGGCGCAGGAGGGGACTTTTAAAGGAATGCTTATCTAACAAGCTTAAGTGCTGTTACCGATCAAGCCCCAATTTAACTTCAAGGTTAATACACATAAAAGTTCTATTAAACCAGTTCTGCCCCTCCTCAATCAAAGAGTCAGACATAATAATAAACTATGGTTTATTGTTATGAGAATGAGCCTAGGAGAGCCTTATGTTTGGCCATGCCCCCTTGTCCTCCAGTGGCTCCATGAGGAGACTGGAAGCTGTTTGGTTAACCTCACTTTAGCATCCTACGCTGCCATTAAGAAGCAGAGGTTCTCCTGTTAATTAGAGCTTAATTGGACTAAAGTACAGGAGCGTGCTAGAAGAGCTGAGATCACAAATTGCGGAACAGAACCAACTGCAAGGTTGTTAAGGTTTGAATTTGAGAGAAGACTTCGTTCAGTGCAAAAGACGGTGGGGGGCAGTGAAGCCTACAGTTTGGTTTCCTCTCTATATTTATGATTTGGCAACCCTCTCCTGAATGTTAGTTAAAATTATACTTGTACAAGTGAGGATGGAGGAAACTGAATTAAAAATATGGATTATAACATCAAACAGAACTCTGTGTGTAAAGAAGAGAAAAAGGAAGGGAAACTCAAGAGCTGGTTCTTTCCCATCCTTTATTATCTATGAAGTGAATTGAATAACGCTAAAGGACTTGGAATTTAATTTAATTGGAAGGATAATTGGCCATATATATCCAGCTGGAAGGATGAAAGGAGTCTGTGTTCTGCCAAGGAACTGATAAAGGTTTCTTATTGAGTCATCTGTAGTTTGACAGACCGCACTTCCTTCCAGGCTGAGGGGGGGAAATGGTGACAACAGTTTATTTACTGGGACAGAGCGACTTTTGCTTATTGTTAAAAGTTCTTGGTGCAAAACAACAAAGCATGGGATGGAATGATGGTGAAGCTTCTGGAACAACAATGGGATATCAGCTCTGCCCAAGGCATAATAGATAACAGCAACAATCAGGAGAAAGACATAACATCTTACAATGACAGGAAGAAACATCACAGCCAGAATAATTGCTACATACAGGAAAGAACAATGATAAAGTTTGAGTCCCTCATTTTATGTTTTATAAATCACTTAATGTGTCAACACAAATAAGTTATTAATATTGCAGTTGTTGTATAAGGGATTATTATGATGACTGGGATGTAACTGAAACTAGTAAGATTTTGGAATGCAGAAATAAAGAAAACCAAAAAGCCACCAAATCTAGCACACAGGGGGCCATTTTAATTAAATTATATTAATTGGTATTTGAATGATTGGTATTAATAATTGTATTATAAATTTGCATTGTTATAATGAGGTTATTATTGGAATGTGGCAAAGACTCTGATGTTGGGAAAGATGGAGGGCACAAGAAGAAGGGGACGACAGAGGACGAGATGGTTGGACAGTGTTCTCGAAGCTACAAACATGAGGATGACCAAACTGCGGGAGGCAGTGGAAGACAGAAGTGCCTGGCGTGCTCTGGTCCGTGGAGTCACGAAGAGTCGGACACGACTAAACGACTAAACAACAACAACAACAATTGAAAACTATTATTTTGTAGAATTTTTAAAATTACCGTATTTTTCGCCCTATAGGACGCACTTTTTCCCCTCCAAAAATGAAGGGGAAATGTGGGTGCGTCCTATGGGGCGAATACAGGCTTTCGCTGAAGCCTGGGGAGCGAGAGGCTCTCGCTCTCCAGGCTTCAGGAAGCTCTGCGCAACCCTCCAGAGCCCGGCGCGAAGCCGCGTCGGCCTCCGGAGGGTCGCGCAAAGCTGCCTGCCCTCCCGGGCTCCGTGCAGCTCTACGCATCCCTCCGGAGCCCAGCGCCAGGCCACGTCGGCCTCCGGAGCATCATGCAGAGCTGCCTGCCCTCCCGGGCTCCGTGCAGCTCTGTGCGACCCTCCGGAGCCCGGCGCCAAGCCGCGCTGGCCTCCGGAGGGTTGCGCAGAGCTGCCTGCCCTCCCGGGCTCCGTGCAGCTCTGTGCGACCCTCCGGAGCCCGGCGCCAAGCCGCGCCGGGCTCCGGAGGGTTGCGCAGAGCTGCCTGCATTAGGAAGCCTCAGCACACCCGGGCTTCACACAGCTGTCCGGAATCCTGGGGAGACCGGCGCGGCTCCCTAGGCTTGCGGATAGCAGGCTCTTCTGGGGGCTGGGGTCGGGGGAAGCTCGGGCTTCCCCTGCACCAGCCCCGTGCCTGGGGGGGAAATAATTTTTTTTCTTTATTTCCCCCCCCCCCAAAAAAAACTAGGTGCGTCCTATAGGGCGGTGCGTCCTATGGGGCGACAAATACGGTAGTTTTCAATTGTTGTTGTTGTTGCGAAATTCAAATCCTAATCAAAACAGACTACTTTGTCACTTTCACCCGGATCTGATTCACGGAGAAGCCATTCCAGAAAGAGCAGCTTTAGGGCACAGCTGTGCAAAGGAAGTAATGTCTGAGCAGGATGTTCATAAAATACAGCAGCTGCTTCCTAGCAAAGACATACATGAATGCAATGGCAGGGGGGGAAAGTGTCAGTGCAATCACGAGTCACCACCAGAAAACAGTGCCTTTATTGGTGGAGACACCAGGTCAGTCAAAGCAGCCCCAAGGCCATTCAGTGCTCCATGTGGAACAATATATACAAACGTGGCCTGCAGTATTATTACCATGTTATCAAATACTAGACAAATAACGAATACTCTTTTAAAAATGTGTGTAGACGGCTGCACAGAAGTTAATGGAGTATGCTGAAATGGCTAAAATGACTGGAAGAGTCAGAAATGAGGCAGACCAAAATTTTAATAAGGAATGGGGAAAATTTATAACAGGCTTCCTCAACCTCGGCCCTCCAGATATTTTTTTGGCCTACAACTCCCATGATCCCTAGCAAGCGGGACCAGTGGTCAGGGATGCTGGGAATTGTAGTCTCAAAACATCCGAGGAAGCCTGATTTAGAACTTATCTTAAAGACCACTGTAAACAGTTAAGATCGTTAGCAGGACTGGAATAGCACTTGTAGTTTAAGGTTGATTCTGGACATAATGGAAGAAGTAAAGGGTTTGGATTATCATAAAAGATGTGGGAGAAACTGATTAATAATAGGACCCACATAGGGGAGGATGGAAGTCCAGGACATTCCTTGGAATCTTGTTTTTATGATCTATGTTTGATATATCTCTGTTAAATTTTAAGTTGAAAAATCAAATAAAAAAATTTAAAAAAATAAAACTGTGTGTACATACTCTTTAAAAAATCCATTTACCTGCTTGACAGCAGCTAGCATCCCTCCTTCCCTGGTGACAGTTCCTGCTCAGCATGACGTGAGAAGCCTCTTTGAGGAAGGGGTCTTCTTATACCATGCAGAGCTCTGAAGCAGGCAAAAGCAATGCAAACTGCTTCTGCATGCTCCAAAACTCAACAAAAAGGTCTCTTCCACCCAACTGCAGACTGTAGCCATCTAGTAAGCAGAGTCAAAATTTGTGGCCTCCTATGAATTATTTTTTACCCTATAATATTCTGGAAATGTCTCTTTCAATATGTACAGAATGGCACTGTTCTATCTAATTAACAATAGTTTGGGATCTTCATACTTAAAAACAGCTTAGTTCCCTGTCTCCCTTCCTAACTGGATTAAGTTGTGAAATTTCTCTTAAAACAAAATATGTGGCCTCGCATCTGAAGGATGGCTCCTTTACTTAATCCTCTGCAGTGAGGATATTTACTAGTTCTAATGTGTAAGCGAAGAGCAGGACATAAAAAATAATGTCCACCTGATCTCTTGCTGATCAACATACTGTTAAGCTTGATCCTGAAGTCAAGACTGGTGCCAGGTTTGTCAGGGCACTTGGCACCTTCAGGGTGGGCATCTCTCCTCTTACCGTGAATGTGACTAGTATGTGTGCCCTGGCAGGGCTTTGTTGATGTTTTCACCTTTGCTACAGCAGTGACAGTGGCAGCCAAGGGTAGCAGCAAAAACAGCAAAAAGAAAAGCAGTCAGTCTAGCCAGCCAACATTACTGCTGGCGCCTGCCATTTCCTCACAATACTTCTGGAGCCCCGAGGCCATATCACTCCTAAGGAATGCCAACAAGGTATTGTGGGGAAATAAAAAATGGCAGCTGCTAGCATCAGCCACATCTGTCTGGGCTCCAGCCAACATTTTGGATCAGTGATGGGCTGCTCCTAAAGTCCTGGGCCATTGGGAAATGCTCAACTCTGGATGACAGCCTTGCAAGTAGTAAGACACAAAAATTCTCCTGGGCATTAGAAACATAGGAAGCTATCTTACACCACATCAGGTCACTTGTCCATCTAACTCAGTATTGTATACTAGCAGACAGCAGCTCTCCAGAGTTTAGGACAGAAGTCCTTCCCAGTAACCTTGATCTCCAAATCGTTTCAGACTTAGACGCCCTTTATCTCATAAAGACCTCGGTGAAATTTGAAAGCTTCCAGGCTCTTACATGTACAGATCCAAATATATCACCTTATCTTTTCCGGGACTAAATGCAACTGTGCTGCCAATTATAAACTAATTAATATTGGCCGAGTACATGTAAAGGTACTCAGCACAAAAGGAGATTACAGGTAAGCCAAAGCAACCAGGATTCTAAAAATTGCACCAATAATTGCAAAGGACTCCTTCTTTCTAGAAAGTCCAGTCCATTTTTTAAAAAGCACTAGGCATTAATCTTCGTTTCACCAATTCAGGACAATTGGCAACTCCAACAGTAAAACAGGTTATCTGTTCAGCTAATAAAACTCTTTTAAGTGCCGTAGCAGATGGACATCACCTCATGATCAGACAGGAAGAGTGGAGTTTTGCATGGATTTGCATAATACCTGATCTTGCCAATCGATGAAGCAGCAGCTGTATTTATGGCACACAAGGTTATTTGAGGTGATTGGTTAAAAATGGCAACATTCCATCTTTGAAAAATGTATTTATTCAACAGATGACTAGTATAAAGGGAAACAAACTCCAAAATACTAATATTTCTTTGATGTAGTGGCCACAAGCAATAAAAGGCAAGAGGGCAGACCTACCATGGCGAAGTGCCGACTGTCATATTTAGCTATCGCTTTATGTTTGTGCTTCTACAGCTGTCATGTTTGCTTAATTTAGGAGACTACATAAGATTTTTGCATCTTTCTCCCTACAGGCTCAGCAGAGAAATCAAGCTGTCTGCTATCTGCTTGACACACTACCAACATTTGTCATTAGTGAGAATGACTTACCTTATTTTCTGTTATGTGAGCAAGGAGGCATAGAGCAGATAGGGATAACCTATCCTCCGGGATAGAGCAATCCCAAGAAGCAGGCTGAGCCTCATCAATTGGTTTAACTTTTAACATGAGAAAAATGTGAAATTAAAGAGACACTGCCAAATCATTTCTGTATTATCTGGTTGTCTGACTGTCCTTTGCTTGCAAATAACCTTTTAAAAACTTTGAAGGCAAAACTTTTGTTTTCAGCAGAACACTGAGCAATCTTTTCAGCATCCGATACAGATTTAAACTGTTTCACTCAAGGGGAAAACCCCCAATACCAGCATGATTCCTACACTGCTAGCAGCAGAGGCAGATGCTCTGGTGGCATATTCTTAATTTAGCCATTACTACATTATAGCTTATAAAGCAGAACCACATTGCTTGCAATTCTGAAAGCCGACGCACTAACCACCTTTTGTCCAAATTTAATGTTGCTTTGATAATAAGGTGACCTACGCTGTGGATTCTATCTGAAACTTGGTGAGTCCAAGATCCAATAGATTCATTTGGAAATTTAGCTCTTTAGGTACATGAAGTTTCACCATGAATGGGTTTAAGATTTAAGACAAACATTTAAACAGTGGGAGAAGGAGGGCAAGGAGGACCACACTTTTTTTAATGGACATATGGCCCACATTGACACAAGTTCCAAAAAATACTCTGCTTTCAACATTTATTTTTAAACAGAAAATTGAACCGTGACTTACTTTAAAGTTGTTTTCTTTTGGCTTTCTCCTCATAATTATGTTAAATGTCTCATAGACATCTTCTCTTCCACTTTGGATGGTATTGGTCATGTCCTGTTGATACTGATTGGGATCCAAGAACACCCTAAACGTTCTGGAATCACCTTTAAGTCTTGGTTTCGGTTCTGGTCCTGTTTGCATTGAAAGTTCAAAGTTGTTGGAAGATAAACTAAACAGAAAATGCCTTGCAAAACAACAACAACACCACTTTTGAGTAATCTGTTCACACCACGGCCAATCCTCTCCAACTGATTCCAACTTTCCTTGCCCCTTTCTCCTCTCCTTGCCCCTGCCTAACCAGACTGTCCCTTCCTGGCTCACATCTGGTGATCCACCAATAAAGCCACTGTTTTCTGGTGGTGACTCGTGATTGCACTGACACTTTCCCCCCCGCCATTGCCAAGAACAGGTGCCTGGCATTGGGACTATTTAGGTCAGCTCTACATACCAGCCAGTGTCACTGAATGGATCAGGTCAACCAGCTCTGTTCCTACCATCTCTAGAATAAGCACTGCTACAGCCTGGCAAGAACTGGCATATTCAGGGTTTCTAAAGCTTGCCCATCCTAGCCAGGCTGCTACAGGGAGGGAAACATTCACCATCTTAGAGCCACAATCACACACATGCTGTTAGCGGGGAAATTATGCCTACCGTTAAGTGCAATGTAGATGTCACCTTCATATTTCAACTAAATATATTCAGTTGTTCTTTATCTATTACCCATCATTTAACCAGCTGGTCACAGTTACAATGATTTAAAATTCAAAATTTAAAGCAGTTAAATCCGATCACAAATCACAAGAATAGGCTGGGCTCTGCAAACAGATATCTCAGACATCTTTGCCAGGGGCAGAGAGGTGTGTCTTCAGCACTCATCAAAAGCTTTATAGTGAAGAAGGCAAGTGCACCTCTGTGGGGAGGGTGCTCGATAAATTATATGCCACAGCAAATGCCCTCCTCCCAAACTTCTGAGGCAGCTGGAACTACCAAGAGGGCCTCCTCTGCTGATCTTAATAGTCAGGAGGGTCTGCAGGGAAGGAGACGGTCTTTCAGATATTATCGACATACCTTCTTCAATGACGCGCCCCTTATCATCCAGCATTCCCTGGATTTCGCATCCTCTCACATATACCAGGCCTGTCTGCTCAACGAATGGCTGCCTTCTGTCAAACTTCGTACCATAAGGCTGTGTGGGTCGGACAGTAATTAAAAAGCAAACATCGTGCTTGCGCAGACCTAAATGGGGGGGGGGAACGTCAATGCCTTCTGATCATTTGCAGGTGTAGTGGTTATTTTATGCTGTAGCTTCATAAAGTTGGTCGCCCACATGGCTCAGATCCAGAGCTTGTAACAATTAGGAGCTGTGTATTCAGTGTAGTGGGTCCAAGCCGGGGGAACCCCCTACCAATTAAGATTAGACAGCCACCCTCCTTGCTGAAGTTCAGAGATAGGATCAAAACTGTCTTGTTTCAGCAGGCCTTTTAAGGCAGTGTTTGGTTTTAGGATACATTTTTACTGTTTTATTGTGTCATTTTCTCTGTATTGCTTTTATGTACACAGGTTAGAAATGCAAATAATTAGGTGGTATATAAATGTCTTGAATAAATGAACAATTTAGGTCAGCGAAAAGCAAAAGGGAGATTGTACAGAAATAGTTTTTGAAGGACATGCATATAGTTAAGCCAGTAGCAGCTTTATCTCTGTCCCCCGTGCTATCATTAATATGTGATTATCTTATTCATATATATTTGTAGACCTTTTCCAAGACAAAGATCTCCACTAGGAACGTAGGAAGAGAAGCTTATCTGAGGCTTGAAGCCAGGATCCCAATCCAAACAAATGTTTTAAAAATATAAAAATTCACAATACTTTAGTGCATTTTAGTGTAGGCTCTGCATTTTGAATCACGACATGCAACCAAAAGGATTACACAATCCCATCATATTTTAAACACGTCTGTTGCTGAATTTCCAAACTAGCCATCAGTGTCCCCCCAGAGCATGAATAGTTGTTCCAATGCATCTTGCCAAAAAGGTCAATCCAAGTATAATCCCCCAAGCAGCAAAGCACTGCCTTGAGACAATACACTAGGGAACACAGAGAAGACTGTAGTGGCATGCAAGTCCTGACAACACACAGAAACCCCATCAGAGAAATGTTCATTTCAATTAAGTCAGAATCTTTCTCACCTTTCATATCTACTACTCAAGTAGACTTAGCAGGATCAGACTATTTACTGATGCCCACTGATTTACAGAACTGCAGCTCTAAGTAATATTCCCATTTTAAATGACTGGCATTTTGTAGATATAGGAAAACGGGTGGATGGTGACACAGAATGAATATTGCATATTGTTACAACAGTTCCAGATCAGTCTCACAAAGGGGTCATAGGTTTATGAGTCACAATATAGGGCTCACACCCAAAAATCTCTCAGAGGAATTAGCTATCCCCATACCAACTTTTAATCACTCCTGTCATAGAACGGCTAGACCAATAAAAGAATGCTTTCTTCCCCCTTTCAAAAATATGGAACTAGGAAGAACTGATGATCCCAAACTATGTGTTACTGAGAGCAGTAGTGTTCTTTCTTTAAGCAGCAGGACTTAATAGGGAAAAGATACGTTTTAAACGCAACAAGCATACAAACACGTAACATTCACCCCAAATAACCGGGGATGCGACGTCACACTGCTGTAGCTACACACATATACATACCTTCCCATTCATCTTTGATGTTGTCTCTAACATTCAAGTTAATTGTGACATCCGCTCGGACTCTCATGGGCCAGTTTTCTCCAATGTTGGGCTTTGTCACCTCTATGACCGTGAAAGAGACAATGGGCTGCGCCATTCGAGCCCACCCACCAAAGACAACGCCTCCATATTCAGACTGCCTGAAGAGCAAGATCAAAACAAGAGACTTTTGCATTCAGATCTCTAACACACACCAAAGCTAATGACATCGTTTCAAATATATACAAAATTATACCACTGGAAGGGCCCAAGGGACCGCCAATCCTACAGCTGGGAATAACCAACCCAAGGTACGGCATCTCTTCCTGCAATTTATCCAGGAAATTCAGCCCAAGGGAAATTGTTCGCTGTTAGCAAATAATCTGTCCCTGTTTGAGATTATAACTCACCCTAGGGAATGCCAACACCTTTCTAATGGCCCCAGAAAAACCAGGGTAGGGAAGGAGTAGAGAAATCATACACAGAGGAAAGTTTTTCTTGATCCAACAACTTCAAGGTTATAGTTACATCCATTACCATGGTTTCATCCTACTGACACTATCCTCAATGTCCTGCCTGATTTCATAAGTAGACTCTAGGCGGAAGAGGTTGAAATTTCTCAGGAGGTAGTCATGGAGAGTAAGAAACTGTAGATTCAATTTTGGGAGGGCGAGGCAGCCTAAGGAAAGATAAAGGAGAGAGGAGGAATGGTTTGTTTGTCTGTCACATCAGACTTGTTCAGCCATTAGCTTAATGCAATTGCAATCACATGGAGCAGGGCCACACTTCATTAAAGGGCACTTGTGTAGAGGGGAGCCTACTCTACACAAGCTTTCCTTTTCAGACCGCCAGCCCCAATCAAAAATTATATAGCTAATAGGAGCTGGTTGGTTAAGCCCCATGCTGTTCTTCCGCATCAGTATGGGAACTTGGGGAAGCCATCTCTCTATACAATATTTGCACTAGTCCATCACTGTGCAGCTACCACTGGAGAATTTTCTTTAGCACAATCCTGGATTTGTATAAAGACAGAGTGCAGCCCCCTATGGGAGGTTTTATAGTACATCATCATAACTACTCCAATCATGTCAACTGCACCAATCCATGCTTAGGCACAGTGGCAGACCAGAAACATTTAAAATTTAAGCATTTTCCAGAAAACATACCTTCACCAGAATAGTACTCAGTTGGGACTATATTTTCATCCCAAATAATCTTCTCCGTGGGATACAGAGGCATTTGATTGAGCTGTTGAATTTGAGAAATGCGACATTCATGCCGGGACACCTAAAAAAGACAAAAACATCTTGTCTTGTGCCTTAAACAAAATTACAAATATTTATAGAAGGATACTCAAGAAGACTGAAAAGACTATTTTTCACCAACTGGTTTAAGAGGTAAATTGCAAAGAGAAAGTTAACCTTTTTATTTTACGCTGAACATGCAAGTTTGGTTCACATGACATGATAAGCCAAACAAGAACAAATGTGGACAATCCTAAATGAGCATCGGGCTTGCGCAATCCTGTCCCGTCTCCTCCTCTGATGCAACCAGGAATACACTCTTCATCAGAGTTTAGTCTCACTTTTAAAGGATCTTGGCTGAGCTTTACAGTCAAACTAGTGATCATGGTTTAAAACATACTCTGTAACTTCAAACCATGGATTATGAAGCTGGCTTGCTAAACTAACCAGTTTGTTTTAAACTAGGAACCCCAGTGACGCTCTCCTCCACATTGCACAAGGGGACAGCATATCAGCCCGTCACTTTGCTTGGGTTTGCTCAGCTTCATCCATACAGCACCAAATCATGTTTTAGTATTATGTGGCCACGTTGCCAATATCTAGCTCTGAATATATTTTTATAAGTTTGTTGAAGCCACTCCTATTTGTTGTATTGTTTAGTTTTCCATTTTTGCCAGGACACGCAACAAAATGAAAAATTGTGCCCGATCACCACACGCATAAAAAAACACCCTGTTGGCGGGTGAGGAACCTTTGGTCCTCCAGATATTGCTGAACTACAACTCCCATCATTCCTGGACATTGGCCATGCTTGTGGGGCTCATACAAGCTGTAGTTCAGCACCATCTGGAGGGACAAAGTTCCCCCTCTCAGCTATAGGTTCATGAATTGTTTTACCTTGATACAGGCATTCCCTCTTCTCTCTTAATTTCGGATCCAACAATGGTTAGCATTATATGCGCATTAGGTTGTTTGCTAACCATGGTTATTGAAAATGGCAAGACACACACAACCCAGTTTAGGGAGATTTGAAACTGAAAGGAGGGAGATGTCTATGTGATAGGAGACTGCGTGAGCAGCACGGATGTCTACAACGCATTCTCAGTTGTCTAACTATGGTTGGGCAGTTGGGCAATGCAACATTTGCAGCAGGCTACACACACATTCCACAACCTAAGTCCCAAAACTTGTGGAATATAAAAACCCCCAGATACATTGCTATACATGACTGCCAGCACCCAGTTATGTAAGTCTAAAAAGTTGTGATGTATTTGGGACATTCACAGAATTAAAAAAAGCCTATTACATATTTGGAGGAGGGGAAGAGGAAGATAGATAGATATAGATAGATATATCTTTATTGTCATTGTCCCATGCAGGACAATGAAATTGCAAAACTACATAAAACTACATAAAAACTACATAAAACTACCACAAAACTACATAAAAACTACATAAAACTACATAAAAACTTCAAAAAACCCCTAAAAACTCTAAAACCCTATTTTAAAATACACTATACTGTAGAAACCCCTTATGCTGCATTTAGAACCAGAATTGCATTTGCAAAGAAACTGTTTCTCAGGTGGCTAGTCCTGGCCTTTATAACCCTATACCTTCTTCCAGAAGGCAGAAGCTGAAGGAGATCATTTCCGGGGTGTGTAATATCCTGTGCTATCTCTGCCGCTTTCTTATGGCACCTAGCAGCATAGATTTGATCTAAGGTGGGAAGAGTGCACCCAATTATTCTCTCTGCAGTCTTTACAACCCTGGATAGCATTGTTTTTTCCCTGGCCGTGCAGCTCCCAAACCATACACACAGACCATAAGTTAGTACACTCTCCACAGTGCAATGGTAAAATGCCATCAACAGGTCCTTTGAGAGATTGTTTTTCCGGAGGATTCTCAAAAAATATAACCTCTGCTGTGCTCTCTTCACCAGGTCTTTGCTGTTCTCTCCCCAGGTTAGGTCGTTTCTCAACTCCATTCCCAGAAATCGAAACACTGAGACCTGTTCCACGCACTTCAGCTCAATAATAAGTGGCTGAATATTCAATTTACATTTCCTAAAGTCCACAATGATCTCTTTTGTTTTCTTTAAGTTAAGGAGTAAGTTGTTTTTCCTGCACCACTCCCCCAACTGCTCAACTTCCTTCCTATAGGCCGCCTCCCCCTCTTCAGCCGTGATTAAACCAACCACCGTTGTATCATCTGCGAACTTAATGATCTTATTACTGGGGTATTTGGGGGCACAGTCAGCTGTATAGAGCGTATATAAAAGCGGGCTCAACACACACCCCTGCGGCGTTCCCGTATTCGTGATGAGATTCGCAGAGACGTGGGAACCCAACCTGACCCTTTGGGAACAGTTTGATAGAAAATCTAATATCCACCTGCACAAACATGGTGGAAGGGAGTCCTGAATAACAATTTTAAAATGTATTTCTTCCCCAGCAGTCCACTGGTCGGCTGA
Source organism: Podarcis erhardii (assembly GCF_964252035.2). Classification (NCBI taxonomy): domain Eukaryota; kingdom Metazoa; phylum Chordata; class Lepidosauria; order Squamata; family Lacertidae; genus Podarcis; species Podarcis erhardii. The sequence continues at coordinate 39,399,483 of NC_138497.1, forward strand.
AAGACTACACAGCTTTGAATACAGTTTTGAACAGAGCCTCAGAGCACATGGCACACGTCCAGCGACGCATTAGCAACATTGCATAGAGCTTGAACCACCACCCAACACAAGTAAATCTTCATGGCATCACACAATAGTTAGCAGCGTGACCTCGTTGTGACACAAAATGCAAAGTTCAAACCAGACATGTTAGGATGTTGCCTCCATCTGTTTGTGAGTCTCTTGAGAGACACATGAATAAATAAATGTAATTACAAATTAAAGTTCAGTAGCGCTATCTGAGTGGGCAACTAAAACAGTATGTAAAGACTTGAAAATACACAAGCACTGCTGGAATAATGTTGACAAATTAAGAACTGTGATCAGCACAACTTCACTGAACAATTTTTCCCAAGCAAGTGCATTTTTAAAAACTCACAAGACTGATATTTAAGATGCTTGGGTAAGATCATATAATAATTAATACCCTTCATACTAAAAAGGTCTTAATGACCATTCAGTTAGAAGGAAGAATTTATTAAATGGCTAAAATATCCATGCTATGCCGCAAATATAAATCTTTCATGCAGTGTTTCCCAAACTTGGGTCTCCAGCTGTTTTTGGACTACAACTCCCATCATCCCCAGCTAGCGAGCAGGGCCAGTAGTCAGGGATGAAGGGAATTGTAGTACAAAAAACAGCGAGAGACCCAAGTTTGAGAAACACTGCTTTAATGTGTCAGCTAAAGCCCCATTCACTCCAACAGTGCCCAACTCTTGACCATGAAGTTATAACTCCTTTAATAATGTCAGAAAAAAATCCTTGCTAAATGGGAGATTTTTGAGGGGTAAAGCTGGGGGGGGGGGGAATCAAAGGAACAGAGTCAGTTAAAGGAACAGCAAAGTTAGGCATAAATCTTAACCTAGGAGGCCTATGCATGCTTATACCCAGTGCTTTTTTTTCTAAAAAAATGTTTAGGGGTACTCTCATTTTCCTACTCATATTGAAATACTGCCCCTCAATGAGGCCAAACTTAGATTCACAAAATGTTTAGGGGTATGCATATACATACCCCTAAAAAAACACTGCCTATACCCAACCCTAATTCAGCTAATTCTTTTTAGTCACATTTGAAATCTACTGTGATAAAAAGAAGTTGTCCCCTTTCTCCTTTCAGATCCTAATATATAACTTATTGAAACTATGAATTCATGTACTCTTGACAATTCTATGTGCTATTGGCAGGATGTGAAAACACAGTGCATAGGGTTTGGAGCACACCCCAGGGATTTGCAGCCCGACCCAGACTATGGTTGAGTCTCTGGTGCAGAATTTGAGGTAACCCAAGGACAGAAGGGGGGGGGGACCCCGGCCTGCCATCTAATGCCTTGATAAAGAATCATGGTGATAAAGAATCATATTCAACATCATAGATATCATTGTACAGAAGGAAAACAGCTTGACCCAGCAAAGACAGACATAAGGCTGTTTACCAGCAGCTCGAGCAGAAACTCTTTGTCATAGCTTGTATTTTCCTCTTCAGGTAGGGCTGGCAACAAGCAGAGATAGGATGCCACCTGGTGGAGTGTTTCTGGACTGAAGAATAAAGAATAAAGCAAAAGTCACATAGCGCTTGAGCTTAATAAATGGAGCTGTTTGCTTTGAATTTCTGTCAGTGTCCTCCCCCCAAAAAAGTACAATAACTATTTGTGTGGCCTACTGACCAAGATTTTGATCTGGGCCATTCTGCATTTTAGCTAACACTCTTTGCTCTTATGCAAGGAACCTAACACTGAAAGGATTCTTGACAGAGCTCATTATTCATATTTTTTTAATTAAAAAAACCTACAATCAGACAAATTCAGCAACTTCTTTTGACATATGAAACCCCCAAACAGTGGAGTTAAGGCTGTAAACCAGATAGCCTTTACACATATACTAAGAGACAAGGAGAAGGGGACGACAGAGGACAAGATGGTTGGACAGTATTCTCGAAGCTACAAACATGAGTTTGATCAAACTGCGGGAGGCAGTGGAAGACAGGAGGGCCTGGCGTGCTCTGGTCCATGGGGTCACGAAGAGTCAGACACGACTAAACAACTAAACAACAAGAGACATTGCCTTTCAGAAGCTGCCTTTGCTCTCCCTCCCTTCACCCCTCTTAAAACTCTGTTGGGGAGTTATTATTTGGATAAAGTAAACAAGAGATCACTCATGATTCTCTGAATCATAGTTTTAAATTTATCTACTGCTTGGTTACTACAGGTGGCCACTATTTCTATTTAGGCAAACATTTCAGGGTTTATTTAGGCAAAACATTTACTAGAATAACCAAGCTGTGGTGTGTTGTTGTTGTTGTTGTTGTTGTTGTTGTTGTTGTTGTTGTTGTTGTTGTTGTTATTAAAGGGGGCTTCCAATACTAACTGTTGCTCAAACAATCAGCAACTCACTGTGAACTTGTGGGATTTCCTACTCCCTGCACCAAATCATTCACACCCAGAAGAAGCAAATGATGAGAATAAAATAAATTAAAATATAACTTACCTTAGAGGTCCAAAAAGTTTTATGAGGGAGTTACGTGTGTCTACAGCAGATACATTTGAGAGGGCAAAATTGTAGAGTTCTGGGAAATGTGCAAAAGCGGCTCTCTAGAATCCAACAAAGAACCAGGATGAGAAATCAAATGCTGTCTTTACTTGGCAACGTGACTTATGCAACACCCTGCAATTTAACAGGCCAAGTACAAACCCCCACAAATAGTGTAAGGCTAGCTCACAGCAAGAACAACCTGATTTATTTGTGGGGGAGGACATTCTCACACATGAGAACTGTGTCACACTTCCATGTTGGCTGTAACCAACAAAGCTGTCCCATTAGCACAAGGAATTCCACCTGCACAATAAGACTTCGTCCCCCTCCCCTCTACTTTTTGTGTGTGACCCCCAAATCTGCTTTAGAGGGCTGGGGGAATCCCCAGAACAGACTTGGGGAAGAGGCATGCAGGAAGTGGAAAGGATATCCCAATATATGGGGCAACTTTGTTGGATGCAAATCAATGATGTCCATTTTTTTCTGAATACCGGTTAGGATAGGGTGGTTGATAAGAAAACAGTCGGAACAAAAAAGACACGGCAGCTATTTTAATTCTAACAGAAGCTGCAATGATTACAAGGGAGAGGGGCCAAACATTTCAAATGCTACTGTATCTGTATGTATGTATGGACTGCCTGCTATGTTAACATGAAGCTTAATGCAAACATCAGGAGAGGGACAGCACACCACACTGTGGGAGTTGGGGAATGCCAGCATGATTCAAATTCCCCCCTGCCTGGACGGATTGGCTATCTGCACAGGGCTTTGGCAGCTGACTTTCAGTACTATCCACTTACTAAACCAAGGACATGCCCCCAAACATCAAAGTTTCCTGAATGATCACTTATTTACCAACAGTACTTTATTTATATTAAGAACAGACATATCCACCCATGAAACCAGGCCTACAAATGAGGTGGGTTTATTTTAAATCTGTCATCACCCCTTGTCTGACAAGCAATCTTAAACCTATGTCAAAGCCTTCAGTTACACCGGAGGCCGTTAAATACCTGGAGGGAAGTAATTCTGTCATAGTGAATAGTAGTCATCTCATTCTCTGTCAATGCATTTCCAGTCTGGTCATTAATTTCAAAACCAGTGTAGAATTTGAGCATGTCTAAAAGCTGAAACAAAATGATGACAAATTAGATATACAGAAAAGCAGGGTCTTCAGCCACCACATGGGGCCCAATACTATATAGTCGAGGGATATTTCATTTTATTTCCAAAATGCAAAACAAACAAAACAAGTTGTATCATTTCATTGCTCAGAGAAGGCAATTTCATTTTTCAGTCCATTACAAGCCAGCTGTAAGAGAACATAGTGAGGAGAAGCTGAAACCTTGCTTCTCATGTTTTCTCTCACCCTTCCATTATTACTCTCCCACTACCAAAGGGGAAGTAAAGGATGTATTATCACATCCAGAATATGCACACACCTCACGACAGTGAGCCGACATCCAACATTAGTCATACATACAGTAAACATTTGTTTAAATGTATTCTGACATTACACTTCTGTGTGTGTTAGATGAGGCCCATCAGGCCAGATTGTTATCTGTCCCCACCCCTGCGGGGCAACCCTGACCTGACAACATTAAAGTGCCAGAAGATGGACAGGTGGGTTGCCTGTTGCCCCTACCAAAGTCCCCTGCACTGAGCTTCCCAAGTGTTCAAAAGGAGGCTGGTTGTAAGGCACTGAAAGCATAGCATGAGGGGCTTTGCCGGCCCAACGCTCATAGAGCTGGCAAAGCTGCTTTGTGCAGGGATCAGCTGCACAATCAAACTCCCCAAGAGGAACTCAGTGACGCAGCTGATGGGCGGTGGGGGAACTCGGTTGCACAGTTGATCCAGCTGCATCTCTACCTGCTCCTTATGATCTCAGGTGTGGGCAGGTGGCCATGGTTTGAGGAAGATGGCCTTGCAGGCAATATTGAGAGCTGTGCCAATTGCCCCTAGTCTAGGTGCAGCTCCCTAAAGCTCATCCATACTTTTAAAATTGGCTTTAGCATAAAAAACCCAAATATAAGCAGGTTTAACAAAATTGCTTCAGCCATAGTTGTTCTCCATCTAGTGTCCCCCCCCCCCAAAGTCAGCAATGTTTAGCCATTGTAGTTGCACTATGCTGCCTTCCTGTATTACATGCTTCTCATTAAGCAACACAACAGGGGCCAACAGCAAGCAGTGGTTGCCAACCATCACTTTCCAGTTGTGATGCTGTATTTTTTTTGGTAATAATGTTGTGTTGCCTTGGCTAGCGAGGATTTTGAAGTGCTGAAAGAAGTGCTCTGCAAAATCAAAGCGAGTCGTACCTGGCAGAAAAGATGACCCTCCTTGCCCCTTTTGGCTAGGCTGGATAAGTAACAATGCACAACGAGGTGGGAATCATCAAGTATCGTGTTAAACCAGCGTCGTGTTGGAAGTAGGGCCTATAATAATAATAATAAAATAAACAATCACATATATGTCAGCATTTGGGAGGCTGTTAGTAACTAGAAAACTGGTTAGAATTCAGTGCTTTCAAAAAAAAAGGTGGTAGTGGTAGTGATTAGGTGTCATGAGGTCCTTGCAATATCCATTTTGATGGTAGTATCTGTGCAATGCTCACAGGGCTTGCCCAATGGGCTAATTTAAACAAAGATCAGAAACAACACAAAACCAAAAACAGAGAAGTCCCATTGAATTCAATGGGATTTACTCCTGAGCAGCCATGTGAAGAATTAAGCCCTTTCCTTCTCATTTAAACAACAATTTCTAAATTATTCATTAATAAAATATTACAAAAATGGTTTCTTTTCTTTAAAAATCCTCCTAAAAGATCTCCTTGTCAGATGTCAAAAACCGCAGCAGAAACTGGGGGTCAATAGACTACTGCAATACAGCTATTTCGATCATTACAGCTCCATGCTACAGAAATACATGAAATAAGAAATGCAAAACACCTTATATGGCCATAACTGTCAAAAGGTTTTACAGACAGAGCACAGTTAATGGCAATGAGAAGCCTGAACTGATTAAGGGGGGGGGGGCATATTTATTGACAATAAAAAATGAACTGGTGGAAGCACATGGCTCACTTCCACCAAAGTCATGCTAATCGCTGAAATGCTCTGGCAGTTTAGCCTCAATCACAATATAGATGTAACTGAATACAAAACCCTGAAACGCCCTGGGGGAAGAAAAGGGATCTTAAGTATAGGTAAAGACACTCTGTTCAAATGGGACAAGCTACAGGAGAACAAATGTGATGGCTTTTTATAGACGATTTCTGGTTTGCCAGTTCCAATCAGCACAACTGGCTTCAGAAACTATCTGAACTCCTTTAACTCTCCTGTAATGCCCTTAGCGCAGAATGAACCTACATGAAATGTTCTGATGCTTGGCATTTTGGCTACGATCCAGCAGCATCCCAGCTGAATATCTTGCATACCCTCTCTCTGGGGCCAGAATCCTGTTCAGAGTGGATAGGTTCAATGATACCAGCCATGTCCCTCCTTGGAAACATTGAGTTTTTAGCAGAGCAAACAAATATGAGAACATATCACATTTCTATTGAAGATTAAAGCCGTGGAGCTTCGTAGCTAACTGCATCCAGAGTGGGTGACACAGCCACACTTTTTTACAGAGTCTCTCCTGCTGAAATAATTTTACACATCTTAAAATAAAACAAAGGCAGTCATATGTGATATGATTCCTGTCAGTTACCGATGCATGAACTAGTTCGCTATTCAAAACGGAAATTTTCAGGAAATCCAGAAGAATGCTGCTAGGCATTTTAAAAAATAATAACAACGATTTTGAAAGCCTTGCTAGGACCTTCTCACAATATAGATACCATAGGAAGGCTGCTTCCAGTCAGCGTGTAGACAAACCTGAGCTATACAGACCAATGATCTGATTCAGTGTAAGATTTGATTCAGTGTATGCTCTATGTGCCAGTTAAACATACTTCAGTCAGCTGCTTCAACACTAGGACTAACACAGCACATATTTTAGTTATTCAAGAGGCTTAGATGCTACAGTAGATCACTATATTTATCCCGTATTTGGCATACCTCTAGATCTATCATGAGTTCAATGAATCTTTCACAGTAATGCACTTTATCCATAGAGAGAGGACCTAGAAGTAAATACAGGTAATTAAAAAGGTAATCCTGGAACTGATGTATAATGCATCCAAATCAAATTTTGCTGATGCTTAAGAGTTATTTCAAGACCCTTGGTTCTAGGCAGAGATGGCCAAACAATTTCTATTTTTGTGCCACAACTGCAGTCCAGTTTGGCAAGGAAAATGCCTTTTCCCCCTTCTTCTGGCACATCAGGGACTGCAACAACTATTTTTTATTCTACTTCTTTCATTGAATTTGTATACCGCTCGTCATCCACAGATCTCAGGACGGTTCACAGCATAAAAATAAAAGATAAAACCACAAAATACATAATAAAAACAGAAGAAAGCAAAAACCACCCCTCCCACAAACACGTTTAAAAGGCTATAGGGTGTTGGTCAGCCAAAGGCCTGGCTGAAGAGGAATGTTTTCGCCTGGTGCCTAAAGGTGTCTCCAGCTGTTTCTGGATTACAACTACCACCATGCCTAGGTAGCAGGACCAGTGGTCAGGGATGATGGGAACTGTAGTACAAGAACTGCTTGAGACCCAAGTATGGAAGGTCTTGGTATATAATGGTGCCAGGCAAACCTCCCTGGAGAGAGCATTCCACAAATGGGGAGCCTGACCTGAACAGAGCACCTTAAGGCAATGGTACCCAATGTTCCAACTGACCTGGTATTTCCTAAAGGGAAGGTCAGACAGGGTGAGAGTATGCAAGGTTGGGAGCAGGTATCTGAAGGTGCACAAACCACCTTCAGGCGACAGCTTCCAACACTTTTCCCACATGATTTTCACGCTGTGAAGCTGAAAGGCTGGGCAGGCAGTGAAGAGGTTTCTTAGGGCTCCTCAGCCAAAGAGGTCCCTGGCATTCTCCTACCTTACTTCCAACTCAAAAGCTTAGGAGGTAGCAGCGGCCACAAAAAAGAAGAATTATTATTCCCTGTATAAGCAGAAAATATTCAAGCCAAGTTTGTCTATTCTAAAAATAAACCCTCAGTGGAGACATATCCTTGAGGTGTTGGGTCTTTCAGCAGGGAGAGAAATCCTGGTGGATATTAAAAAATAATCACCAAATAATATTTAATGCGAAGCCAAGTATGTTTAAAGTAGAGAGCTAATTTGCAGTTGGGCAAGCACAGACTCTTAAGTTATGCATGAATAAGACTTGCCATTACTTCAAACTTACAATGCGACGCTGAATCTGAAAGTAGTTTTCTGAGAATTTACAAGTGACCTATTAATTTGAAGAACTGAAGCTAGTTTTAAAAAAGACAGTTCCCTTTTGATATTTAGCAAATCTGTTTGACTGCGTTTCAACTGAATCACTTCAAAAGTAAAGTCACTACGTCAGTCTAGCAAATTTTACACAGTGAAACAAGAACAAAAACTCCCCATAAAAGGGTTCAGAGAAATCGCCCTTTGTTTTGCATCAGAGAAACAAAGTCGTGTAACGAGAATAATTTTTCAAATAATGTGTTCTACAGAATAGAACTCCTGTGCATTTAATAGTATGGTGATTTTGCTCCCATTCTGGAGCGAGCGCTTGAGGCAGGAATGTACTTGCATGCCCTCCCTCCAAGATACTATAAGCTGCAATAGGCTGAAACAGGACAAATCACATTTTCATCTGGGATGCCTAACTTTGGGCAAAGGGCAAGGTAAAAGAGAAGAGGGTCTCCTGCATAAGCCCATACACTTACAATTTGCTCTACGTACCTGAAATGGGTATTGATTTTAATACAGAGATGAATTTCTGGATCAGTTGCGAAAGGAATCTTCTTTCTTGAAATGCCCTAAAAAACAACAAGACATGATTCCACATCCTGCTTATGAACTTCCCAGATGGATCTGGTTGACCATGGCGGGAAGCAGAACGTTGGACTAGATAAGCTTCTGTTCTGACCCAGCAAGGCTTATCTTATGTTCTCACATAAGCAGTTGTCTTACTGCATGTCTTTCAACCTGGCTTACTTGGGGAAGGTTCCTGGTCAGTCTATTTAATGTGTCTGTACTGGATGAATAAACCAAATATGCCAGTATAATATGCAGGAACATATTGTGGTACAGCTGCACTGTATCACATCCACTATCCACTACACCCAGATGGCAAGCAGATGTGGGGTCTTAGTCAGCCCAACTCCTGTTTTCCCCAAGCAGCATGAAGTACAGATGGGCCTTTGCCAAAACAGCTTTTCTTCACAGACAGCAAATTACAATCCCCACACATGATTTTTTAAAAGCAATACTATTAAACTTACTGTGCCCGAGTATTTTCATCCATTTTCTCATCATTCTTCTTGATCAAATTCCAAAATTTTCTAAGCTTTGGTGTCTTTTTCAATTCGAGTGCCAGGCGAGCCTAAAAGGGTGAGACGATGAATTCTTAATAGTATGATGAGCTAGATCTCTAGTATATCCATCCATCTAATTTGGGTGCCCCAAAGGTAATTTCAAAACCCCAAACTGAACAAGAACTTATGCCTGCCCATTGTAAAGGCAGAAGATTTTAAAAGTCTCCAAAACCACTGATTAAAATAGCAATAAATCTCTGACAGCAGAAGCTGTCATGCAAAGGTTCATTAGAATGCAGCAGAATTGGTCCAGTGAACCTCCATGTCCACATGATGCTTCAAAGGTTCCCTGCATTCTTTATGAAACACTTACAGGCTGCAGTCCCATCCACATGGGCAGGGAGATAAGCTGCTGGACTTGCCCTCTGATCAAATCTACTTCCTGTTGCAAGAAACAGAACAGGCTATTAGTATGTTTATGAGGCTTGGATTCAAAACGACAGTTGCACAAATGGAAGGCACTTCTAGTTGCACAAGGAGGAAGGGGTGTCCCCAACTTTTGGCAATTCCCTTCCCACTACAGCCTCAACATGCCACCTCCCATGCTCTACTGGGAGGACCCCCAAACCCTCCAGAATGGCTTTTGGAAGGGTGCAGTGGTAAGTCAGGAAAGCGCTATTCCATGAGGAAAGGGGAATAAATAATCTACAGCCGGCCAATATCACTAGTATTCCATTAAGCCAAACACGGCCTGTGAGCCACGAATCATGGCTTGACAGTTCTCCAAAAGCAGGAAAAAGAAGAAAAATCCCCGCTAATGCACTTCGTTTGGTGGGTCAATTTTTTTGCAGATCTGATGTGAAGGGCTTATCATCTGGGTCTATAGAATTTTCCGTGCATGGAGTGGCTTCCGAGTCATAACCCCCCTACTCTGGAGAGGCCCAGGCTGGCTATCACCTCTATAAATCCAAATGCTAACCAAAAGGAAGACTTAACTGTCCATTTGAAGTATTATATATACTAAGAGCAAACAAAGATGCAGAATTCTATCAGCTATGTAGCCCAATGTGGCTACTGAGAAAGAAAACATCTGTGGGGAAGATGGGGAAGAGGGAGGCTGGAGTAGCCTGAAAGAGGACAAGACTAGCAGGAACACTGATCAAAAGTTACTCTGCAATACAACACTTTCATGCCAGTCCCACTTACTAAATCCTAGGGCTTTGGTACAGCATATTTGCCCAGTTAAAGAGGTCTTGGAACACCTGCAGAACCTGCTCAAACATAGGCTCTGATTTCTCCTCAAGAGAAATACAATCTCTAGTTGAGGAGCAGGCATTGGGAATGGCTCTAAATGGATCTTTGGAATCCTAGCGTAATAAATGCCACTTAAGAGGGCTCCTTCAGAAGAAAACTGTGACAACTGAATGTGGAGAGGCACAGCATGCTAACAAGAGGAGGCTGCTCTGAGTAGCCAGGACTATGGGCACTTCTGCCGTATTTGCCAAACGCACCATAAATGACAACAACGACAAATCTCTGAAGAATAAAGCTTACCAGACTGTTGAAGCAGTGGTCAAGGAAGAGCAGAAGTATGGTCTGCTCCTGCAGAGAGAACTCGTTGTCACTCTCAGCCAAGGAAGCATCCAGCACACGTTTGAAAAAGAACGGAAAGTGCTCTGGCTTCTTTTTGAATGTCTAAGGGGAACATAAAAGTCAGCAGTGAGGTCACATGGAGCATCTTTTTCATATTTCTGTGCTGAGTGGATGCATAGTGGGGGAATGCACTCACTGGACATGACAACTGTAAGCTGTTGGCAAGCACAGACTGGCCATTTGCTCGTAGGTTTACTGCTGGAACTAGCTATGTAGTAGGAATCGTAGCATTGTAGCATTTGTGCTTCACAGTAAGCAATTTGGTGATGAACACCAACAGAACAGCTGTATCTCTGAACAATGCAAAAGACAATGAGTGATATTCAATATCAGTTATACGCAGAGTAGATCTCCTGAAATCAATGGACTAAAATTATTTAGGTCTGTTAATGGGTTTCCTCTTACACTGGATATCATGAAGTGACTACATTTCTGAAGAGTGTTAAGGGACAGAATCAGGAGTCAGATCAATCACTTCTATCTTCTTGAGGAGAAATAGTTGGGCAGTACCCAAATACAATACCCACACTTCTATACCCAGCTGAAGGGTAAGCACAACATCTTTTTTCTGAATGTACAAAGGGGGCAAACTAGCAAATAACAGAAGTGATTCATTCACAACAGACCTGTGTCCTGCAACATGATAGAAATCGGGTTATCAGTGAAAACTCAAAAAGTAAAAGTAGAAATAGAAATAGACCATGTACAGAAAATTGAAGGCCTTTTATACTAAATAAATAAGCTGCGACCCAAACAAGATGTGCTGACAGAAGCTTTATTTGAAATGCAGCTTCAGAGAGGCATTTTTTTAATTTTAAAAAATCAGGAATATGACAGGGAAATAATTAGTTAAAACTTATTACTTCTCCTCTGGAACTCTCAAGGCTGCTACTTACATAACAAAAATGTGTATTGTCCAACTTCATCTCCTTTGGGTCCAAATGGAAACCAAGACCCCATTCCTAAAATCACAGCAGTATTGCTGCTTCCTTCCTCTGCCTCCACCAAGGTCACTATGCTTTCACCCCCTGCCCAAAGAACGCTTCATTGTATTACCACAGGCATGCCTCTTAATGTAAGGATGTCTCTTAGCATTCCTGGAAGATGGAGCCATGGAGACTGGAAACGATTGATAATGTAAAATGTCCCCAAACTTGTTCTCCAGTTTCCAATAAAGCTGTCCTACAGAAACGAACATTTCTCTTTCCATTATCTTTTGACAGCACAAAAAACTTCACCATTAAGTGCCAGACTTTGTCAAGTCACAACGCAGAGAAAACACCTCCAATCACTGAAACAATTCTTTTCACATTTCTCCTGCTTCCACTGTGAAACCTTTCAACTGTCCCTTGCTATTCTCTAACAGGAGCCTGCTGTTGTTTTAAAAGGCTGCGGCAGACGACTTCAGACGAGGCACAGTGACAGCCGGTATTGCGCTTTCTGACATGCGATGACACTTTAAGTGGGCAATGTGAAAGTTGCAAATTGTGGCTCAAAGTTACTGCAGGCTATAATTGAAGTCTATTACCTCCCATGCGGGAACGTTCTCCCTGAACTTTTCATTCACCATACAACAGATTGACATCAAATAAGCCTTGCTGGACACCTCGGGAGAATAATTCATCCACAAGTAATTTTCAAGGTACTGGCTGTGAAAAGTGAAAAGACAAGAGAGTTACCACCCATCTAATATGTCATTCATCGGGGGGCAAGAAACATAATGATCTTTTTTAAAAACTAAAAAAGTTATCTATATGATTTGTACGTAGCTTCCAATGTCGCCTCCAACACAGGTCACTGCAATAAAAGTTACCAGGGCCATTTAAATCAATCTGAGTGAGGACAGCACATGAATTAGCCTTCTGGAACACTCTGTTCATTAAAGAAGTTTTACATGTACTTGGCACAAGCACTACATTAGTCTGAACACTAATTCATGCTGATTTTGTAAGGAGAATAAGAATAAGCATCCCTCCTACTTGTGACACGCACTTCAGCAGACACTTGCTTTAGTACTCAAAGGCAAATGTCTCCTGTCTCTTGAAATAAAAGCCATCACATGAATTGTGGAAAAAAATGAATCGACAGCATGGACACTTGCGAATGCGCTAAAAAGCAGGACAACTTGGTTTCACAAGCATAAGCAAAATCAAAAACCTAGAATCATAGAATTGGAAGAGACCACAAGGGCCATCGAGTCCAACCCCCTGCCAAGCAGGAAACACCATCAGAGCACTCCTGACATATGGTTGTTAAGCCTCTGCTTAAAGACCTCCAAAGAAGGAGACTCCACCACACTCCTTGGCAGTAAATTCCACTGTCGAACAGCTCTTACTGTCAGGAAGTTCTTCCTAATGTTTAGGTGGAATCTTCTTTCTTGTAGCTTGGAACCATTGCTCTGTGTACGCTTCTCTGGAGCAGCAGAAAACAACCATTCTCCCTCCTCTATGTGACATCCTTTTATATATTTGAACATGGCTATCATATCACCCCTTAACCTCCTCTTCTCCAGGCTAAACATGCCCAGCTCCCTTAGCCATTCCTCATAAGGCATCGTTTCCAGGCCTTTGACCATTTTGGTTGCCCTCCTCTGGACACGTTCCAGTTTGTCAGTGTCCTTCTTGAACTGTGGTGCCCAGAACTGGGATGCCCTATTTGGGAGTTGAGGATATTCAACCTAGAGTGGCCACAAATAACTTCCATGCACTCCTCCTCCCTACAGCACCTTATAACTTGCTTCTCCCTAGCCCAGGGTTTCCTAAACTGTGGTCTGTGGACCACCAGTGATCTTCAAGTGTCATTCAGCTGGTCTGCAGCATGTCCCCCTTAAATATTCATACTGATTTTTTAATGTTATTCATATTGGGGTTTTAAAATTTCCTATATTGTATCTTATTGTATTACAATTTGAATTCTTTGGAATGCAAGTTGTAATACATTGTATTACAATATAATAAACAGAAGAAGCAATAACAATACCACTGCCTCTATCCCTCTGCATTACGCTTGCCACTACCAGCAGAAAAATATTTAAGTGGTCCACCAGCACCATCAACAATTTTCTAGTAGTCCATGGGAGAGGGGTAAGTTTGGGAACCACTGCCCTAACCAAAACAACAAACCCTTTCTACATCTAGCCCATGTAGAGGCTCCTCCAAGCCCCATTATGAAAATTTATTTGTGTTCCATCCAAAGACCTATTTACCCAGCCCATCTCCATTCTTCCAGCAAAGACTCAGAGGTTTTTCAATCTAATTGGGCAAGGATCACAACCCATTAAAAGTTTATGCATTACACGCTCAGTGCAAAAATAAAGGTTTCAACAGTTACATAAAACACCCAGAGTGTCATCACTGCTTACAGCAAAAAAACGAAGCAGGAGGAAGCTTTGTTTTCTCTAAATGTTTGGAAGAGTTAAACAAAACCTATACTTTAGCTGGCATAACATTGTATTTCCTGTAGTTTCAACTATACAGCTTATGACACACCGGGATATGGCCAAGTGAAGGAATGAACTACATTATCTTTCCAAACAGCTACGGTACTTCATCCTTGCCTTAGTAATGGTAAATAGAAATATTATTTATACAGAAATTAGAATGTTTGAAGCATTTCATACAAATTATGTCAGCAATCCTTATAACAACCCTGTAAGATATGTTCAGAGATAGAGCCAGCATTGCACAGTGGTTAGTGTTGGACTAGGGAGCCATGTTCAAATCCCCACGCAACCATGAAGCTCAGGGGTGATCTTGGACCAGTCACTGTCTCTCGGTCTGTCCTACCTTACAGGGTCGTTATGACAATGCCTTGAGTTTTCTGGAGAAAAGGTGGGCTATATATGTATCAAACAAACAAACAAACTTATCATCTCCATCTTGCAGATGGAGGGTGTGGAGATTAAGCTGGGATATAGTGGATTGCTAATAGCCAATTAGTAAATTTATGGCAAAGGAGATTTTTGAACCAGTAAGACACTACCCCACACGGGTCAGATTATCATTTTAAAGTGCATTTCTTTCTCCAAAAACACTTACCTAAATTCCAGAAGCATGATTTTTCTAATCGCAAATCTGAAATCACAGGCAGGGGGGAAAATTAACATTTCAACTCTTGCCTAAATTAGTTTACCTTATGTTGTATATTTGAACTCAAGGGGTACTGTGCTTTGGAGGCTATAAACTAACCTGCATGGCAGATTCCATATGGTGCTGATGATGGACTTTTGATTGCTCCACATCACTTGTGATATAAAGCACTGCTGGGTTCTCTGATGTCTCCCATGCTATGTAACATCCAGCAGAGGCTGGTCTATTAGAATTAATGGACCATCAATATCAGTCTGCCTCAACCAGCTCCCACCTGTCTGTCCCCATTTACAAATAGTTCAGCGGGTGGCATTGGCTATCAACCTTCTTCTCCTTAGTCTCAGTGTTACAGGGAGAAGGATGGGGACAAAACCTGAATTAGTTGGTTCTGAATATCATTGTCTATGGCTGGTGGCCTCCTTCCCTTCTCCCCTACCAGCTGTGATGGGCACCAGCTTTCACTGTTAACATGAAACTGCCATCAGAGATGTCATCAGAACACTAACAACTCCCAGCTGCATTTCTCTTTTTCATTCAGTCCAGATGGCATTGGGATATATGAAGGTTGCAAGTCTTATATTATAGTTTTAAATTGTATTTTTCTCTCTTATTGTATAAGCCACCTTGAACAAGTTTTACAGTGGTACCTCTGGTTGCGGATGGGAGTCATTCCGGAGCGCTGGTCGGAGCCCAAGGTTTCTGCAACTGGAGGGACCACCTCTGGGCATATGGGCACGGTGAAACCCGGAAAAATACTTCCAGGTTTGCCATGTATGTATCCTGAAGGATACGTAACCAGAGGTGAACGCAAGTAGAGGTACCACTGTACTCATAAAGACAGAAAAAGACTATAAATCTTATAATTAAATAAAAATTCTAGACAGGTGCCCATAATCAGTGGTGAGATGCACTGGTCTGTGGCCTGTATTTCTTCTAAGGAATAATAAAAAATTATCCTTGCAAGACAATTTATGCAAGAAAAGCATATACATACACAGAATTCAGACACTTATTTTATGGAGACTTCATTGTTTGAAAAGTCAAAAATGTGTCTATTATGATACAGATAATGGATAACAGAGAAAATGCAGTATACATACTTGGACCTAACAATTTCTTTTCCATACACATCTTCAATAACCTACAACAAAGGAAGAAAGAGGGTTTTTTGAAAAAAGAAAAAGATATGCAGCACAATTCTTGCTCTCCTTTATCTCCTCTTTCCAGTAACATGCATTTTCAGAGATGAATTCTTTAACACCATCAACACAGTAGCACAGTTTTTAAACTACAATAATGCTTCATGTTTTCAACAAATGAAATCAGAAGTATTAAGAAGATTGTGCAGGGAAGAAATAATAATCTATGTACTGAAATCAAACTGGTTTTTAAAAGAAACTTCAAGGAACCTTTGGAGGTTTGACAAAATATTCCATTACATAAGCAGCAAATATAGAATAAAATGTAAAAGCTGCTGTCAGGGTGGCTTATTTGTACAGTTTTAAACAAAGTGCTGAAATCAAATCAACATTCTTCCTGTTCTGTAATCCAAAGTAATTTTTTTTTACTTTAAATACGAGTTTCTAGGATTTATTGCACTACCAATTTAAAATAGAACTAACAATGTTTTAAGCATTTACCTTTGACTCAAAAGGTAGCCTTTTCTTGACATGTGGTGCCCAGTACTTGTTTGCCAACTGTAAGATAAAAGGTCATTTCATTAAAATATACAATCAGAAGTCCTAGCCTACTATAACCAAACCTCCATTCTATATGATAACATGAGAATATTTCCATACTTTCCCTCTGTGTTCAAAAAGGGTAAGGATGCAAGGTTTTATACAGTCGTACCTTGGTTTTCAAACAGCTTAGTTCTCGAACATTTTGGCTCCCGAACGGCGCAAACCTGGAAGTGACTGTTCCGGTTTGTGAACTATATATGGAAGCCAAATGTCTGACGGGGCTTCTGCTTGGCTGCTTTCTGCAGCCAATCAGAAGCTGCGCTTTGGTTACCGTATCTGAAGAAGTGTGCATGCACACAAAAGCTCATACCAAGAACTAACTTAGTTGGTCTTTAAGGTGCTACTGGAAGGAATTTTATTTCGTTTTGACTTTGGTTTCCAAACGTTTATAATAGTTTAATAACTTGAATATTCAAACACTGCTCAGTCTTTGCCCTCTAGATGTTTTGGCCAGTGCTAGCTGGGGCTGATGGACATTGCAGTTCAATGTCAAAGGCACCAGGTGGGTAAAGGCTGAGCTAGCTACTCATTATAGAGCCAGATTGCAGTAAGCAAGCTGTTTCCTCTGGGTGAGTGGCATGCACACCAGTTTGTTGAAAGCTATTTTTTTAAATAATGAAAAAGGACTGGCAGAGATTCTTATTTTGAGCCCTGATTTTTAAGGCAAAATATCTTACTAGTACAATGGTCTGCTTTGGGGGCACAGTCCTAATCCCTCCCCAGTTAGTACAGTGAGTACCGTATTTTTTGCTCTATAAGACTCACTTTTTCCCTCCTAAAAAGTAAGGGGAAATGTGTGTGCGTCTTATGGAGCGAATGCAGGCTGCGCAGCCATCCCAGAAGCCAGAACAGCAAGAGGGATTGCTGCTTTCACTGCACAGCGATCCCTCTTGCTGTTCTGGCTTCTGAGATTCAGAATATTTTTTTTCTTGTTTTCCTCCTCCAAAAACTAGGTGCGTCTTGTGGTCTGGTGCGTCTTATAGAGCGAAAAATACGGTATATCCTCTGTGTGTGGTCCAGCCATTCATTTTATCAGTCAGCAAAATGATGGTGCCTGTCAAAAGACTTACTGCAACTATATGCAACCGCAATCAACAAATCATAATAATGACCTTTCCTCAATGTGTTAATTGTTGTCTGTGGGTAAAAGGTAAAGGTACCCTGCCCGTACGGGCCAGTCTTGACAGACTCTAGGGTTGTGCGCTCATCTCACTCTAGAGGCCGGAGCCAGTGCTGTCCGGAGACACTTCTGGGTCACGTGGCCAGCGTGACGAAGCTGCTCCAGCGAACCGGCACCAGAGCAGCACACGGAACGCCGTTTACCTTCCCGCTAGAAAGCGGTACCTATTTATCTACCTGCACTTAATTGTGCTTTTGAACTGCTAGGTGGGCAGGAGCTGGGACCGAACGATGGGAGCTCACCCTGCTGCGGGGATTCAAACCGCCAACCATGCGATCGGCAAGTCCTAGGCGCTGAGGTTTTACCCACAGCGCCACCCGTGTCCCAATGTCCGTGGGTATTTAGAACAATTGCTTTGCTTTATTATTAAATACAAAGTTCAGTGTTGGGAGAAACAAGTCATATGTGCTTAATGGCCAAGACACCCACAAATACAATACTTTTGACACTGAAGACATAAAGTCTTTTGGACGCATGATGTTTTGCAGGAAACATGGTTGAGGCATCCTGCCTTAGTGTGATCATCAACAAAACCTCCATGTTCAGGGGCAGTGCACCTAGTCTAACTATACTATTGATTCCATATTTTACCAAAGCTTTCCCAGAGGCTTCTATCCAGCTTCTGCAGAAAACAGGTGCTGGATTAGAATATGAAATGTCAGTCTGATTCAGCAGCACTATTCCTACGAGAGCATAAAAGGGGTGCTGCTGGATCAGATCAAAAAGGCCGATATAACCCAACATCCTGTTCTCCTTGTGGTCAACCGGGTAGGTGCCTATGGAAAATCCACAAGCAGGACATAGTTTTAATTCGACCAGTGTTTAACTGCTTTTAATGGTTTCTCATTGTTCTTATTTTTATCTGTAAGCCTCCCTGAGTCCCTGTCAGGGGGGAAAGCCGGGTATAATGAAATATAACAACAACCACAACAACCCAGATGTTTAGAAATGCCGGTGCAAATTCTAACCTACTTTAATGTTTTAACTTCTTGTATATTTCAACGCACCGTCAACTTTTCCTGGTTTTATCTTTTCGTAAACGGCTTTTGAGGTGTTTTCTTCTTGCAATCAACCAACTTCATGAAGCAAAAACAAACCAAAGGACAGCACCCCTAGCCACTGATTACCCAGAGCCACAGTGCCTCTATAATCATAACGGTGGCCTAGTGGTTAGTGACAGACCGAAAACCTGGGAGACCAGGGTTCAAATACTTTCCTGGGCGTTGTTCCTCGCAGGGTTGTTTTGGGGGTTTTTAAATGAGAGGCGAGGGAAGAACCTCCTTGGAGGGGGGGAATTGAAGGTGGGAGACAAATGCAATCAATAGATAAAGGGATCCTCCCTAGTGGGGGTTGGGGCTTCCCTCACGTGCCCCTTCAAAGGGGGACGTGCCCCAGATCTCTCTCCACCTGAGCCCAGCATCTTCCGGATCCCTTTGCTCCCTTCGGGTATGCTCACCTGCGTCACGAACTCGGCGTTGATCTGCGACACGGTGGGAGCCACGATCTTCTTGGGCGCAGGCGGCTCCTGCTGAGCTCCCGCCGAGGAGATCGCCGGCGCCGCTGCCATGTTGCTTCCGCGCAGCAGCCCCTTCCACGCCTCTTCCACGAGGCCAGCCTCCCCGCC
This sequence comes from Podarcis erhardii, assembly GCF_964252035.2. Classification (NCBI taxonomy): domain Eukaryota; kingdom Metazoa; phylum Chordata; class Lepidosauria; order Squamata; family Lacertidae; genus Podarcis; species Podarcis erhardii. The sequence continues at coordinate 39,418,742 of NC_138497.1, forward strand.
CTCTCTCTCTTGAGAACCACGCTTGGTATTGCCCGTTCTCTCCCCCCTCCCCCCGTAGTATGGTTTCGCCCGCCCGGACTGAAGCCGCTGCGGCTGCCGCCGCACACGCTACTTCCGCTTCCTTTACAGATTCCGTTCGCCTCTTCCCTTTCCGCTCGCCTTGAGAAGCTGGGACATAGAGATAGAAATTATAGCATGACGTCCACTGCCTCGAGTGACTCCTTGAGGGTTCCATTCCATGCAGACTTAGCAAGGAGGAAGTCCCATACACTCAACCGGGTTTACTTCTGAGTGGGCAGGCGCAGCACTGCCCTGATTGTTTAGGATCTGCATTATACACTTGGAAAGGTTGAAAGCGCCAGGTGTCCGCGTGCAACCGAATAGTTGAGAAGGGAGGGGATTTATCTAAATTATTTTTTATTTTTGCTGCAAACAGAGGGGCGGGAGCTTTTGTTTTGTGTCTTGATTTCCGCTTTCAGAGGAGAAGTGGCCGCGTCAAAAACCGCTTGTTTTCAACGAAGAGTGTAACCCTGATCTGCAAGCAAACCTGATTTAATTTAATTTAATGACAGCAGCGATCCTGCGCACGCGGTTACCTGACAATAACTCACGTTTACCGTGAAGTTAGGGTGAAAGTTTCTGCTATGACAAGAGTTACAGCGCAATCCATACCCTCTCTACTCAGAAGTAAGTCCCAGTGAATTCAGTGGGGCTTACTCCCAGGGAAGCGGGGTTAGGATTGCAGCTTTGTTAGGATGGCTTTCCTGGACTGCAGCCCACTTCCTCCGGTGCAAGAAGTGACCAAAGTGTGCACATTCACACGTTATACACTGTTGGTATGATCATGGTTTTAAGTTAGTGGTTTAAGACCTGCTTGGGCTCCTATAATTCTCTCCCAGTCCTCGCCTCTGAGTGGAGCTTTTCCCTTAGTTTAAGTCACGCAGCAATAAACTAAGCTTGTGCTTGTTCTCTCCCTGAACTCAGCACGACACACACAAGAATATAGGCAGAAAATCTCAATAATTATACGCATGACACTTAGCTATGGGAAAGCTCGCTTGATACGTATTATGATTTGATTTCTGTGCTGCTTTATGTAAACAGTAGGCTGGTAAGAGCTGTAAGGTAGCTCGCTTCATCTGCGTGACTTAAGCGCATCTTGATAACGTGTGTACGGTGTGGTATTGTGCGGCAGCTCCCAATGCCCTTACCTTGCTCTACCAGCCTCATCCCCCAAAAATGTAGAGATCATCACAATAGGAGCTTTGAGCCACAGCGTGCAATGGCTTCAGCCTAAATGGTTTAAACAGGAGTGCTCGCTGCTCCCCTCTGCTGGACGTTGGATGTAACAGCAATATTAGTACGGATTTTATTTTGTTGCTTTACCAGGGGTCAGCAAACTTTTTCAGCGGGGGGCCAGTCCACTCTCCCTCGGACCTTCTGGGGGGCAGGACTACATTTTTTTTGGGGGGGGATGAACAAATTCCTATGCCCCACAAATAACCCAGAGATGCGTTTTAAATAAAAGCACACATTTTACTCATGTAAAAACACCAGGCAGGCCCCACAAATAACCCAGAGATGCATTTGAAATAAAAGGACACATTCTACTCATGTAAAAACACAGAGATTCCGGCTGGATTGAGAAGGCAATTGGGCCAGATCCGGCCCCCGGGCCTTAGTTTGCCTACCCATGCTTTATTCAGTCATTACTGTATATAATTTCCTACTTTACATGCAGCACAGCATTTGTCAGTGTTTGTATATTGTAATGAAATCCCCCCCCCCCCATCATATGAACCTGCGGCAATGCTTGCAGGATATCTTTGGGACCAGGCCATATATGTCTGCTATCCCTGGAACTGGATTGTGTGGGATATAACGTTCCATTTATTTATTTATTTATTTATTTATTTATTTATTTATTTAAAATGTAATTAAACATATACAAAAAGAGCCCAACTGGAATACAGTATTATCTTTGCATAATTGTTACCGAGCATGACACCTTCAGGCAGCACTTAAAGGGGCCCCTGACCGTTAGGTCCAGTCACGGATGACTCTGGGGTTGCGGCGCTCATCTCGCTTTATTGGCCTAGGGAGCCGGCATACAGCTTCCGGGTCATGTGGCCAGCATGACTAAGCCGCTTCTGGCAAACCAGATCAGCGCACGGAAACACCATTTACCTTCCTGCCAGAGTACCTATTTATCTACTTGCACTTTGACGTGCTTTCAAACTGCTAGGTTGGCAGGAGCAGGGACTGAACAACGGGAGCTCACCCCGTCGCAGGGATTTGAACCACCGACCTTCTGATCGGCAAGCCCTAGGCTCTGTGGTTTAGACCACAGCGCCACCTGTGTCCCCAGGCAGTCACACTTCTTTGAAGTCTCTCAGCCCTACTCACCTCACAGAGTGTTTGTTGTGGGGGAGGAAGGGAAAGGAGAATGTTAGCCGCTTTGAGACTCCTTAAAGGGAGTGAAAGTTGGGATATCAAATCCAAACTCTTCTTCTTCTTAACCGTATGCTAGTATTCTCTTATCAGGCTGGGACATTCCTTGACTCCACAAACTTCTACAGCATTGGTAACACTTCCTCTGCTTGCGTTGAATGTGATGGGAACATAGGAAATGACCTTATTTGGCCCCCTGCTACTGGCTCGGCTTGGTCAGGCAGAGGTCCTCCTCGTCACCTGCTAGTCCGATCCTTTTTTGGAGATAGCAGACTTGTGGCCCTCCAGAGGCTGGATGCTTCCAGACAAGCTGCTTATTGAGCGTTCACTCTGATCTGTTTGCAGGAAGGGCTGATGGCATTGCACCACAGCAAGTGTAACCCCAGTGCATTTCCTCCATCACTTGCCTTATTGCAAAAAGTCCTATCCTTTGGGGAAATGGGTTTGTTGCACAATGCCTCCCAATCAGCTATAACTGTGCAAGTTGAATTTGATGCCATGTGATTGAATTCCACCTGAAAATTGCCACAGTCTGGAAGTACCCATCAATGGACAACCTCGCCCCCTGCATTGCCTCAGACCACTGGCCAATGCTGGCTTGGAGTTGGAGGCCAGCACAATCTGAAGGTCCCTGGTCCTTGTTTAACCAAAGATGCCTGGGACCCAACCTGGGATCTTTTGCATTTAGAGCATGTGCTCTACAGGCTGTTCTGTAACTTCCATTCTGATCAGAAAGAGTTTAAAGATGCTCGGGTTATCCAGACCGACCTTTTATGGTTCCCTTTCCTTCATTTTCCAGCGGGAAATTGGTGGCAATAAGAATTTCATAGCCACCCTGATCCCAATTTTGCAGACAGCTGCCAGGATCTAGTCCTGCCAAGAACCATGGGAAATATTCTGTTTATTGTTGCATCAAACCAGCCAGTAGTCATGCTCCAACAGTGAGTTGGAAATGCACGAGTGCACCCACAACTCTGCATACGTTTGTGTTAAAGGATTGAAGGCCATTACCAAGTTAGTAATTCAAGTCTTTCCAATCCAGCTTGAGTATATTTTCCCATTTATGGCGCTGGAAATGCTCAACTGAAAGTTCCCACTGCAAGCCAAAAGGGCCTTAGGTAAATTAGACCAGGTATGCGGAAGTTGTCTATCTAACCAGAACATCACCAGATCTTTTTCTTGATTGTAAAGACTGGATGTGTGTGTTTTGTTTTCATTAGCAAACTATTATGCTAGTTGGCTCTATTTCTTGGATTCAGCCGCCTCAGATGAATTGGATTTGTCGAATGTAATGGTGTGTATTTCTTTCTTTTTCTTTTTTTACATAGCAGAAGTTCCTTTCTTTGTTTATCTCATTAAACAGTAATGATTGGCTGTACATGATGCCTCAGTTTAGTAACAGATGCTTTCTGAAATATTCAGAACTTTAAAAGGAGCCTTCTGTGCTGTTCTGGTTTGTGTATAAATATTTATTCAGGACAACTTCTGAAAAATGTTCTACCATCTATGTCTGTAAGTAAAATGCACAGTAAACTTTGTGGACAATTTATCTTGGACTAAGTAGGACTCTGCAGGCCATATTCTCAGGCGAACCAGTTACCTCATTTGAGCCCATGCTTATATGGTGGGCTGAGTGTCAAAGGTGGTTCCCCCACCATTTTTCTTGACACCATCCAAAGGGCTCCCAGCACATGTGTCCAATGTCCAAACTATATTCATAGAAGGGAAGCCAACACCCCACCCCTAACCAAGCCAGCACTCTATCTGGCATGTGAGAATTCTCCCCATAATACGATACCAAGAGGAGCAAGACTGCTACCACGTTGTGGGAATAAAAAGGCAAAGTTCTAGATGCCGTTCACCTGCTCCTTTCTTTACCTCAGGACTGGGGAAACATTGTCGGCCTCCCAATTCCCATCAGCCACCAACCCCCCAGGGATGATGGGATCATAGTCCAAGCAACATCTTGAGGGCTCCAGGTTCCCATCCCTAGAGGGAGCCATCCATTAATAGCAGGCTTCCTCAAACACAGCCCTCCAGATGTTTTTGGCCAACAGCTCCCATGATCCCCAGCTAGCAGAACCAGTGGTCAGGGATGATGGGAATTGTAATCTCAAAACATCTGGAGGGCCGAGTTTGAGGAAGCCTGATTAATAGGCTGAGGGCTGTATTTTGAATTTAAAATGTCCAGCTCAGATTAGGTTAGTCTGCCAGCATGTTGCAAGTGGTCAACAGATTGACACAGAACAGTTACAAGCACACTAGTCCAAAGGTAGGCTACAGTTGGTGGAAGAACAGTTATGGCAGCTGCATAAACAAAGAAGACTTGAGGTGAAATTTAGGACTAGGATGGTTCGGCTAAGCTTGAAAGCCTATTGGAAGAGCTTGGGAAGACTCATACCCAGTGGTAACATGGAGGTCAGGATAGATGCACTAGTGTATCTGCACCACTAGGATGGTTCGGCTAAGCTTGAAAGCCTATTGGAAGAGCTTGGGAAGACTCATACCCAGTGGTAACATGGAGGTCAGGATAGATGCACTAGTGTATCTGCACCACAATCTTTCAACATGATTGGGCTGGTATCAGAGAAGGCTTGGATTTAGTTTTCAAAGTGAAACTAAACACACACAAAATTAAAAAACTGCTCAATAAAAGAACGTTCATTACAAAAGGAAATATAGAAGCTTCATTCAGCAGTAAAATATTTAACTCCAGTAAAGAAAATGTGATTTTTGAGGGTTTTTAAAAAATATAAACCTTCATTAATAAACCAAGATTAGGCAGATATGTGATGCAGAGGCGCTTGAAAACACTGGGAGAAAATACTAATACATGAAAGTGCACTTTCAACAGGATTACCTAGGTATTTTTCTGACACCCATAAAAACATACTCATCTCTGGCTCATAGAAGTAAATTGGGGGTATGCTTTTGAGAGATTTGTTAAACTCAAGATGGAAATGATCTCTTGATGTTAACAGTAGGAAGGTTGCCACTAATTTGTAAAGGAATAATAATTTGATTGATAGGCAGGAAACATATCACTACAAATGCTGGAAGACCATAATTTGTAAATTGATGGTTCGCTAATAAGCCAGAATGATAGGTTGATGTTTCATCAATGGGAGTTAATGACAGATGTTCTCCTGGTAGCCAGGAACCCAACTTTAGAATATGATGTTACATCAGAGGTTGAGGATTTGAAGGCCCTTCTTCAGTTTGAATGCAGAGAAAACCTAAATTGTGCAAGCTAGCAGAAACATCATTGGGATCCAGTTGTTCTCTATAGGATCCTGATGCAGAATTAGCACTGCTGCTAATTAGCCCAGGAATCTATTTGTCCCTACCAATGTACCAGTCACTAGCCATGGAACAGCTTGACCTTTCTCTAACCATCAAGCCAATTCAGCTTCTTCTCCTCTTCTGGCATATGGTTCATTCCACATCTACATCAATCATTGAAGAATGCACAATTGTATAAGCAACTAATTTTGTACAATTACATTTCCAAGAATTGTTTGACTCTTTGACATACCTGAATTATCTTCTTCTTCTTCTTCTTCTTCTTCTTCTTCTTCTTCTTCTTCTTCTTCTTCTTGATAAAGTGATGCCTTCTCAAGTAAGAGACTTGCCTGAATATTTTGTCAGAAACAACATTCAAAATGATTCTGCTTGGGAGACTTTAATGGCGTATTTCAAGTTTAAAGGGTGCTTTAAATGTCTTAAATGGTATTAAAGCCTTTTTAACTTTTCTGCTTCGCTGGTTTATCTTGGACTTCACTGGTGGAGAAATCATCACTAGCACTTTGCTTCCTTTCCAACCCTTTATTATGCAAATAGAATTAAGTTATCTTTGCTATCAGAGTCCATCCACAAAGTTCTATCTCCAATTTGATTTCAGTTACATGGTTTGACTGTGACTCTCAAAACTTAGAGGACCAAGGAGGATGTCTGAAAATAAGCTGAAGATTCAAATTCAATCTCCCAGGCAAGCAAATTCAAATTTTCAAATTTGCACAGCTTCTACCTAGGCTCTTTTCAGTATGGGTGAGCTGATGTCTTTTAAAATGGGCCAACTGTCTAAATGCCTTTCTGTAACGAGTACAGCCAAAGGGCTTCTATCCTGTGTGAGATAATGTCTTTGAAGCTTGGAAGAGGGAGGAAAGGTTTTTCCACATCTGTCGCATTGGCATACTTTATGTCTATTATGTATATTTTTACTGAATGCTAAAAGAGTGCATTGAAGTGCTTCTGGTTATCAAAGAAACTATCATCTCATGAGCCATAAAGTGAGTCATCTTTATAATGCATAGGATCATCCATGGCGGACTTTCGCAGCATACCTTTCTGGTTAATTTCTAAATAATGGGTTTCTTCAGGCTCTTGCTAGGATAATGCCAGAGCAAACATCTTTTCCTTTGGATTGTTCTTGCAAATGTCCAAGCTTCCTGGGTCCAGAACTCTGCTTGCTTGATGGAGCCAAATTGTGATTTCTAAAGTGCTGCATTTTCCCATTTTTTTCTTGTATGAAAAAGGAAACTCAGAGACATTTTCTCCACCATGTTTGAGTTTCCTCAAAGTCTGTTTTTTAAAAAATATGGGCTTTGCGGTGGTAAAGCGACTCACCTGCTGTTGATACTTGTGAGTTCTTATAGTCAAAGCTATGGTTTTCCCAGTAGTGAAGTGAGAGCTGGACCATAAAGAAGGCTGATCACTGAAGAATTGATGCACCCACAAGGAACAGCCATCCTATGATAACTTCCAGTCAATCTGTGGGAGGGTGGTCATGTGCCTGCCTGCACTGGCATAAGCAGGATATACCGTATTGGTATATACAGTGAGAGCTGGACCATAAAGAAGGCTGATTGCCGAAGAATTGATGCTTTTGAATTATGGTGCTGGAGGAGACTCTTGAGAGTTCCATGGACTGCAAGAAGATCAAACCTATCCATTCTTAAGGAAATCAGCCCTGAGTGCTCACTGGAAGGACAGATCGTGAAGCTGAGGCTCCAATACTTTGGCCACCTCATGAGAAGAGAAGACTCCCTGGAAAAGACCCTGATGCTGGGAAAGATGGAGGGCACAAGGAGAAGGGGACGACAGAGGACGAGATGGTTGGACAGTGTTCTCAAAGCTACCAGCATGAATTTGACTAAACTGCGGGAGGCAGTGGAAGACAGGAGAGCCTGGTGTGCTCTGGTCCATGGGGTCACGAAGAGTTGGATACGACTAAACGACTAAACAACAACAACAATACTTCCTTCACATTTGTGCAAACTGCACATCTGTCCTGTTTCAGAACACTGTTCGCACTCAGAGCACTGCTACAACATAAATGCAGTGATGACGACCCAGCTGATCTCCCTAATGGATGTCATATGCAGTAACAGTTTCAATAGATTTCTGTGCACTTTGCAATGCTGTCTGTAGCATTTGGCTCCTAAGACTCTCTCTCTCTAGTGCAGTATCCAGAGTAATGTTCGGAGCATGAAACTGTTTGTGCTCCAGAAGTTTGTTCTGGGGTTTAAAACCCTGATGACAAAGAGAACATTCAGAAGTATTCTCTTCATTGGGTTTCACCTCATGATATTTTCTGGTGTGTCAACTGGCAAAAAGATTTAACACATACTTAAATGGCTTTTGGGCAGTGTGGATGTGCAATAGTGTGGATGTCTATTCAGCTTAGATGGCGCACGAAATATCTCGCTGAGAGTCTCACACATATGCATGCTCATCCCCCTTCTGGCATCATGCAGATAATCAGATCTGGTGCGCAGATGCTGCACACCCTTCTCTTTCTCTGTAAAATGTTTTGGGCAAAGGGAACATCCCATGACCCAAGTCTCTTTTGTCTCTTTTGCCTGGCACTCTTTGATCTTTCAGCTTGCTCACCCTCACCCTAGATGTTCTCACTCTGAAGCTGTTGATGTCTTTGGAGTGCAATTAAAGGTTTGAAGTTTTTGTGACAAATGTTACACTTGAAAGGGGCCTTATGGGTGAGCCAATGTCTCTCCAGATGGACAAACTGCCTGTAAGTTTTGCAGCTAGCATGACATTCCTATGGCTTCAGGCCAGTGTCTATAAGATAACACCTAGATAGTTTGGATAACGGTTCAAACTGTTTGTAGCAGATGTCACATATATATATGGCCTCCCCCCAGATATTTGGCTGGTTTTTACACCCTGGTGAAATTTTAGCATTTTGTACATCAAGCTATATGATTCATATTTTGTCAAAATCTTTGGCAAAAATAAAGCCTTTCAGCTGGAACCACCAACGCTCCACTGGGTCTCTCTAAACAGTGCAAAGAAAATGTTTTAAATATATGCTTTGTTTTCTTTAAAATTGTGACATGTTAGTCTGCAACAGGGGTGGAAAGACAGAAAAAACAATGCCTTTTTCTGCCCTCTCCCTGATGTTTGCTGTAACATGAGCAGAAATAAGACAGCTTATGGCAGGACCCATGAATAAAATGACCTGTGGTTTTGTGAGATGCTACCCCGTGACGGGGTGAGCTCCCGTTGCTCAGTCCCTGCTCCTGCCAACCTAGCAGTTCGAAAGCACAAAGTGCAAGTAGATAAATAGGTAACGCTCCGGTGGGAAGGTAAAAGGTGTTTCCGTGCGCTGCTCTGGTTCGCCAGAAGTGGCTTAGTCATGCTGGCCACATGACCCGGAAGCTGTCTGCGGACAAATGCCGGCTCCCTTGGCCTATAGAGCGAGATGAGCACTGCAACCCCAGGGTCATCCACGACTGGACCTAACGGTCAGGGGTCCCTTTACCTTTTTACCAGTGTTGTGGGTGCTTTGAATTATAACAATGTTAACTGATGTTTCGTATGACTTTTTCCTTTATAGTATAAAGCATTTATATTTATATTTTTAAAAGTAAGTCACTGGGAGACCTACTTAAGCAACAAGCTGCTAACAAGTCCAAGAAATAACAACAACAACAATAACAACAGCAAAATTGTTTCATGCACCTTAGCAGATGCACCTGCTACCAAATATGTGGTTTTTTTAACCCGCTGGTCCCCAAAACTGGAAAAGGGAACAAATTGCTCCTTCAGCTCTCTTCCCGTTGTGAAACCTGCATATCCAAGTGCCCATTTCTAGATGCGCATGCAGCAGTGCGCATGCAGAAAAGCAAGGAAACACATAAAGCTTCTACACTCCACTCCTAGAAAGAGAAGGAAGCACCAGTCACATGCTTACTTGAATAGTCTTTCCTTCTGCACCAAAGGCCCCAGGCCCTACGGGAAGCAGAACCTGGTCTCTTCCAGGGCACTGCTTCATTGTGCGCTTGTGCAGTACAAGCCTGCCCATGCACCTCAGCACTTCCTACTGCAAGGCTCAGTCTTGTGGAGCTTGGTGCATGTCCTCCCTTCCCTGTTTCAGTGTGGCTTGCTCCCAAGGCAGATGGCGCTGGTAGGACTTGTCTACCATAGCGGCTTTCAAAGGCAGCTTAATGCAGGTGTTCTCGGACTCCCATCAGCCTGGGGACAATGGTCAGGGATTGTGGAAGTTGTACTCCAGGAACATCTAATCCAGAACTACAATTAATCCAGAATGTGGCAGCTAGACTGGTGACTGGGAGTGGCCGCTGAGGCCATATAACACCGGTCCTGAAAGACCTACATTGGCTCCCACTACATTTCTGAGCACAATTCAAAGTGTTGGTGCTGACCTTTAAAGCCCTAAACGGCCTCGGCCTAGTATACCTGAAGGAGCATCTTCACCCCCATCGCTCAGATGAGGTCCAGCTCTGAGGGCCTTCTGGCAGTTCCCACACTGCAAGAAGTGAAGCTACAGGGAACCAGGCAGAGGGCCTTCTCGGTAGTGGCACCCGCCCTGTGGAACGCCCTCCCATCAGATGTCAAGGAAATAAACAACTATCTGACTTTTAGAAGACATTGAAGGCAACCCTGTTTAGGGAAGTTTCTATTGTTTGATGTTTTATTGTGTTCTTAATATTCTGTTTGGAGTCGCCCAGAGTGGCTGGGTATTATTATTATTATTATTATTATTATTATTATTATTAATAATAATAATAACAACAACAATCTGGCAACCAATCTTGGGTTTCAGATAGTACATGGGTAGATGAATCTAAAGAGCCCAGGACACAAATTTTCACAGCCCTCTATCCGCTATGGTGGCTCATTTACCAGAAGTAATGAATTTAGCATTAACTCTGGAAGCATATATTCAGTTCTGACCAAACTAAGCCTCCCACCCCGCTAGTTGGGACAGTGAAATAATTTGCAGTGCCTGAAAACATATGATTGAAATGTCTTTTAAAGGAATAAATAAGAGGAGCACTTTTGGGGGGAGGGGAAAATACAATCTTAAGATGTGTGACAGCTCAACACAAGTGCACTTTTGATGCCTTTTTGAAATCGCTGTGAAATATAGAATAGATATACTCTAACGAGTGGATTATGAAACCCTGTTAGCTCTTTCAACTGTTATTTATTACACTGTGGCTTGAACATAAATCTCTTACTTAAAAAGCAGATCCCTTGCTGATCCAGTGAAGATTCTCCTACAGAAGGACTGCAGGGTCTGACCCATAGCTTATGTCTCACCTGTGCAGTATCACTTAGCCTTTATTGATGCCAACCATCTGCAAGAGGAAGTATTAAGAGGAGTAGCATCTTGTCCAGCAGCAAAGGATTAATCAATCAGAAGCAACGCATAGTTTGATTCCCATGAAATAAGGTTATCCATTTGAGAGCTTGCTCAAATATCTTGCAACAAAGAAATAGCTGAAAACACAGCAACTGTACTCCCAGTTATTCTCTGCCCTTTGTTAAGAGGGCACAGGTGTGTTGTTTGCAGCTAGTGTGTGAAAATTCACAGTAAGAAAAGGACAGGAAATCCTGCAGGCATAATTTACAGGCCTAAGCATATGATAATCATCTTCAAAAAAATTCAGAAGTCACATCTCCCGAGGACTGTCCTTAGCAGGTGTTCGGAAAGCATAGAATTTATTGCCTGTGCGTATCCACCATTCTTTAGTTTGACAGTGCTGGAAATCAAGTCAGATCCTCTTGTTTGCAGATATCCTAAATAACGGCTAGTGCAAGGTAGCAGAACATACATCAAGCGACAACACTGCCACCCCAAATTTATTTGCAGAAGAATTTAAATTAGCAAGAAACACAGCCAAAAAATATTTATGAGCACTAAATATAGGGAGTGTTTTTTGTTTGGCTTTTTCTTTTTTACTTATTCCGCTGCCAGAAGCACAGGGATTTAGAGGGAGGAAAATCAATGAGAGCTAGAATCCCTATCCAAATAGTGAACTGATGAATTACCATGCGGCTTACCATGGGAAAATTTAAGCACTCTGATCAAATGATATAAGCCTGTGATGGGGAGTTTGATGGGAGCAGTGGAGTGGCACAGGGAACCTAAATAGTTTTGGCCATGCTACAAGATGCAGTGATTTATTTCATGCAGTATGGAGGCAGCTAGATCAAAAGATGGTGATCATGCCAACTTCTTGCACAAACCACACCTATGCATTGTGATGACATCTTTCAACAAGGTTTAGGGGATGAATTCAAGCCCCTACGACAGGGGTAGGCAACCTAAGGCCCATGGGCCACAAGCGGCCCACAGGGGTTGCCCACAAGTCGCCCCCAAACTGAGCCGCCCACTCGGCGAGTCCCCATTCGCTGTGCTAAACCGGTGCGGTGTGGGGACTCGCTTCCGCAGTGCCATAAATCGTGTCTGCGCATGCTCAGATGCTGGAAATTGCATCTGCACAGACGCAGATGCTGGAAATTGTGTCTGTGCAGACGGAGACACCGAAAATTGCGGCCGCACGCGCTCACACACGCACACGATCCAGCCCACGGAGGGATCTCCACTGGAGTGAACCGGCCCAGGCGAGGTAAACCTTGCCGACCCCTGCCCTATGAGATAACAGATGTCAGTAGGAGAACGTATGGAGCAAATATAGCAAATCTGAGACTATAAAACTAGTTGTTGGGTAAATACAAATACTGTTCAGGAAGATGCTTAAGTTTTTTTGCCAGTTGTTTGCTAGCAACGCCAGGTTGACATCTCTACACTATTATATATTGATGATGCTGACTCAGTTCACATGTCACACAAAGCCAAATCATGGCTTAGCATGAGCGTGCAGGCTCCCAAAGAGGAGATCAAGACTGCTTTACTCATCCCTTGTCTTTGTTGTGCTGTGCTGTGCCAAACCAGGCTTACTTTTTAATTGTTAATTTATGGTTTTATTTTGGTCATTAGTCGCCCTGAGCACTCTGAAGGAAAGGTGTTTGAAATAAACAGAGACAGAGTCAATAATTTATTCACTGCATAAGCTAAAATCCCACAAAGGGATCATAAAGTCATAGAATTGTAGAGTTGGAAGGGACCCGAGGGTCATCTAGCCCAACCCTCTGCAATGCAGGAATCACAGCTGCTTGAGATGAGATCTGGCACCAGGTTGGGCAGGTTTCTGGGCGGACAGCCTGCATGGGCCAGATTTAGCCCACAGGCTGGAGGTTCCCCACACCCTGGTTACACGGCTGTACTGAGACAGAGGAGTTGTTGTTGTTTAGTCGTTTAGTCGTGTCCGACTCTTCGTGACCCCATGGACCAGAGCACACCAGGCACCCCTGTCTTCCACTGCCTCCCGCAGTTTGGTCAGACTCATGTTTGTAGCTTCGAGAACACTGTCCAACCATCTCGTCCTCTGTCGTCCCCTTCTCCTTGTGCCCTCCATCTTTCCCAGCATCAGGGTCTTTTCCAGGGAGTCTTCTCTTCTCATGAGGTGGCCAAAGTATTGGAGCCTCAGCTTCACGATCTGTCCTTCCAGTGAGCACTCAGGGCTGATTTCCTTAAGAATGGATAGGTCTTCTTCTGACTCTCAAGAGTCTCCCCCAGCACCATAATTCAAAAGCATCAATTCTTCGGCGAGACAGAAGAGACCAAGGTTCAAATCCCCACTCAGTCATGGCCCACTCACTAGGATCAAATGGAGGCTAGGAATGCCAGGAGCACTGCTTTGAGATCCTTGGAGGAAAGGCAGTAAATACTGCCTGAAAGAGGAGCACGTTGCCTGTGATGGATAGGAGCACTGGGTAGCCTGTTTAGTCTGTTGCATTTGGCTCTAATGGAAGTCTATTTCCAGAAGGAGGTCTATAGTACCTGATGCATTTTAATGTGTGGCATCTGTCACAGACAGTTCAACTAACAGTCCACAATCAACAATTTAGTTGCCATGTCTGTTCCGTTCTTGAAGGGAAAAGCAGAAGCCATATCCGTTAATCGCTAGAATCCCTGAAGGGTTCCTGCTTTGAAATTAGTTGCAGGCACTATCAATTATATCTGTTTAAATGGACACATTTAATTACTACAGAAGAGAAATTGATTTTTAAATTACCACTGATGGCACTGTGGGTATCTCAGTGTTCCCAGGTACATCCAGGCTTTCAAGTGTAATGAGTGTATTAATTAATCTCCCATTGGCAGTAAATGTGAAAAGTTTCTCTAGCGCTCTTCTCCTACATCCATTGTTTTCTGCTTAAAACAAATAGAGAGTACTATGTGGCCCCGGAATCATTGAGCTGGAAGGGATGCAATGGTAGCCCTTTGTCCCAAGAGAGAATACCTTATATTCCTGCCTGGTGCCTGGACACACTTTTTGCTTGTTGAAGAATTCTCTGCTTCGATTCTGCCTGATGAACAGTTCTGTGTTACTCAGCACAGAACAACACGCCCCTATTTCAGCAGTCATTTGTCTAGCATAACACATCAGCATCTCGTATTGCTTATTTTGGGGGGGAAGTATAACAACAACCAGCGGCGTAGCGTGGGTTGTCAGCACCTGGGGCAAGGCAAGTAATTTGCGCCCCCTAACCCCTAACCTGCCGCCGCTGCCAGCTTCTTCTTGCTGCTGCCTGGGCTGGTCGGGTGTGGTTCTCTCCCGCGCTCAGCGCTGCGCTGGGCGGCCGCTGCACTGTCCCTTCCCCAGATAGTCCCTCCCTCGCTCTCTCTCCGCTCTGCACCACAACGCACGCCTGGCACCCTCCCCCTCCACAGTGGACGGCGACCCGGCAGCTCGGATCGGATTCGCACAGCCAGCACTACAGTGAGAGAGAGTGAGTGAGCCAGGTAGGGGCAGAGAGCTGCGAGTGCGAGCGCCCCCCCCCCAAATGTTGCGCCCGGTGCGGCTGGCCCCCCCCTGCACCTCCCACGCTACGCCACTGACAACAACTAAGTACAGTGGTACCTCGGGTTACGAACACCTCGGGTTACAAACACCTCGGGTTACAACTCCGCTAAACTGGAAGTAGTACCTCAGGAACGAATTACGTTTGTAACCAGAGGTACCACTGTATATTGGGGTGGCCAAATGGATGCGCATGGGACCTCCGGAACGAATTAAGTTCGTAACCAGAGGTACCACTGTATATTGGGGTGGCCAAATGGATGCGCATGGGAAGCTCACACGAGGCTCTGAGTGCAACGGCACACAGTACAATGGCACTCTCCCCTCCTGTGGTTCCCAGCAACTGGTATTTCGATGTCTACTACCTCCAACCATGGAGGCCAATCATAGCTATCATGGTGAGCAGCCGCTGATAAACTTATCCTCCATGAATCTGTCTAATCCTTCTTTGAAGCCACTCAAGTTGGTGGTTATCACTGCCTTCTAAGGTGCCTCCTAGTCATAGGCATCTAGGGTGGGACAGTTGAATGGATTGATTGTATTATGCTGGATCAGGGATGCAAATGGGGCTGTGGTCTGAACCACTGAGCCTCTTGGGCTTGCCAATCAGAAGGTCAGCGGTTTGAATCTCCATGATGGAGTGAGCTCCCATTGCTCGGTCCCAGCTCCTGCCAACCTAGTAGTTCGAAAGCACGCCAGTGCAAGCAGATAAATAAGTACCACTGTGGCGGGAAGGTAAACAGTGTTTCTGTGCGCTCTGGTTTCCGTCACGGTGTTCCATTGCACCAGAAGTGGTTGAGTCATGCTGGCCACATGACCCAGAAAGCTGTCTGTGGACAAACGCCGGCTCCCTCAGCCTGAAAGTGAGATGAGCGCCGCAACCGCATAGTCAGGTGTTCGTTGCCTTACCTTTTACCTTATTATGCTGGATAATTTTAATTATATATTGTATTTTGTTGGTCTGGGTTTTTTTTTTAATTGTTGCAACACTTCATGAGATAATTCCTGATGAAGGGCAGGATAGGAATCCAGTCAATCATAAAAATTATTGTATGTATGACTTATGTAAGTGTGCACTGATCGTTATCACTCTGTTAACTGGGCTTATGGCTCCAAAATTAGTTTGGCAGAAAAATGCAAAGAATATAAGCAGCTGAAGAACATTCCATATAAAATATTCCTGGGGCAACATTTGACACTAGAGAATCAAATAAGGTATTTTTACCTTTCTTTCCTCATAATACTTTTTAGCTCTAGCAATTTAATTAGTCCATGCCATCAGTTCCAGTCCTACTTCATAATGAGACCAATTTGTCAGTGTTTAATACATAAGGGACTGTTTTTTATGATCTATACCCAATAACCACAATACCTGAGTTGACTTGCCAGGAGGGGTTTCATCATTCTGTTAACTGAAGTGTATCATTTGCATGAAATCTGCATAAGTCTATGTTTTCATTTGCTTCGCTTCAGTACTTTAATCATTTCCCATGGTTGTTCAAGTAGTATGTAAAAAGGAGAAACTCTCCTATTCAAGAGGGCTCTGGATCTGCAATGAAGGGTCCTGGGTGCTGTGCCGCTGTGAAATTTGGGGTGTTTTGTGATGTCATCTTTCAGTCCAAACAACTTTGGGTGCTTGGGCTGCCTCACTAAATTTCAAAGGAAGGATTAGATATGCACAGATGACTTGAACCTAAAAATAAAAGCCGCCTTCTTGGATTGGTCCAAAGTTTATTTAGCCTAGCATTCTGTCTCCAACAGTGCTCAGGTCAGGCAAGCATCTGGGAAATTCAGTGGTGATCTGACCCTCTCCTAGGAGAAGAGGGGAGGAGGGAGGAAAAAGGGGAGCAGATAAAGGGTGAAAGAAGGGCTGTCCTGCCCCATACTGGATGTGACCCTACCTATGGCTGGCATCCAACCCTTGACAGGTCCCTGACCCCAAATTTATGGGGTGAGAAGAAAGAGCCTCATACTGACACAATTGAGGTTTTATAGGCAACAGCAAAATATATGTGGTCCTTCGTGGTAGCAAATCATAAGAGCAAAGGGCTGGATTTTACTTTGTTACCTCCCCCCACCTAAAAAATAAATGTTTAGGATTCTTAATTAGGACAACTTTCAAAGTTTGGTAAGTGGCCATCAAATTTTATAAGAGAAATTTAGCTTCATGTTTAGATAAGCATGTAGAAAGTGACACAACATTGAAGGAAACTTTAATAATTTTATGCAGCTTGGCAAACAATATAAAACCTGCTAATCACAGGGGAAAAAAGATTTTATTTTCACGACATTCTTAACCACTCGTGGAGTACTTACCAAATGTGTCAGACAGACTGAAGCAATCCACTTAATGACTTAATGGGGGAGTTACATTGTTACAAAATTCAATTACTCCCTTCATACCTAAAGTGCTAAGGTTACGCCGGCATTTCCATTACAAGCTCCTACTGAAAGAGGTTTATGTCACTCGTGTAAAACTCAGTCTTGGTACTGAAGGTCATTGTCTAAGGAAGTATTTTTTTTAAGGAGATGCTGTACTTAAATTACCATACACCGTCCCATTCCACTTGTGTGATTGTATTTGATATGAGAGCACTCAAAATCTATCAAATATTGAAGAAACCCCATTTTGGCACAGATGCAGGTTCGTCCTGCAGATGCTCAGCCTTCAGGTACAGTGGTACCTCAGGTTACATACACTTCAGGTTACAGACTCCGCTAACCAGAAATAGTGCTTCAGGTTAAGAACTTTGCTTCAGGATGAGAACAGAAATCGTGCTCTGGCGGCGCGGCGGCAGCAGGAGGCCCCATTAGCTAAAGTGGTGCTTCAGGTTAAGAACAGTTTCAGGTTAAGAACAGACCTCCAGAACGAATTAAGTACTTAACCCAAGGTACCACTGTATATCAATCTGATAGAACACTTGCGCATGTGCTTGGCTGCATGGCTGTTGATATTTCACTTCAGGTTAGGTGCTGTTGTTGAGGAAGGTCCTGTTTGAGGTCAGCAATAAAAATCTGATGTATAGGCTAAAACAGGGTTTCTTATCCAGAGAATGCATGGGAGGGAAATCATTGACTTCACTGGAGCACACGGCACTGATATCCCTTTGTTTCTCTAGTGTCCCTCTTGCTGGGCATGCCAAAACATGGAGAGGCCCGCTCAACAGGCCCATTTCTCTAGTAGTGGTTATATCGCTCAATCTAGTGTTGCTTGTGCAAAGGGTTCTTGCATGGACAGAATGCCCTTTTGTACTGCTCATACAAACCATTAGCATATAAAAATATTTTAGTGAGCTTTGTGACATAGGCTATTTTACATGTTTCTGTTGCAGCATTCATCAGTCTCTCTGAGCTTTCTATCAGCGGTTACATAAACTGAGGATCTGTATCGTTTACGGTACCTAATTTTTAAATGGCATGGTCTTGTCTTTTCTGTTAGAAATATCCTACAAAGCTGCCAACTTGGCTAGACACTGTCTGCATTACCATAAAGCTTCTTATGTTTGAGTATATATATTTGTATATCAGAGGAAGGCTGTCTGAAACAACGGCTGCATGGGAGATTCCCATGACAGATTTGCACTGGGAATGTGACTGTAATCATAAAAGACACTTTGTCTTCACTATAACTTCTCCCCACTCCTCCATATTCAGATCAGCTTTTCCAAAGCAAGATTCATTCAAAGGAAAAGACCATTGGAGTGTTGGTCCCTGTGACAAGATGCTGTCTTTGTGAAAAGTCTGCTTCTGTACTGAAATAATGCCTCCAGCTTAGTTAAGACCAAAGGCAGGTAGGTAGCTTGGGGAGAAAGAGGGATGTGTTGCTCTCACCAAAATCTGGATTTCTGCAGCCCTCTTTGAAGTGATGCTCAGCTGAGTGGTACTGAAATTTTCAGGGAAACCAGTGGGGAGCATAATTATACCACCAACCTGGATTCCTGCTGGCTTTCCCATACTCAAAGACTCGCTATGAAACAGAACATGTTTTCCAGCTGAGCATCAGCTTCAATAAGGCAGGTGTGGAATCTAATTCCTCCCCTCACCCCTTCTAGCTAATTCTTGGCTTTGGGAGACAGGTAGGGAGCCCAGTTCTGCTCTGCACACCTTCCTGAAATTGACAATCAGCTCAGAGGTATGCAGCTTACCTAACTGACCTAGGCTTCAAGGATGGAGGATAGGAAAATCCAGTAGTGCCGCATCTCATCCAAACAACAGTTTCTGGAGACTGCTGGGAAATATAGAAACTCCACCAATAGGAATATAGATACTAAAATACAGTTTTTAATGCAAGTAAAATTGATCCCCTTAAACTTTACAACAGAGTGACAAAGATTGTGTTAATACTTACTTATCTGAAATGTTTTCTCATAAGATAGCTTGGACGCTTGCATTTAAAAACACACGCACAGAGGGAGTTTTCTTCAATGTCATCAAAATCCAGCAACAAAAGCCAAATAGTGTTAAAATAAACTATCCACACCAGTAGCAAAAAAAAATAGATATGTCCAGCTCCAGCAATGCCCAATCCATGTTGCCTCTGGGACCCAAAAGCTTTGCTGACCCCTGATCTAAGTGAGTAGAAAGTTTCATATGCGAGAAGACAGTCCCTGAGGTGTCTTGGTCCCACATACACAAAGTTGCAGAAGTATTCAAGAGTGTAGAGTGGGGGCAATCGGACTAGGTGTTGCCCCTGTTGTCCTCACCCTCCAAATAATGGAGGGCAAAAGAGACGAAGCAGGAGGCTCCTGTAATCACTGTGAAGGGTCGTCAACTGTGTGTGGAGCTTCCACATTTAGAAGGTCACTGAATTAGTTCAAGGGTCTCTGAACTACATCTGAAAGTAGTTATCACAATTGTTAGGCAGGCTGAATGTGAATTGTTTGTGGTAAAATTTTCACCGATTTCTTATCCATCGTCAATGTCCGTGTTGTACACCTTTCTCTCTCTTGCTCACTCTCTTCAGACTCTTTGGGCCTTTAAGTTTAAAAATCATGATTGCTGAGGGAAACAATTCCAGCAATTCACATTGAATTGTATGTGTATATTAATGTTTTCTTAGTTTTCTTAGGTATGTATTTCATACTTCAGCACAGCAGCTAATAGTATTCTGAATGCTGGATTTTTACTTTTTGGCCAAAGACCATTTGGATGAACTTGAACTGAACTATGATCCGAACATGAACCAAACTACTGTCGTACCTCGGAAGTCAAACAGAATCCGTTCCAGAAGTCCGTTTGACTTCCGAAATGTTCAGCTTCCAAAGTGAGGCTTTTGATTGGCTGCAGGAAGCTCCTGCAGCCAATCGGAAGCTGTGGAAGCCCCGCTGGATGTTCGGCTTGCAAAAGAATGCTCAACAACCAGAACACTCACTTCCGGTTTTCGATCGTTTGGGAGCTGGAACATTTGACTTCCAAGGCGTTCAGGAGCCTAGGTACAACTGTACGAACATGAACTATAATTAGTTCCTTTTTGGACACGATGGACAGATGTTTTTAAAAAGGACCTTTCCAAGCTCTGGAATAAATTCCCCACATCAGGCTTTTGGCCTTCATGAGCAGGGTTGGAGGGGTGGACAGAGCCTAATAAGCCCATCCACACGCTGCCTGCACATGTCTAGATTTCACTTGCAATCAGAATGTCTGTATAGGTTTCAATGTGCAAAGTACTGCGTCCTGTTCTTAGTCACGTAGTCACTGAAGCCAGCCAATGAGAAAGTGAATCTTCCTCCCAAAACAACCTATGGATTAAAGAAGATTTTTGGGTGTTTATTCAGTGTAAGCGGAGGCTGAGAGCCATGCTCTCCAAGGCAAAGCTGGCATGGGCCCTTCCCCACAAAGGGCACATGGCAGAAAACCTATGCAAGCGGTGTGTGAATGCCACCTGGGCTGCCCAGATGAAATCATTTATGTACTAATCAAGGACCATAATAGATAGAAGCAGCAACCATTAGGGCACCTGGGAAAGAGGCAAATGGCTCACAGAGGTGCAATCAACCTCAGAATCTAATATAATAGAAAACAGAGAAAACTTGCGAATGCCATTAGGGATTAATTTCCCATTGCAGAATGTGAAGGTTCACTTTTAAATTAATTGCACTTTCCTCCATCCCCATTGTAATTAAAGCAAGTGAAACATGGCAAACATGCAACTCAAGTCTCAAGCATCTCAGAGCTGTCCAGGTATTTGCTATATCATCCTACTTATTTTTTTGTGAGTTCCCCCTCTCAGTTTTTTTTAAATATGAAGATCAATCCCTGTATTCATAAATGTAACCCATAAGTGCCACAATTCTGTTGGGATTTTCCCCAAGCTTTATTTTATGCCCGTAGGAAAGATTGCAAGAGGAACCTTTCTTTTGTAAAGTGATCTTCTAATTCTGTTCAATATCTATCATTTTCAAGGCCAAGTAATCATATTTAATAGATCCTAAATTATATTCTGTCAGGCAAGGTATCCCTTGGCAATATTAACCAGTGCAGACAGACTGCAGGGTGTAAAAAGAATACTGTGTGTGTGTGTAGCCTGCAAGAACTTTCGTTGAGCGGCTCTTCCAAAAAGGACCCCATTTGTCTTTTTTTCCTACTTCTCCTCTTTCTTCTGTAATGAACAACAACGATCATATAGGTTGCATCCAACAAAGTTGTTGTGATCCTAGAATGACTTGTGTTTGTGCAATGGAAGTTTCCTTCCCTCTCTTTCTCCTGTGCCCTTCCCCCTAAATCTACTCTGGGAGGTTCCAAACCCTCCAGACAGAAGGTTCCATTGCCTTTGTTGGATGCAAGTTAGAACCCTCAGTCTTCAGTGTCAATGAAGGAATCCACTGGGAACGGATGCCGAGACCATATAACACCGGTCCTGAAATACCTACATTGGCTCCCAGTATGCTTCTGAGCACAATTCAAAGTGTTGGTGCTGACCTTTAAAGCCCTAAATGGCCTTGGCCCAGTATACCTGAAGGAGCATCCGAGGGCCTTCTGGCGGTTCCCTCACTGCAAGAAGTGAGGTGACAGGGAACCAAGCAGAGGGCCTTCTCGGTTGTGGCGCCTGCCCTGTGGAACGCCCTCCCATCAGATGTCAGGGAAATAAGCAACTATCTGACTTTTAGAAGACATCTGAAGGCAGCTCTGTTTAGGGAAGTTTTTAATGTTTGATTATATTTTTAATATTCAGTTGGGAGCCGCCCAGATTGGCTGGGGAAACCAGCCAGATCGGCGGAGTAGTAGTAGTAGTAATAATAATAATAATAATAATAATAATAATAATAGTAATTATTATTATTATTATTATTATTATTATTATTATTATTATTATTATTATTATTATTTTGAGCTGTCCTATCACTGGCTGCCACTGGAGTTCTGCAAGACTTTGCTGGATAAACTCCCAGGATTGCCCACACTGGAATAATACGTACCCCATCTCAGTGTTGACCTGAATCTTTCCATTCTCACTTTAAATGTGTGGGTTTTTTTTCTTATTCAGACTTTATAGAATCATAGAATCATAGAATCATAGAGTTGGAAGAGACCACAAGGGCCATCGAGTCTAACCCCCTGCCAAGCAGGAAACACCATCAGAGCACTCCTGACATATGGTTGTCAAGCCTCTGCTTAAAGACCTCCAAAGAAGGAGACTCCACCACACTCCTTGGCAGCAAATTCCCTAGGTTTGAAAAGCTCCTCATTAGAAGGGAGAAATGTATGGGACAACACCGGGATAGGGAATACATACTGTGGAATACATACATACAGTAATGAAGAGACAGGCTGGTGAGAATCCACATTTTGCTTTGTTGTGGACAAGCCTTCTGAGTCTTCAGTATCAATGATGCCCTATGGAGTTATAAAGAGACAAAAGCATTTTATCTTGATTGATAAACTACACTGGAGAATTTCTTCTTCTAAATACTAGCATATGAAATGGAGCAGCTCCAGGTTAATACACTCACTGCTGCTGAGTCCCATAACTGAGGGGCATATGAAGTTCTTTATATAAGGTGAGAATGCCACCTGCTCGCACCAGCTCTGTCATTTTAATCAAGCAACTGATCCCAAGATCACAAAGCGTCTTCCATCTCCTGAGGAGATAGGAGGAATCCAGTCTTCAGGAGTGGAAAATGACTTTGTGATAATTCTGTTTGTCAGGCTACCGCGGCTCTTCACCTATCATACACAGCAGTATCCTGACAGGCAGAGCCTTGTCTACACCTACCAGCATGCAAGAAAGCAAAAAAGAAAAAAAAAGGGGGGGGAGAGAATGGTTAATCATGACTGACATGAAAGCTTCGGCAACTTGTGCATTGGAAAATGTCCAAAGCAATAAAATCCAAAGGACCAATGACAACTGTATGTTGATACCTCCTCCAACAGGGATGGTTGGGTGGGGTGGGGTGGGGAGGAACTCGCAAGAGTACAAGGTGAAGCTTCGAAGCTGAGAATTATAAGAAATACAAGCACTGATAAGCAACTATTCTGCATCCCTCACCTGTTTGCTTCCTTCCTCTGATGGGCACTTTGACAGACTATGTAAGGTATGATAAGCACTGATAGTCATGCCTCAGTCCTTCTACCCCTGCCTCATGGCTTAAAGTTCTGCCTTACCTGAAAGGCTGAGGAACCGCTCAGGGTGTCAAGGATCAAGATACTTGCAGGGGTTGCCTATGGCAGCACCTGCAGTTGCCACTGTGCCCATCAGGACTTTCTAGGGTGTCCACAAAAGGTCACTGTTCCCTCATAAATCCACAGTGCACAAGAGACTGTTTTCTTTTCTTGCCCAGTTCCCTTTCGCGCTGGCTTGGCCTCTCCTGTATTGAACACCACCTACTCATAAACAGGCCTATGGGGGAAAGGTTTGATTTGGTGTGTCAGTTTCCCAGCAACCCAGCTGAGCTCGAAACGGCTCATGACAACATTCACTTCCTAATACAAAACAAACTATAAATATTATGAAAGTACAAGAAATGATTTAAATGATATAAAACAAGGGGGAGGGAAAATCACAAAATGCAAATCAAGCACATTGGATCTATGTTAGGAACACTAATCAACAAAAAGCAGAAAAACTATCACTCAAATCGTTCTCACTTAGGAGTTCCTCTCTGTGAGTGAGTATGGCAGTGGCTGATTTAGGTGCCCCCCCCCCCCGATGGGTGGGTGGAGGGTATTCCTGTCTGCCTGTCTTTTTGTTTGATTTTGTGGTCTTGTCTCTTTTTTGCTCCTTTATATGCTGCAGCCATTTTGTATTATGTCACATATCCATACACACGGCTCAGGCTTGCACCCCAAGGAAATCATTTTGGTGCTGCTAGTGCAGCAGTTTGACTGCATCCCCAGAGGCATACTCCATTGTCTATCAAGACAAATGGATGCCAACAACAACAACATACCCACAAGGTAACTGGGCAGGTCTGGATTCACCTTCCCATTGCTGGGACTACCTACATCTGTTTTCAAATGGACACATTGCTGAGTAATGCAGAATTAATTTGCACTGAGGTTTTATCTTTGGAATGAATATAATGCGATTCGTTCACCACTCACCATTTATCATTATAAATGACTGGTTAGGAAAGATGAACAATTCCAGCCAAAACAGGACTGGGCCTTGCGGTTCTTTCATCGGACAGTCCCAAAGTAAATTTTAAATAGTATAAACCAGTTTCATCCACTTGAGCACCCATATTTGGTCACATGAATCTCTCTTGGAGACTAAAATAGGTAAAAAATGTAGACCTGTCAGATCACTACGATCTTCAGAGGATCCATGACTTGCAGTATTCCACCTCGTGGCAAAACAGAGGTGGGTACTGCTGTGGCACTGCTGTGTGTTTGTCGTTCATTAAAAAGATACCTCTTGACCCCTGGTGGTCCCCTGACCATTTTAAACTGCCTTCTGTCTTGTGGATGCTTTATTGTGCTGATATGTCTTACCATTATTGCTTTATAGTATTTATATATTTTCCCCATGATTGTATTCATCCACAGTAGCAAACTGCTTTGGGGTTTTTTAAAATGAAAACCTGCCTAGAAATGTTTTTAAAGCAATTAAATAATAACAATAATAAATTTTCTCCACAGTGGAAAAAGAAACAAGATTTCACCCAAATATTGAAAAAAAAGGTGTTCCAAATCTAAGAAAGGGTGATATCCCATTCGCTCCTTGTCTCATCTGAGTTAAATTTTAGTTTAATACCACCCTGGGTGCTTTTCAATTTAGAGAAAAGGTGACATAGTAGACCATGCATGGCATGAAGAAAGTGGATAGGGAAAAGTTTTTCTCCCGTTCTCATAATATTAGTCTCCAATGAAGCTGAATGTTGGCAGATTCAGGAAAGACAAAGGAAAGTAATTCGTCATAGAGTGCATTGTGGAATTTGCTCCCACAAGGTGCTCTGATGGCCACCAATGTGGATGGCTTTAAAAGAGGAACAGGCCAATTTGTGGAGGAAAAGACTAACCCTGAAGGTTATGTTCTGCCTTTTCTGCCCAGGCAGAGGTGGATTTAAGGCAGCACAGCCAGTTCTGCCACACCGGGCACCTAACCTAGGGGGTGCGGCAGGACGTCAGAACAATGACATAGTGAATTCAGCAGAATGGAAGGCAACAGGTGAGGAGGCACTGAATGTTGGCTTTCCACAGGGCACCACTGAAATCTGAAATACCAAAGTCTCTGTCTGGTCAGAGGCAGTATGTTTTTGAATACCAGTTGTGGGAACCTGCAGGGCAGAAGAGTGCTGCTGAGCTCTGGGTCTGCTTTTGGGCTTTCCATAGGCACCTGGTTGACTTCTGTGATAACAGCATGCTGAATTTGATGACTCATTAGCTCAGACCCTCCAAGTGTCCCTATTTTCCAGGGATAGTCCTGGATTTATAGAAGATGTCCCGGTTTCTGATTTGATCCCAGAATGTCCCAGTTTTCCTCAGGATGTCCCTATTTTCACTATTTTCATCACAAAAACGTTGGAGAGTAGCTGGGGAAACCCAGCCAGATGGGCAGGGTATAAATATTATATTATTATTATTATTATTATTATTATTATTATTATTATTGAGTTATCTACCCCCCGAGCCATCTGAAGACAGCCCTTTACAGTGGAACCTCGGTTTTCTAGCGTCTTGGGAGCTGAACAATTAGGAACCTGAACATCAAAAACCCAGAAGTGAGTGCTTACGTTTTTGAACGCACCTCGGAAGTCAAAACAGCTTCCGAGGCATGTTTCTCCATTTTTCTCAATAGAATGTGCCAACTGCCCATTGCGCCTCAGTTGTTGAATGTTTCGGAAGTCGAATGGTCTTCTGGAATGGTTTTATTATGTTTTCATATATGTTGGAAACTGCCCAGAGTGGCTGGGGCAACCCTGTCAGAAGGGTGGGGTCTAAATATAATTCTAATTATAATAATGATAATGATAATAATGATAATGATAATAGGATTTTTCATTGGAGGGTGTGCTAGCTTGGTGCAGCAAGTCCTTCCCATGTTCTTATGAAGGATTCAACATGCACATGCTATTTCAACCACAAGCATTTCACTGATAGGATTGACCATGTCCAAGCACGGAGAACCCCCACGAAACACACAGCTTCCCTTCCCCTGCCCTGATTTGGCTCCCATAGAGACACCACAGATTTTAAGCTGGTTTCCGTTGCCTTCAGTATTGCTTCCCATTTTTTTTTTTAAGCAAAGGAAATAACATTATTATTACTTGCAAAAAAAGATCCTGTTATAAACCTTTGCTTTCTGCCACAGGAAATAGGGGTTATGTTTCTTCTTAAAGAACAAAAAAATGTATAGTGGCTGCATATAAGAGGAGCAATGGTATAACCTGCCAAATGTATTTTATTAAGCTTCTTAAATCTTGCTAATAAGACAGAAGAAATCAGTCCTGGTGATTTATGTGTTGTGCAAAACAGGAAGGAAGCCAAATGGCTGGCAACTTACTGGAGTGTCCCTGGCCTGTAGGATGCTCATAGGAAATAGCTGCTATTATGCTGTGTCTCCAGAGGGCATTTTTCCAGTACTCTGTGGGGGGAAGAAAGCACTTCTGGAATCACTTCTTTCTGAATCATCTAGCTGTAGATCAAATGCAGTATATACATCAGAGCTTTAGTGGGAATTGCTGGTAGGTCACTGATATGCAAAGCTAAACTTTAATCGTCTTCAAATGTTTCAGGGCCATTTAGATTGCAATTCTGAGAATCCGGCAAGTGGGGTGGGGGGGAGAGGGGGGGGGAGTCGTGCAGGGAGGTTGGTGGGGAGGAGGGGAAGGGCAGCGTGTGTGCCAGTGAGAATCGATGGGCCTGATTCACAAGAAAGTTACAGATCATTTACATAGGAAAGGAATGCATGAAAAATCCTTGACTGCTTGCCTCTGTGATTTATGAAAGCCCCTTTCCTGTGCAAGCGATTAACTGCACTCCAAATGCTGTGGGAATCCAGCAGAGAGAAAGTGGCTGAAGAAAAAATGGGGACTGGACTGGGGTGGCGGGTGGGGGAAGAACTTCATAACCTATTAACCATGTGTCCTGAAACCCACATCATCACACATCAGAAGTATTCTTTTAGCTCATCCTCCCCACATTTATGTCTGTGACGAAAGCGTTGAACCCAGTTCGGATTGCTGAGGCACTGCGTTGTGAAATGCCTTCTGCATGTTAAAGAGCCAGAGTTGTGTAGGGTGAGGGTGTTAGGCTAGGGCCAGGAAATCCCAGGTTCAAAGCTCCAGGTGGCCATGACAGTTATTGGGTGCCCTTGGGCCAGTCGCTCTCTCAGCCCAACATACCTTGCAGGGTTGTTTTATGAGGATAAAATGGGGGGGGGGGAGAGACAAGAGGAGGAGAGACCAATATTTGCTGTCAATGTTTTATTTATTTTACAAAGGTTTAAACTGCTTCCCAGCCTGAAAAACAAGTGCTGGGACTCATTTAACCAGCCCCATCAGTGGAAGGCTTGAATGAGGACGTCTCCTTGCACAATGAGGCTTTACCCCTCTCTCCTCCAACATGTGCCCCTCGCACTGTGCAAAATGGGCTTGCGGAGGGCGTTTGCAGAAGCTCCAGAACATGGGGGTTGGAGAGGGGGGAGCATTGTTCCATCTGGCAAGCTGCAATGCTCAGACGCAATAACTGGAAGAGCAAGGCATAGCATTCTACCCAGTATGAAATAAAATACAATAAAATTTCCACGAAACTTAGAAACAATAAAAACATTTCTACAAATGGAGAAAAGGCAGGATAGTAATGTGGTAAGTAAGTAACTAACGACACCTTCCTTGCATGTAGAAAACAAAGATTATGGGGAGTAAGATTCCAGTTTAGCCCTCTTCCTGCTGTGCTCCTTTACGGTGTGCATGGAGTTCCATTCCTATGAGGAAACATTCAGACCTGGAGCTTCTGCCTGCAGTCGGAAATGATGGTCTCTCAGAAGTATTTTACCACAGGGTTTTGCTGAATGTGTGTGGATCAGGCCCTAAACAGGGTGGACTTGTTTGAAAAATGTAGGATTGCCCTGAAGGGAGCAGACTGGATAGTGATGTCTCCATGTTGGTTTTTAAAATCCTCATGGATGGAAGATGAGAAAGGACGCAGGGTGAAGAGGTGGCCTTGTGTTTGCTGAAAAATGGCTTCACCTCAGCTGCACACCTGCTTGGGGTGGTTTCTGAAAAGCTACCTGAGTACCTTTAAGATTTAGAAGAATTTAAAAAAACAAACAATGTTTACACTGGTTTTGCTTAGCAACAGCCATGAAGAGAGTGTTCAACGGGGAATGCCCGCTGCTTAGCTCATTAAAATATTTAGAAGGAAGCACATCTTATCAGAGCCCCTGGGGCTGCCAAACCATGCCTCTCATTGTTCCAGAAGGCAGGTTGTTTCTCTGCCTGGTTTCCCTTTTCTGTCCTTGAGTGAGCTGACAGGGAAGCTCTTGTTTACAAGCTACCCCTCAGTAACCTGGATCACAAACAGCATTTCTCCAGTGGTTTCTGAACAGAAAGTGCAAAAATGAGTTTTCCTTGTTCACAAGTTTCTTACTCACCTCTCTCTACTTTTCCATAAGAGTTTACACACACACACACACACACACACACACACACTTTTCCTCCAGATGATTCTTACCATTCTTGGCTATTGAATACGTCACTGAATACCACTTGGCCATTTTCACATCCGAAAGAGGTGGTCCTGTGGCCGTTTTTCATCATTTCAAACACAAATGCAATCCAGGGGAACTTCAAATTTTATGCCCGCCTGTGAGTCCCATTGAGTCCGATTGTCTCTATTCAGGCCAAAATGAAAAGAATGAAACCTCTTGGTTCCAGCAGTTCCACTTCTGAACCTCCTATTGAAATTCCTTGATCACCTTAAGATCAGTAGCAGACTGTTCTGGCCGACAGAAATGTTCTCTTACTAGACAATATTACACAGTGCCTGAATGACGATTCAGACCATTAGAAACATTG
Organism: Podarcis erhardii; assembly: GCF_964252035.2. Taxonomy (NCBI): domain Eukaryota; kingdom Metazoa; phylum Chordata; class Lepidosauria; order Squamata; family Lacertidae; genus Podarcis; species Podarcis erhardii. Next base: position 39,447,846 of record NC_138497.1, read on the forward strand.
CAAGTAGAAGTATTTCTACCCTTTTTGCACATCCAGTTTAATTACTTTCAGATAAGATTTCAAATAGTTGGTCTGTGTTTTTCTCATTTGTTCTCTCCTTAAATTTAATTACCAGAATCACACACAATGGAAGTTAAGCCCCAAGTTTCCTTCCACCTTCATCACTTCTCATAACTGCAGTTTGGTGTGTGCGCTCTCGCCATCAACAGTAAGATCAGAGCAGTGTTTAGAGAACTTGCAAAACATTGCTGTCAAAGAATTATGTGTTCTTATCCATATAAAGCATTGTGGTAACTTCCCATTCCACGCCCAAGCAATCTACTAGGAATTCCTTTTTTGAAAGATTCAGTATAGCATGCACTTATTTCTTTATATTTTATGTATAAGCCTTTCCTGCTGTTCTGAGTCTTGCTAAAACTAACTAAATCAAAGATGCAAAGAAAAGCGATTAGAACTTCTGCAGGGTGTTTCAGTTCTAAGACTTACCAAGGAAGAAACTGTTGTTGGGTTTGTAAAAGCAAAACCAAACTCTTCTTTTGTTTTATTTGAAAGAGAGCATGCAAGGTAGAGCCAAATCACATATCATGTGATAGCCCATTGGTTAGCTGGTTGGTTATTTATTTATTTATTTATGGCACCATTTGGCAGAAAGATGGGCTGCACATTTAACAAGCAAATAAAATAAGTAAGTAAGTAAGTAAGTAAGTAAGTAAGTAGGTAGGTAAGTGCCAGGAAGGAGCATTTTCACTGGGTATGAAAAGACAATGTTTAACCCCTACCTGCCCTTCCATTGTTCCCAGTGCAAAATCATACATTTTCTTGAGATTATGCCAGGTAAGAAAAAGCACATGGTGTCGATGTATTGCTGTCACAGGCCCCTGCATCTGCTACCTTTAAACAAAAACAAAACAGAAACAAAAAGCCAGAAAACTGAGAGACTTCCAAGTGATGCAGTTAGCACCACAGGCAGTATACCTAACTATCTGACCTCATGTTGAATAAGCTAATGCAGTTGATGTAACTTCATAGAAGGAAGCTACAGGATGAAGGAAACAACTGAAAACAATGAGAGAATGACCTAGATGAGGAATGGGGAACTGGTGGCCCTTCAGATCTTGCTTGTCTCCAAACTGCATCAGCCCCAGGCATCATGGTTAGTTGTTAGGGATGGTGGAAGCTGTAGTTCAACAACAGCTGAAAGTTCATAGGTTAGCCAGCCCTGACTTAGTTCCTTTTTCAGAATGCAATCCAAATCCAGTTGGTCTAGAGCTAGTGGCTTAAAATTGAAGGAAATTCTTTAAAATAATTGGGTTGTAGATGGTGGTCTTCCTCTGTTGTGCCTGTGACAGTAAATGTTGTTTATAACTCTTGTTTTTCTGAGTATATTAAGTACATAGAATATGAATTGCATTACCTCACAAAATCCAAATTTTCTGATCATAAATGGGTTTATTCTAGGTCACACGAGTGGTACATTGTTAGGGCAAAAACAAAGTGCACTTTTAATAACACGGGCACCAGAAACAAGCATTTTAATCATTCCGAATCGGCATGCTGACATGTGGCAAAGTTTTCTGAGCAACTGTTAAATGTGGCCTTCTTCATCTTGAACACTTGGAGGCAGCATTGCCCAGTGAATGCTTCAGAAAGCGACCAGAACACCCAGGATTTGGAAATAAAGCCAAGATTATGAGGCATACGAAGCACAGGAACCGATGGAAATTTCAGTAGCTCTATTTGAGTAAAAAGAATACACCGTGAGGATCAGTTTCTATGATTGATCTTTTCCATTCTTGATGTGTCTTCAGAGCGGGGCTTGTGATTTTTCTCCTGAGAGAGAAATAAGAATCCATGGGGGGGGGGGGAATGGGGGGGGGGAGGAATTTCATTCCTTTCTGCTATCAAGTGTGGCAGCTCAGTCAAATTTCCATTATGAAGTACTGCCTAGTCAGACATGTCAAGTTGTGTAGCACTCCTTCTCCATGAGCAGAACTCCTATTTGCTCCTAATTCTGACACCTAGATAAAGGCCAACTATTTCAAAGAGTTTGAGGCCCAGTGTAGCGTAATGGTTAGAGCAGGGGTCCTCAAACTATGATCTGCAGGCCACATCCGGCCCGCCAGGCTCATAAATCCGGCTGAAACGCTGCGCTGGGTTTACCTCAGGACGTGGGGACTGACTGAGGCGCTGAATGGGAACAAGCACCTCAAGCGGCGGCGGCTCTGCCAATGAAACGCCGCGCCAGGTTGCATAGGAATTCGTTCATATTTTTTCCAAAATATAGTCCAGCCCCCAGCAGTGTCTGAGGGACAGTGAACTGGCCCCCAGTTTAAAAAGTTTGAGGACCCCTGGGTTAGAGTGTTGGAGTAGGGCCTGGGAGATCAGGGTTGAGATCCCCACTCGGCCATGAATCTCACTGGGTGACCTTGGGCCAGCACTGACTTCTAGCCTAACTTGCCTCACAGGTGTTCATCACCCAGAGCTTCTTCTAGGAAACATAGGATATCAATGTAACTTAGCCATGTTCATTAATTTCAGTGGGTCTACTCTGAGTAATATTTAGCTGAATTCCATCTCTTGTGTTTATATTGGGTAAGTTGGACTCATGGGGGTTTTATTTATTTATATTTATGCCCGGTCCTTTCTCCATCAAGCTCAGTGGATTGTACACAGGATTCCCAGACCATCTCCCATCAGCCAGACCCAAATTTCAACAGAATTGCTGCAGCATAAGCGTTCAGAATACACTCTAGGGGTGATGTTGCAGATTCATTGTTTCCAGTTAAAAAGGGATGCAATCAGATTTTACGAAGAAGAATGGTGCCATTGTGACTCCAGATTTTGGTGATGATTTGGAATGTATCCTTACCACCACCCTTGGCCAAAAGGAAAAGGAAATTGTAAGAACTGTCCTCTAAATCCCCAAGGCTCATTTGGGTACATCCTAACAACCAGCAAACTTGCAAGAAGAGTGGTAAGGCAAAGGGAGAGCTGTATTGGAAGCAGGTTTCAAAAGTCACAGTTTCACATCTGAACCACAATGCAGACGCAGCCCCTACTGAACAGTCTGAATATACACATTTAGATGAAAAACAGGATATGCATTTCCCCACCCGGTTCTTACAGAAGATCGGAGCTGAATTGGAGCCAATGTGCCTTAGCACTGTTCACAGTGCATTAAACTTTATGGTTCTTCAAATTCTGAATGCATGTATTTTTTCCATATATACATATGGAGGTCCTGTGTATGTGTATTAGCACATATTGTTACATACTTGAAACAGTCAAAATGAAATGTGGTTGAATGGCCCACTAAGTGGGAGCTTATTTCGCCACCTCCATCCATGTTTTACCAGAACACCACAGGGAATAAGCTACTTTGCCTCATGTGTGTATGGCTTTATTCAGCTATATTTCCCGTGCTTCCTTCTCCTGTCTCTTGCCCCAAGGTCTGTGCGAGCCTTGCTCTCTCAAACTAGGGTTGATATATTTCAAAAAGTAACATTCCTGACACCCACAAAGTTATTGAGCTTTTTTTTTAGGAAGACTGCAAAATCGTTCAACTTTAAAAAAAAAAAAAAGATTTTAAGCTTTTTGAGCTGTTTTCACTCTTTTTCCATCACATCGTCATTTTTACACCCAAAAACCTGTCAGGAATTTTCCTAACGTATGGCAAGCCTATCTCAAACTGACCTCCCTTCAGTTTTTAGACTACAAGATTGCCTACTCTTAGGGTTGATTCAGAAGCTTGAATTATGATTGTTGAGCTTTTTTTTTGTCCAAAGTTGTTGATTTCACCAACAAAAATGAGTTTTTGAGCTATTTTTAATGAAAATCACCAAAATCTAGACGACCAATTTTCCTGGACATTTCAGTGATGTCTGGCCAGACCCTGCTTAATGGGGCGTATGGCAACCCTAGCTTGAACACCATATGTGGTAATTCAATTTCTGCCTTATTGTGGATCCTGGCTGCCATTTGCCAAGATACCCCATTGTAAAAGGGAATTCCAATCTCAACCCAATGCATATTAAGAGCTAATTTTAAGGGGCCCCACCCGGAAAGTTCCAACTTATCCATTATACATACAAATAAAATTCTTTATGTCGCTTTCTCTCCCCCCCCCCCCACAAAAGGTAATTCTAGGTTGTTTCATGTACAGCACAATTCTATGCCTGCAACAGGATTTACTTCCAAGTGTGTATAGCAGGAGCAGTGAAACACTGGCCCTTCAGATGTTTTGGGATGACAATTTTATTCTCCTTTCCCATTGGTCATGCTGGCTAGGGCTGATGGGAGTCCAACATCGTTTGGAGGGCTACGTTCGAAATCCACCAGGCACATTTTTCACCTGGCTATTGACCACTTGTGACCAAGTGAAGATGCCTGGGTGCCAGGATGGCGCTTGACGTCTCCATCACCTGGAGGTGAGTGCCTGGGGATCCTTGGATCTTGACTGTTTTCACACACTAGCAACACATCCTGTAGAATCCTATCCGCTATACAGTGGTACCTCAGGTTAAGTACTTAATTCATTCCAGAGGTCTGTTCTTAACCTGAAACTGTTCTTAACCTGAGGCACCACTTTAGCTAGTGGGGCCTCCTGCTGCCACTGCGCTGCCGGAGCAAGATTTCTGTTCTTATCCTGAAGCAAAGTTCTTAACCTGAAGCACTATTTCTGGGTTAGTGAAGTGTGTAACCTGAAGCGTATGTAACCTGAAGCGTATGTAACCCGAGGTACCACTGTATTTCATCTGCACAATCAGAATGAATTTGAGGAACCAAAGAGTCATATTGAAAAATATGACTTTTGAGCCGTCTGGCCCCCAAATGGCAACTAGGCATTCCATTTTGGCAACTAGCTTATATATCTGAGTTTCTAATACTGGCCACAGGCGTATAATTTGCTCCTGGTGTATACGATTGCAACCTTGGTTTATTTTTCAATATCTTTTCAAGAGTCCTTTATCTAAGAAAGGAGAGCAGCCCTTGCTTCCTTTGCTTGGTATGAGTGCTCGTACCCCTGGTTAGGAGAAGAAAAGTCTGCACATATATGAGGCAGGAGGGAGGGGAGAGAAAGCATTTAATAATGGAGTTGATAAATAAAAGTTCCAAGAGTTTGTACATGAGCTTGGGAGAGGATGCAAAGGGGAGGGGGAAGATGAAAAGAAGAGAGTTTAGTATATGTAGCAAGAAGCAAAAATCGTGAAGTCCTAAGTTAACTCGCACAATGCTTTCAGGAACGGGGGGGGGGGGGGGGACCCAACACTGTCAAAACACAACATTAGTTTTCAGAAGCCTCCAGGCAAGATTTTATTTATTTAACGTTAGCTCCTATTTTAATAACAAAAAAGTGGCAGCATATTCTACATCAAAGAAAAAAACTTTTCCTAATGTTTCCATTCCTCTTCTGAAGTGCAGGCACTGAAGTAATGGAGCTGTCTGTCTCGAAATAATTACGTGAGTGGCAGGATCTCAACCCCAGGAAAGCTTTTTGTCTGCACTGGGGACTGTGCTATAAAGAGTGTCGTGTCTTGCACTGCGGAAACCAAACACCAATAGGGGGTAACTGGTTTAGCTATCGAAATAGTTATATGATGTAGATAATTACCCCCACACACCTGAAAACAGACTAGTGCTAAACGCCTGGCTCTGAAAGCCACTATCTTTTATTCCTGCCTCAAGAACAGAGATGCTGTCAAGGACCACCATGTGGAGATTTCCATGCTGTCATCAATGAGCTAATTTATACCGTGCCTTTTACCTTGCAAGGCAATCAACATTATTAAAGCAGCTTTTCAAAGGCAGGAAACACTCTAATGACTCATTTGAGGTGTCCATGATTACTTTCATTTATTATGATCAGTGTATTTGGCTGCAAGGTAAATATTCCCACGTATTCCTTGAGATTGTGTTAAATGAAAGGAATGGCAGCGAGTTACCTGCCAACCACTCAAGAGTGACGATACACAGCAGATTTGGAGGCCCCGTTCTTGAAGTGTAAACAGCAGGACACGAGTTAATCAGACATGGAGAAGGAACTCAGATGAATAAAGGAAGGTGAAAATGCAATTTAAGTCCCACGTCAATATTAGCATTTTTGATTGTGCCATATTGTACATGGTAAATATATCCAAGAAGCAGTTCTCTTCCTCTCTCTCACCTTCAGAAAGTGAGAGAGAGAGAGTGAGAAAGCGAGACATAGAAAGTCCCATAAAAAGCACTAGGTCCTCCTTCTGGAGAAGTATTCCTAGAGTCAGAAGGTCCATGCTGCTTTCAGGTGAAGTTGGCACAAAATGACAGCACAGGGTGGCCCATGATATCAACAATGTTATCAAATTGAATCATAACCCAGCCCACGCTTATCTTTAAATATGAAACTTCCAACACATTTCAGTAATTATTAGGGAAATTATCTTCCCCCCCCTTCCCAAAAGAGCCCAAGGCCACAGCAGCAGAACAATAAAAACAATACAAATATATTTTTAAAGCCATGGGTCAATGCCAGCTGATCAGCACCACCACCACCAATGGGGCCTCCCCTGGTGATCATAAGGTGATAGTGAGGTTAGGAATCTTTTAAGTACTTGGGTCCCTGAGTACAAAGCCTCTGAGTGGCTAGGACCCAAGACCCCGTACTAACACCCTAAATTGGGCCTGGTAGCTCAGTGAAAGCCAGTGTGGTGTAGTGGTTAAGAGTGGTGGACTTGTAATCTGGTGGACCGGGTTCGCATCCCCGCTCCTCCACATGCAGCTGCTGGGTGACCTTGGGCCAGTCACACTTCTCTGAAGTCTCTCAGCCTCACTCACCTCACAGAGTGTTTGTTGTGGGGGAGGAAGGGAAAGGAGAATGTTAGCCGCTTTGAGACTCCTTCAGGGGAGCGAAAGGCGGGATATCAAGTCCAAATTATTCTTCTTCTTCTTCTTCATTTTTTTTAAAAAAATTAATACTTTTATTTTGCTTTAAACAAATACATCTAAATATAGACAACCAAATTACAAAAGAAAATTCCTTAATAGTAGTAATAATGAAAAAAGCTAAAAAACTACAAAAATATCGAAGTACATGGCATAAAACATAAGCCATTATGGGAAAGAAAAAAGAAAAAGGAGAGGAGGAGGGTGAAAGAAAAAAAAGAAAAAAGAAAAAGAGGAAGATGAGCCAAAACACAAGAAGGCTCATCTATTCTTCTTCTACTGTCCTCTCATTACATGGTTCTATCAAACTGCCAAACTCAACATCCTGGGAGCTGCATTTAGCACTTGGTGCAGCTCCCAGAACATCTTCAAAGGCAGCCCTACATAGACTGCATTAAAAGCATAAGAGAAGCATATTGGATCAGGCCACTAGCCCATCCAGTTAAACATCCTGTTTCCACAGTGGCCAACCAATTCAGCCAGCTAGCCCTGGGGATTATCTAATTGATTTTTGAAATTTATTGTTATTCATGTTTTTATACTGTATTTTATGCTGCTTTTATAATTGTTTTAAAGTGTTTTAAATTTGTTGTTAGCCGCCCTGAGCCTGCTTTTTGAACTGGGAAGGGTGGGGTATAAAGAAAAAATTATTATTATAAATATAGGATAGTTAATATCCACTTTTTGAAAATACACAACTATCTGAAGCCTATGAAAGCCTGTTTCTGATTAGATCCTGGAATGTCCCACTTTTCCTTAGGATGTCCCTATTTTCATTGGAGAAATGTTGGAGGGTATGAAGTTATCCAACGCCCAAGCAGTCTGAAGACAATCCTGTATAGGGAAGTTTTTTAAATGTTTAATTATGTTTTTATATATGTTGGAAGGTACCCAGAGTGGCTGGGGCAACCCAGCGAGATGTGTAGGGTATAAATAGTAAAATTATCATTATGGAATGGGACGTCCCTATTTTTATCAGAGAAATGTTGGAGGGTAGGCTGATGTGGTATCCTATAGATGTCCTTGGTCTAGAATTCCCATCAACCCTAATCAGCATTGCCAATGAGCAGTGATTATGGAGGCCAAGAACAACAGGTAGGCATCCCCTTCCCTCTGTTCTAGGTATTGCCAATAAGCAGTTGTACACAATTCAAAGAAACAGAGAAAGAATGACTTGAAAAACAACAATTGACAAAAATCCACCCCAAAACCAGAATAAAAGATGAAGGAGTGTATCAACAAAAAAAGGGGGGGGGGGCATTTGCATGTAACATAAGGGTTCATTTCTCAGGTATCCAGTCTTTTTTTTGTAAATTAAAATTTTAAATATGTGTAAAAAATTCAGTGTTCAGATGAAAGTAAGTTATATTTTTTTTCAAAAAAGCTTTCAAGATCTCAGGTCTGTAGTTTGAATGCTTAGCTAATACATCAACAGTGGCTAGCCTGCCAAAAACACTAAAATACGCGGAAAGAGATCATAAATTAGTAAATTGTCAACTCTTCTTAATATGAATCTCCAGTGCCAGACACAGTTATAATAGTAAAAGCAGGTTACCTAAAAATAAGTGCCAGAGTCTAATCAAAAAGCAGAGGGCAGTTTTTATTTTAACTGGGTTTGTAGAAGTAATTTCGATTTTAGAGAGGCCGCCATGATTTAACTTGGACACTTGAAAACCTTGCACATTTCAAATTTCAGTGTTCATCTGGGGAACTATAATACCACACAGTAGAATCTTTATTAAATCAGTGCATTCATTTATTTGAGATAAAATGTTTTATTCAATCATTGTATTTTGATAGAGTAGACTATAGCACACCAACGCGAGATAATGGATTGAACAGAGCATCCTTGAAGGAGAATCGCTTGCTTGAGATCACCCCTCTTTTCCCCAGGAGACATTCTGCTTCCAACACCCGCACAAATTCCAAAGCTTGGGCAGATGCACCAGTGATACCTGGTGCAACAAATCAGATTTTGATTCACCTCCCTATAAAACTTGGGGAGGGGTGAATCAAATAATCCCTGCTTAAAATACCACAGTGTCATCTTTTAACCTATCTAGGAAGATCGGCTCTGGTGCTTTTATGGCAGCTCAGCCATGTGTACTGCAAAGGCTCGCTAGCATCGAGGCTATCATTTCGACAGCTTTCAGGAAGAGAGAAGCAGAAAGTTATATTCCACTAGTTTTCCTCCTGTCGTCCTGCTTAATCATTCCGTTTAATCTCCTTTTCTGTAATTAAAGACTTTGTAGCACATGCTGATGCATGTCTACTCAGAAGTAAGTCTAATTTATATTAGTGGGACTAAACAACAACTCCTCCCAGGTAAGTGTGTATAGATAGCACTGCAGCTTTAATCATGCAGGAAGTTTATTCAGGTCGGTTACCTATTACATAAATTGTTTGTATGTAATGGTTGTTGTTATTATTACTACTAATATATTGTCTTGATACTCATCTCTTCATACACTGAAAAAGACACACACACACACACACAGAGAGAGAGAGATAGAGAGAGAGAGAGAGAGAGAGAAAGAAAGAAAGAAAGAGAATTTCCAGGTTGCATACTGTTAACACAGATTCCCTTTTGGATTGAAGTGCTCTTTCTCTCAAGATTGCATTTGCAGCATTGGCGTACCTTGTGAGTCATAACATGAATAAATTGTAAATTTTCCTGAGGGTTTAATACAAATCAAGGAAACCGAAAAATTTTCTTTTGTTTGTATATCTATTTTTTTAAGCCCTGAAAACTAATGTCTTACTGTGGCATTCGTATTTACACTCCTGAGATCAAAACCTGTCTAGGTAAAATCTATTGCACTGTCAATCTGGTGTAGCTTTTTGTTTTTTTAGCATTTATAAATTTCAAATATTAAACCTCTTTACTCCATTTCTCCTCCCACGTCAGAACACACAATCTGGTTACAAAGAGACCAGGAGAGAAAAAAAGGGGTGCTGTTTGAAATTTCTCTCTTCCAGCAGGCCAGGTAGTTATGATGAGAGAATTTCAGCGTTAAAAAAAGATAAAAAGGTGTTAAGACGCTTTCTTCTGTTGTGTAAGTCCCGGGTCTCTAAGTGAAGCAGCACCTAACTTGCATATCAATATTGAACAAATTGCCTTGTTCCTGTTTAAAAACTCAGCAAACCTGGCTGATATACAACAGGGAACAAATGTGAAATATTCCAAAGACAAAAAGTCAGTGTTATCAGAAGCCTTCCCATAAAGCTTCCTTTATAAGTTTCCTTTTATTCAATTGTCAACCCCTGCCTAGACCAGTGGGTTTTTTTGCACCCAATATAAAATTATAAGTAGACATTAAAAATGATTGGAAAAGAGTTGAAACTCAAATAGTAGGCATTATTATTTTGAAAACAGCAACAAAAACCACACCACATATTGACATATTTGAAAGCCTGCCATCATTTGTGCAGGTTATACAAATAAATAGCACCTTGATACCTTTCTCTTAAAATGAAAGCAATATTACAAGTAAAAAGAGGAAATATGCTTGAAACACTTTCCAGGCTCCTCGGATGTGATGGAAACCACTGAGCTATCCAGATACACACATGGGACGCAATCCAACATAGGGATGTTACTCAAGTGATGTGGGACATGCAGAAGCACAGCTTCTTCCTGGACCACTGGGGTAACACCCAGGCCGTAGGGCATGGTTGCCCGTGATGCAGCTTCTTCCCACATCAGCAATGCCCTAGATTTGGGAGAGTTGAAGCTGCTGTGGCAAAGAACTATGTTATGAACTCCTCCCAGTTCCTTTTATGATGCTACCCTAGAGTTCTTTGATAGCAATTGCTGCTCTGTTCTTTTCGGTGATTCGCCGTTCTGCATCTGCAGGAGGTTCCCCAAGATGGAAATGAAGCTGGCTTGTACAAAAAAAACCAGGCCAGGCCCCATCTGCAGAATACATTCAAAGCAGTATTATACCCCCTTAAACAGCCACGGCTTCCTCCAAAGAATCCTGGTAGCTGTATTACTATTATTATCATTATTATTTATTAAATTTATATAACGCCCTATACCCGCAGGTCTCAGGGCGGTTTACAAGATAAAATTACAATATAAAAACACAACATACACAATCAAAATATAAAGAGAAACAGCCCTCCACACACACAAAAAGTTAGAAACAATTAAAAACAATTATTATTATTATTATTATTATTATTATTATTATTTTAAAAACACACAATTAAAAAGTAGTTTAAAAGAATGTAACCAGTATCTCTGCTGGGCAGCGCAGCAGCTGTCCTTTTGTAGTCTATCAGTCCTAGGCCTGGTGGAGAGAGGCAGGAGAAGGGCCCTCAGACTCTCAGCAGGTGTAGCAATAGTTTGTTAAAGGTACCAAGAATTAATAATCCATCTCTTTTCTCAGATAATTTTGGGAACTGCAGCTCTCTGAAGGGAATAGGAGTCTCCTAACAACTCTCAGAACCCTTAACCAATGCTGTTTTAAATGTGGACCTAGTGCAGATCATAGTTCTGCGTTTTTCAGGAGTAGCCGTGAGCCAGCTCTGTCACACTTGAAAGCTTTGACCTCCATCCCATTTTTTGTTTGTTAACTTATTGCCTGTTCACTCTTTGCTCTGAAGCAACAAAAGATAGAAACATGAGATTAAAACTGTCTTGATAAATATAAAGCCTGTATCATTTGCAAAATTATTTCAGTGCCACAAGATATGAAAGAGGGTGGGGTGGGGATAAACTAGGGTTAAAAAGTTTAACTAACATAACCCAGTCATTTGCCAGTTATGAAAAAGTTGTAGAGATTAAAATAAATATTGCTTTTGACCGATGTGCCAGTACATTGGTTGACAGCACGGTGTTGTTCACTAAAGAAAAGAAAGAAAAAGAAATGTGACCTCCAACATTCAGGCTGTGCTGGGACAATTTTTAAGCACGCCTATGCCTTCCTCTTTCAAAAAGACTTGTCAGTAGTACACATGAAAAGGATATTGGGATTATAATCAATCACAAGCTGAATATGTCAGCTATCTGATGAGGCTGCAAAAAAGTCTAATGCGATTTAGGTATCCATTAATAAAACCGTAGAGTGGTATCCAATTATGGCTGGAATCTGTCAGAGGAAGTGGGGAGGCAATTTTTGCCAATTTTCCTTCCCCCTTGTGATTCCCTCTGTATCTGTTCCACAGTGCTGGGGGTTGCCAAGAGCAGATTTAGGGGGTATGTAGGGCGCTATAGGGAGGGGTAAACTGGAAATTGCCTTCTTCTCCGTAATGCTAATGGATTCCCTTCCATCAGCATATGGTTATCACCCATAGATTTCCAGTCCTGTGAAATAATAGTCACACTTGGTTCTGTGTTACTAGGACCTCATTCAGAGTACTGGACCCTGTGCTGCACTTTCAGAAGGATACAGGCATATTGGAACTGATTATGAGGAGGGCAACGAAGATGGGCTATGGAACAGAAAACGAGGCATACAAGAGGCTTAAGGGACTGTGCATGCCTGGTCTAAAGAAGAGAGGACTGAAGGAAACCCTTTTTATTTTATTGGGTTGTCCTTGCTTTTATTTTGATTATGTATTTTGTGTTTTTATATTGTGATTTTATCCTGTGAACTGCCCTGAGACCTGCAGGTATAGGGTGGTATACAAATTTAAACAACAACAACAACAACAACAATAACAACCATTTATTTTATTAAAATGTTGAAGTCCTGTACTCCCATTGCAGCAGCACCATGTAGGCTCACAACTTAAAATATTACAAATTTGTGAAAACAAGTATAGAAAACACATAGATCAAGGAGACAAACCCAGCAGTCAAAATGAAGCAAAAATTTTTATCTGTCACATACCAGAAAAGTCTGCTAGAATGAAATTGTCTTTAGTAAACAATGGAAAATAGTGAGGGAGCGGGGGCAGCCACACCTTGTAGGGCAAGTAGTTCCATAATCGAAATGGAGCCATTGAGACCTGTTCTGGGTCCCCCCCAACCTTCTGGAGCAGGGACACAGAGGAAGTAAATAGGGCGGTGAAGTTCTGCTGTTCAGGCAAAACTGCTTGGATAAGTGTTTAGTTGTATTCTGCCCTGGATAACGTTCTGCCACACAGACTAGGACAAAGTCTAGATGGAATGAGCCTAAGCTACAGGAGAGTAGATTTGGGTTGAACACTAGGAGAAAATTCTTGAAGGGATCAGAGTCTGACAATAGAAAAAATTCGCTAGAGAGGTGGGTCCTCTTTCTTATTGGACGTAAGGCAGAAACTGGGCAGACACGTGGGGAATGTTGTAGCTCCAGATTTACTGCACTGAACTAGTGGGTTGGATCTGATAGCCCACACAACCCTTTTCTAACTCTACAATTCTGTGATGTGCTTAAAACTTCTCCATCCAATGAAGTATAAAGAGCTGCTTTGCTGCTTTCAGATGGAATGTCCCCGTGCCATAATCAATATGGGATGAAGCAATGGAGAAACCTCTTAATACATTCACAGCAGCAGGGCACAGCCTCACCGAAACAAAGTGGGTTTCAGCTGTGGGCTTGTTGCAGACACTGGCAAATTAAGCCTGTGAGTATAATTCACTCACATAAATTTTGGGCTGCGAAAGTTTCTAGGGGGCATCCAGCCCTCAACAACTGTCTGATGGGAGTGAGAAAAGGGTTGCTTGTAAAATGCTGTAAAACACAGCCAGAAGCTCAGTTCAAAGTAGGATCAATTTAATCAGAAATTTGCACAAGGCAAAACTTTTATCTTATGGCTGCAGGAAGATCCTGGCAGCCAGATCCATAAGAAAGTCATGTAATACATTAAAGGCAATGGGAGCAAAATTCAGACCTTGGTTTAGCGAAAAGCTTCTCTGTGGAATTACTGAACAGAGTGGCTTCCATATTCTGTAAGCGCACCAAGTTTAACTCCGTTTGCACCAACTGCAGTCCAGAATTGTCCAAATGACTTTTGAGAAGTTAATCCCTGTCTGAAGGCATGCTGCTGGAAGGTCTAGTTTCAATGGCAGACATCTAGCTGATGATGCCCCCCCCCCCCAGGCAGAAGCTGATGTCTGAACATGTGCTGCCACTACCATCACATGTGGCAAAGGGTGCAGCGGAGGAGGAAAAGTCCCCGAGTCAAGAGGCTCCATTTCGTAATCCCAATCTAGAGATCTGCCACCATTCCAGGAGGCTGAGTTGAAGCTGCCACTGCTGCCTGGTAAAGCTCTCCCATCTTGTCTGCGAGGCAGGAGATGGCCTTTTGCAGATGCCCCTCCCCGGAAATGTCTATTTAGGGAAGGCTGTACCAGTAATGCTGGAGCTGCGGCGATGGATTTGTATTTGCATGCTATGAATACTAATAGGCACTCTCTGGAGGCTTCATTTTTTACAACAAATTGGCAGTGGATCCATTCTGAGTACTCAGTTAGGTTTTCCTGCAGTCTGCTATGGGGCATGAATGAGCCCCTTGAGCTTTGGCAGCTGTTTTCCTCTCAGAGCTAATGATGGGATCCTCATGTGTGTACAGGACTCTGGATCTCAGGCAATATGGGGCCATTTACTGTGCTTATGACAGTACAGTACATTAAGCTTAACAGGGCTGTGTCAGCATAAATAGTGCATTCCCTTGAAACAAGACTCTGATCAACAGAAGGTACACCAGTATGAGGAAATTACCAATTAAGGGCAACATAGAATCATAGAATTGTAGAGTTGAGGGACCATGTTGAGAATCTTCCCCAAAACTATCAAAGGATGTATAAATGTAATTAAGGGATTTTCCACGTAAACTTAGCAGTCTTCTATAAAGGTTATGTTGAAGCAATGGAGTATGTTCTGATCTTGGTTATGAAAGATACAAGGCAGGAGACATTTAAATTCCCTGTCAGATACCATATTCCAAAACTCCCATGCTGAAAAGTGAGGAAAATGGTATCTTTTGCCAAAAGTTTCAGGTACAGACAGGCCTGCTTGTTAATGCGCCACCATCATTTTCAGTACAGTCACGTGATGTCTTCTTGCTTTTATAGTGGAATGAATAGGCCAATGCTCAGTGTTTAGCTACTGGCTGAGCCAACACACTATGTGAATAATTTTGTTACCGGGTAAATCCATCACAGGTACCAGAATTAGAGCTGGTGCTTTCCTGCCCATTTGCTCTTCGAGATGTCCTCGGAGTCCTGCAAGATAAATAAACAGATCCATCATTGATACCTTTCAACTCATTTAAGCATTCAAAAACAACATAACCACATGCTGCAGGTAAGTGTATTTATCTAAAAAGAATGAAAAACAGCCTGATTAAAATAAAAAAAAATCCCTTTGGTATGATTCAGCACAGCTCCTTTGACATTTTGATGCAGAAGTTCAGATTGCGGCTTAATGCAGGAGAGCTTTCCCCACAGTTTCATCCTAGTTTGTTGGTTGAAAAGCCAGGAACTTGGTAATATCATAATTTCCAGTACTTCTTTTCTATGACGTGCTGTACATAAAAACTGCCTCAACCACACAAATAGTACTGTGATTTAATAAATAATAAAATAAAGGCAACTTGGAACCTGCAAGTTGATTCCAAATGCAAGCTGTTTATGTAATTAATGTAGAAGTAAACAATCCTCTTTTATAGTTCTTGTCATCTGATTTTTTATAGCACGGACAGGAGACTGAGACATGAGCTCTGGCAGTAGACAAAAGCAGTCAACGAGCTTTGATGCCAACTAGCATTTATTTATGAATATTCTCCTATTTGTGTACTGTGTATTTTTAGTACTCTGCTTTTGTTCTTATTTACTGGTTTATTATAGGTTTCTTGAAATATGTTGCATTTCTATATGCTTAGGTTTATGTTGATAATACTTGTGTGCAAGTCTTTTATTATTAGGCTGGTTCTCCTATACCAATGCAGTCACGCACTGAGATCTTCTTCCGAGGCTCTTCCCTGGGTACCCTCATAATCAACAGGGGCCAAGTGCTATCACTTCAGGGGCAGGCAAATATTTTGCTAGGCTTTTAAACCCTTTTCAGCAGATTTGGGTTTTTATTCTGATTGCAGTTTTTATCTTCTGCACTATGCTGCTGTTTCATTGTTTTCAGATGGGCTGTGTATGTACGCAAAATGAGACAAATTTTGTATTTTTATTCTTCTTGTCAGTTATACAAGGAATGCAGATTAGTAATGAAGGTGTGGCGTATCCAATTAATTAATAAGAGAGAGGGAGCAAATAAGGCAGTGCCATAACGCAGATTTATCTTTAACACTCACCTCCAAAGAAATAAGACGAGTTCCCAAAAAAAAATCCTCCTAGATTTTTTTTACAGTGCAGACATGTGCCTGTTTAGAAGTAACCCCCCATTGTTCATTGGAATTAACTGTAAGTGCAAATAACAATGCAGCCTCAATATGAATGTTTCTTAAATGTGTAGAAATGTGAAATGTCATTTTGTGAACAGTTAACTAGGTGTTATATTGTATCGCTTCTTTTTTGTTTTGTTTAATAAACTTTTTTTTTAAGAACTCAATTCAAGACTGTTTTTCAAAAAAATTATTTATTTGCTGGCAAATATGACTGCCCCTCCAATGTTTCATGATGCTGAGATTCACAGGCTAATTAATAGATTTCATGAGATTTACCACAAATCCAGCTCATTCAAATAATGTATGAGGATAATTTAAGAAAATGATGGAAAAGTAATTGCAAGAAACACTCCTTTTCTTAATCAGGTTATAGTGCATCCTTTTAAGGAAAGTGGTAGTTACTAGATTTGGCTTTTAACTGGCCTCCCTTGTCAGATTCTACAATACTGCAAGTGTACTAATGCAATGTTTCATACCACTACAAAGCTTAGCAACATAGACAGAAAATATTATCCTTTCCATACGACTTCAGAGCTGTCAACAACCCATGCCATTCAGAAACGATATGCTGCTGCTGGTGATTATTATTATTTTACTTAATAGCTTTATGAGAATAGAGCATTGTCCAAGGTCTTCTCATGCAGATATTGCATCGCTTGGAAGGGGTTAACAGATGGAAATGGTTGATGTTAGAGGTGAATATTGACTGAGCTGAACCCAAGATCAATAGTTGCCTCAGAAGTCAAAAGGACTTCATGTTCCATGTTTAAAACAACTTGGTCTATGTTTTCCAGCAATGCACTCATTCAGGGTCAGCTAAGCACCATTGTAATGAGGCAACTGGAAATGTACACGGCAGCTACTTTTGCACACACTTGTCAAGTGGATGAGAGGCAACCCATTGAGAGCACAATCTAGCAAAAGCATTGCCTTTCTCCCAGTGAAATCACTGGCACATAAGCCTGCCACTGTTTTTTGAATTTTCGTTGCTTTCAGTGGGCTATCATTGGACTGGGATCGAAGCTGTCAACCCATGCATTATTTGCATCCATTTCTCTTCCTTGAATATGTTGAAACAAAAGTTCCACTAAATTTAATTTTTATCACTCAGTTAAGCAATTGCCCAATACTAAAACCACATCAAAAAAGTAAAGTATTTTATTTCCTGACAGAATATTTGGCAAAACTACTGCAGCCTTTAGAAACTGAAACCTATGAGGATAGGAAGAAGGGGGAGGGGAGAGAAATACTTTTAAGTTCTGAGATTTAAAGTGCACACTAAT
The DNA here is from genome assembly GCF_964252035.2 of Podarcis erhardii. Lineage (NCBI taxonomy): Eukaryota > Metazoa > Chordata > Lepidosauria > Squamata > Lacertidae > Podarcis > Podarcis erhardii. The sequence continues at coordinate 39,465,377 of NC_138497.1, forward strand.
CACAAATTAGCTACTTAAGTGTTCCCCACTAGAAAGGAAAAAAGATACACACATATAATGTCATCCTGATGGCTTTTATGTAAGCTAATTCAGGCAGAGAGGGCCAATATGCTTTCCTGCAGATTGCTCTATTAACATTATACAATGGCTGCAGTGCAGTAAGCTGTTGCTTAAGTGCAAGTTTAAACCAAATCCATGCCTTAGATCAGAAACAAGGCTCCTGCCATTGGCAGCTATAGCAGAGAAACACAAGGACTAGTCTCTGTCCTCTGAAATGAAAGCGGAGGAGGGACATTTTCAGAAAGAGCACAATTGTAGGCCAGAGTACTAGAATTTTTTTCTTCATTTGTCCCTGCCATGCTCCTTTTGCTACCTTTCCTCTCTGTGTTTTAACCAAATACACTGTTATATCACTTAGCGCAGGTCTTTAAATCCCAGAGCTAATAAAGCTCCATTGCTTCAGCTGTATGGATTTGACATGCAGCATGTGCTTTGAAGAGAAGCTTCACAGGGGATCAGGTTCCTAACAGTCAACTAAGAGTTTCAGTCCCCACAGAGGTGCCCCTGGCGTGCTGAGCACTTAACCCTTCGACCAGTACCAACATGACTGTTCACAAATTATTGATGTCTCTAAATCCCTGGCAGATTGCAGACAGGTCTTGTCTCCCTTGAAGCCCAAGCATATGGCCACTAATGGGATGGATTAAGAAGAAAAAAATACATGCAAACACTCAGCCTTTGCCACATGAATGTAAAGCCACAGAAACAGGAGAAGGTGATTGAACTGGACTGAACACTGCTAAATACATGATTAGCCTCTTGTTATGGATCATTTCCATTGATCTATATCTGGTTTTGCAGCACAGTTTAATTAAAGCTGTCTGGAACAAGCCTGTCCCCTAAATGATCAGCTATGCAATGAAAACGTGAAACTTGAGGAAGCTCGAGGCCTCTAAAAAAGCCTCACTGACTTTGTGGTAAAATAACAGTAGCAGGAAGGGAAATATATTTTCTGCACAAATGAACTGTTTTGTCGCAGCATCTCAGGTTGCTGAACGTGGTTTTAAAAACACAACAAATCTTGTTTCCTTTTAAGTTTGTTCTTAAGGTGGATTGCTTTTCACTCCCAAATAATTCTCTGGAAGCCAATAAGCTTACTTGCAAGTTAATTATTTCCTGATAAAAGGGTCTAACAGTGCGTCCTAAGCATGTCTATTCAGAAGTAAGCCCCACTGAGTGCAATAGGATTTGCTCCTAGATAAGGCTGTACAGTACAGGATTACAGCCTAAAATGGGGGGTGGGATCCAACCCGCAGAAAATGGCCCGCCAGCCCCAGGAAGCTTTATCTCCCAATCTGATCAGGACATAAAGCACTCTGCCTGCTCTTTAGAGATCCTCCCATCGCAGTGCTCAACATTGCAGTACTAGGACTGCAGATAAAGCCGTCTGTCTGCTCTTTAAGAGCCAAAGGCAGCACACAAGACAGCCTCTCCGCCCCTGGCGCTAGAAAAGCTGATTGTGTGTCCCTGTGTGTGTCCCTGTGCATGTCTGAGAAGAGAGAGGGAGTGTGTGCTGTGTACCTGTATGCCTGCTGAGAGGATCTGCTGTACATGTGGTGATTGTACATGTGCGCTGCAAGTGCACATGTGCACACACATATACACCTTAGCCACACCCAATGCTGGCATGTTGTCCTCAGAGGGGTGGCTGACTGTCAGCAAGGCGCTTGGACCAAAAAGGGCCAATTTTTTATTATACTTCTAAGTCACGTTAGAAAGACTTACACTTAAACATATTTAATATTATTGGAACTGAATGGGTTTTAGACAAGCATCTCAGGGTGGTTTCAGATTGCAGCCTGTCACTGTAGCCGTAAGCAGGATATACAAAATTTACAAAAATCACATAAGCAGGCCCAACAAGCAACAGATTAACCATAAGTGAAACTGGCAAAACTACAATGGGGACAAAAATGTAAATTTCCAATTTTACCAAATACCTAGGTAAAAAACAAATGCAGATCATTCTAACGGATTAAACAACCAATGGTCCAAGCGACCGTTCTCACCCAATTTTTCACTTATGGCAGCCCAATCACTTTCCTTTTCTCTCTCACACAAGAGGGCCACACTCTGTGCCCACAGACACTCACTGTGTGGCTTTTGAGGAATTTAACACCTTTTAGCCACACCGCCCAGGCTCTTCCAGTGGAAGACCAAAGCTTTATAGACTCCACTGGCCAGAGAGTTCAATAGCTCTGCCTGCCCTCTACAACAAAGAGAAGGGAAACTAATGCTGTTATTAGGTTTGATAAATAATAATAATAATAATAATAATAATAATAAGTCACCTAACAAGGTGCCTCTCATTCTGTTTCTCCAGTCATGAACTTGGTGGCAATGGCCGGGAAGATGTCCAGCGTTTTTCATTCCCCACAATGCCCCAGAATGATGCTTCATTGGCTCTTTAGAGCACTGTGAGAAAGTGAGAAGGCAGGGTGGTTTGCCAGATGTACTCAGCGCCACCTCATAGATCCTCAATGGAGGATGGGCAGATGGGTCAAACAGGTCAACATTAATGGGTCCTGGCAGCTACTGACAACACTGTGTCCTGCTCCCAGCCCTGGCCATTTGATAGATCTGAAGCCAGAAGACAGGCTGTTGGAAGTACTTGAGAAGCTCCAGTGAACCACCCACCCACCTGTTCAGTACTGACTGCTATTAGCCTCTTTAGCGCATGTAAGTGGCATTCCTCTTCCTGGAAACCAGACACAATTTGGTTTCCAGGCAGACCTGAGCACAAGGGAGTCAGTTGGGGAATGTAAACTTTAGTTCCTTTCCTTCTTTGTCCGGACAGCAGGCCAGTCTTCATTGAAGGTACCCTCAGTGACCTCCCTCAGTCTCTAAGACGTGCAAGAAGAACTATCTCATGCACTTTAATAGGTCTCAGCAAAGGCCTTATCTTGCTGTCCTCTGACCCAGAATGGCTTCTTGCAGTTCAACTGCACACCTGGTTTTTGTCCCAGAATAAAATCAAGGCTCTTCTGCCTCATCCAAGTTACTAAAGGAGCAAAAATGCAGAAAAACTGGCGTCACTGTCTTTCCAATGAAATGCAGCAAGGCCAGTAAGGTCAGAGAGATCACACAAGCCAGAGAGGCCATACTCTTCTCAAAAATGAGAAAGAGAATTATTTGTTTCATTTTAAATATATTTTTCATCCTGCCTTTCCTTTTTTTTTTTTTAAAAAAAGCCTCCAGTTAAAGGCAGCAATAAATATAGATAAACTATAGGCGATAAAGCCACTTCATATTTATAAGCTTTCAGGAACAGAATGATTATTGAGTGTCAGGTAAATTCCACAGCTGGGGAACCACCACAGGAGAAACCACATATCTCTGTCTCAGAGAGTCAAGGGCAGTGGGGCACCCCGAGAAGGGCCTCAGAAGATGATATCATTTGGCCTGCAAGTCTGTAAGGGAAAAGACAGATACTATTGTCATGAGTAGGGAGAGCACTAACATTTATGGCAATTGTGCTTTCTAAGAGCTGAGTCATTTGCTGAGGAAATGAAAAATTCTTGACTTTCTTTTAAAGTTAAGTACATGGTTACCATTTCCCCCCAGAGCCTAATAAATAAATAAAAAACCCTGTAAAGCATTTATGTTATTTTTAGAGAAGGTTCAATTATGGGCCTGTCATTGTACACAGTACATCCTTTTATCAGGCCACCATGCTAACTTGTTTTTTTCCACAGTAAAGTTTGCTTAATGACCAGTTTAACAATAGATTTTTCACTGTAGGTGTTAATTAGAGCTTTGTGGACTCTATAGGATTTGTGCTCACTAAACCCTGTAATTCAAGACAAAAGAGGTGGGAGCACACCAGCCCCCTTTCTCTTTCCATGAAGACTTGACGGTGACTAAACCAAATCTAAGAAACAACAACCCCACCGCCACACCGCCTTCTCTTTTCTATGGATACCCAAAATCATACCACACCGCTTCAGAGCAGAAACAATGACAGCAAAGAACCCTTCTTTTCAGACTGCAGTTTCCGAACTAAAAAACCCAAGCTCTACCACCACCATAGTCATTGATACAGATGTCACATAATGTTGCTGTCTCCTCAAGATTATTGCGAGAAGTATCTCTTCTTAGTTGTTTGGTGTTTCTGGACAGTAAATCAGCCTTGAGTCTCATCAAAATTATCCACATGAAACAGATTGGTCTGATATATCCACTCCTCACTTAAGAGAGCTTTCAGTTATACTTGCTGAGACAAAAGGGCTGATTCACATACTGTTGTGGAGAAAAAAACCCCTGTATATGGTGTGAGGTATATGTGGACTACATAATCCTTCATGTGTAGAGCATAATGGATTTATATTTATGAGGCATCACAGGATCCTTCTAGCCCACTTCAGGTAAAGAGGCAATTGTCTTGGATTCTGCTCAGCATACTTCGTATCCTTAATAAATCAGTTAATATAAATCCAATATGTTCTTTCTAAAAAGAAAAAGTTTGCAGCCAGTGCCTGCAAGACAATAGTGATAGGGCGTGGCAAAAGGACCTGGGAGAAATTCCAAAACCTGGGTGCCTTCATTAAGATGAAGTCGCATGTGCTGTTATTTTGGACTTATGTACACATGCTCAGCACAATCAAATATGGCTAGTTGAATGAAGAATTAAGAAGCTTTTCTTGGGTGGGTGTCTAGGGGAGAGAAGAGTTCATATTCATGACACGAATCTTGCATTAACCTAGAATTCCTCTGAAAGATGTGTATAAACGATGATTAGAGGACAAAGACTAGGCTTTAACTTTTGAGATGTTGTCTGAGTCACACCCAGAAAAGACCTACTGAAATAAATGGATTTGAGTTAGCTGTTCCCATTGAATTTAATGAGTCTACTCTGAATGTAACCTACAGTGCAATTCTAACCATCCCTAGTCAGAAGAACATCCTATGGAACTGAATGGGTCTTACTCCTAGGTAAGTGGGGTCTTGGTTGAATTCAACCCTTTGACTATAAAATTACACTTACTGCCACAAAGTACACACTTCAGTGGAATGGTGTTCATGAGTGCTATACTTCGAAGACCAGTCTCTATGATTACTAAGAAAGTAACACCAGTAAAACACCACATCCATTATTCATCAAATGATTGATGCAAATTCCCCTACACACTAGTTCTATGGGGCCTGAGTGATATTTGAGACTCTCAAGGGTATATGGCTACTGGCATGTAAGCTACAATTCTGAATTTTGAAGGAGTGGTATTGATGTGTTGCAAGTTGAGAAATACGGTATTATATGGATAGATATGAGCAAGCCAGAGCCAAGTTATTAACGAGATGGGGGGAACCCCCCTCCTGCTATTCCCACACATTTCGTTATATAAAACGTTGACCTGACCTGTACACGCTGCTACTAATGCTTCCTTCTGTGGGTTTGCGCTTGTAATTAGTTGTGCCATGCTGGCAATGCAGATTTCCCCCCAGTGAACCTGCATATACTAAATTGTATCAGCTTGAGCAGCACATTTAGAGGAGACACAACCCTTTGCCTTTTCTTTCTTGTGACTGATTTACAACTGCTTATCGCGGTACACAGTCCCAAAGCACTAGCTAGTATTGAGATCACCTGGCAGTGATTTGCAAAATCTGAGAGGTGGTAAGTAAAGCCTTCAGGTGAGAGCTGGGAACTTTGCTAGGGCAGTGTTTGGAAAGCTCTGCCTGTGCCTTCTGTAAATCAATGACTTTTCTCCAGGGCCGTCAATCTGGCACCTTTCACAAGTGTTAAATTCACTTAAATATTTCCCCCCCTTAAGAAGCTGTCATGAGACATACTGAAGCAAATATGTCCTTTAGTGGATACACATGGACTCTGTTGTAACAGTGTCTGTTAAGTGAGCTGACATCCTAGGATGATTTAAAAAATAAATAAATCCAACATTTGTTGGGTATCATCGTACTCTCTATGCCAAATAGTTTCAAAGCTGGAAATAGCCGAATGAAGATAAAAACAACAACAATGGGATGCTGACCAATATATGCTTAAAAGAAATGGAATACTGTTTGCTTTGACCATAGATGGACAAAATCTATGCCATTTTTTGGCAAACTGCAGGTATATCATGTTGCTTGTCCTCAGCACGTGTTGTCCTCACCTTATGTTGTCTAGAGATTCCAAGCGGAATGATGCTAGCATAATCTCTGACTTCCTCTAGAGAAGAGAATGATTCAGAGTGACATTGTACATGTGTGCCTGAATTTATCCTCTTTGTCCCCAAAGATTTGACAACTTCATGTTCATAACTCTTTAAGCTTAGAATTTTTTTTATCTGGTGTGTGGAAACCAACATATTGGGGTGGTGAAGAGTGTGAGCTTCACATAATGAAATTCTTGGTTTAAAACAATTTCAGCTACAAACTCATTGGATGGGCTTAAATAAGATACTCTCTCTATCCCCTTTATGCTCCCATCTGCAATATGAGAAAATAAGAATACTTTAAGACTTTCCATGGTGCTTTCAATGATTGCCAAAGTGCTTTGAATATCCAAGAAAACACAATTGTGTATAAATGCTAATTTCATTAGCTCATTATTCCATATACTATAGATCCATTTTACAGAAGGGAAGTAGAATTATTTGCTTAGGGCCACTGAGGACCCTAAACAGAGATGAAATTAATTGTGTCTTTACATTTATTCTGCACCTCTGGAGTGTGGGCTTATAAAGAATGGGGATCACAGCAGGCATGGGTGGCAGCGGCTGCGATTTAACCTTTTGTTTCCCTGCTACATTCCTGAGGAAAATGCCTCTTCCACAGCAAATAACAGCTTCAAAAGATTGCACTAAGGGAAGAAAGAGTTAAATTCCCATCAACACCTGCTGTGATCCTAATCATTATAAGCCCCTCTTTGGGCCTGAGTTCAAGGCTAAGCTGGGATCTAAAGCTAAACCATAACTAAAGGCATACTTCTCTCCAGCCTCTATTGTTGAGAACAATAAAGAATTATGTTGGAAAAGCTACTGAGAACAATGTTAGAAGCAATGGGTCTTACCAGTTATTTGCATTTCGTGTTCATGATTGTGTCAATACATTACAGTAAGGTTAAAGGTAGGACTGCAGCCATAATGTCATAGGATTAAGTCTTCCCCAAGACTGTAAACCACATGCAGTGACCAAAGCACCAACCACCACACTGAACATGCTAAATATGATTCATTCATTGTAGATCATTTCTATTGATCCAGCTTTGACTTCTCAGAACAGTTTAATCACAGCTGCCTGGAAGAGGGTAATGGATGGCTTAGGGGATTGGTTACGGGATACACAGCAAGCCATTCTCAGGTCACAGGTTCAATCCCACAACTAGTTTGGCAATTACCAGAAGTCGTTATTACTGTATCTGGTGACTTATGTGAAATAAACTAGTGGAATTTCATTTGAGTCACTCTCGAGAAAAAATACGCACTTGCACACCCTTCCTAAACATCATAATCAATACCAAGGGTGTGCAAATCAGAATGTTCCTTGAGCCATTTTTTTTTTTTTTTAGGACAGTGAGTGGCAGTGACTCCATCAAATTTATTTTGCTAATAAATTTGCAACCATACAAATGCAAGCGTACTAATTTGCTTAGGGCAACCTCTCAGAGGTTTGGCATCTACGACACACAACGTGCATATGAATCAGTAATGATTCAGCACCATGCTACTTTACTTTGTGTTTACTATGGAGAACAGCACTTTGATTTCTGAAGCCTTAAGCCACATCTGCAAAGGCTATAAGCAGAAGTTGGCTCTAGCTGATATTGGGTTTATTAAATGAAGGGCGCTGAGAACGGAAACTGATGTGACGTTCTAATCACTTTTGAGAAACATGAAGGGCTAGTGATGGAGAGGTGACCTTTATCTCAGCAAGGAAGATATCCCCATAAAAAAGAAGGCCAAGTTGTGAGGCACAGTGAAACACTGTTGTGATTTATTCTTGCACCTGTTTCATGGAGGGAGGGGGAACCCTACTGTGACCCATGGCCACAGCATCCAGTTTTAATAATCTTATAGTACTGCTAGAGGGAAATAAAACATCCAATAAGAGGTGTCAGTTGCAAAATGAAGCAAGATGTCCACTCTCTAAACCAATCTGTGGTCATCACTGGTACTATATTTGCCATAGGCCCTAACTTGTCAGTGAATATCAGGCCCCCTTCATTAAAGTACATGTCAGTGAAGAGGACAGGGTCTAATGGAGGTTCAAAAATCTTTCCCAGTAACGTCGTGAATTCCAGTGATACAATAACGAGAACAGTTATTTTAAATAAAAACTAGATTAAAAAATAAATAAATGTTTTAAAGCTACTATGATAGTGTTATGGGGGAACAGAGATCGCCCAGATCCCAGGGTGCCAAATTTCCTCCTCTAGATTTTTGCGTGCTGGGATTTAATCAGAGTGCTGATAATTAAGGTGAGTTGACAGGCTGAGCTTGTTTTTCTGCCAGATAGAGAGGCAGAGGGAGATGATGGCCCACAGCAAAAGTCACTAACAAGACAAAAGACCCTACCGGGTAACCAAAAGGGAGGCTGCCAGGCCAGGCCAACGTGGGTGTGATGTGACACAGAAAAAAGTTGTCCTTTTATACAGAGGTTTCTGACAAGTGTTCTGGGAACGGGGACGAAAAATTGGCAGAACTCCATGTGCACTGGCTGGTAGAGATCGGGGCCATGGCTGGCTGCTGCTTTCGACTCAAGCTTGCTGAAGCTATGACAGGAGCAACGAGATACATTATTCAGGTGTAATGTTTTGCACCCTCTCCATTTAAGGTTTCAGCTGTAAATAGGTGTGAATAAACCATATTTCCTAAGACACTGCAGACTCCTATGTTCCTTGATTTTGCAACGGAAACACAACTCTGGGCGGGCGTCTGGAACCCGCTGGAACCTTAGTACTGCTCGGCAGAGGTTGAGGGTGGTGTGTAACAATAGAAACAGATCCTCATTTTTAAAAATGTACACTAGTACATGGAAGGGGGTGAGAAAAACCCTCCAGTGGGGTGGAAGGCTTGATAGATTACTTCGCCAGAGCACAGTAACACCAATTTTATATCAGCATGCTTTTGTACTTAAGCAAATCAATTTACTTGCTTAAAATATTGGATCCCATCCTCTTTGAAACTAGGGCAAAACTTCCAACAACATAATAGTAACAATATGGATGTCAACAATAATCCATTAAGAATAAGACCAGAATACCAAACTTGGTTCTGCCATATGATTCTCTCTGGTCTCTAGGGTCTCTCTGTTGTGTTTTTATATATTATGTTGGAAGCCACCCAGAGTGGCTGGGGCAACCCATTCGTATGGGCTTGGTACAAAAAACGAATAATAACAATAACAATAACAATAACAATACCAATATGGTGGTACCTTGGGTTAAGTACTTAATTCGTTCTGGAGGTCCATTCTTAACCTGAAACTGTTCTTAACCTGAAGCACCACTTTAGCTAATGGGGCCTCCCACTGCCGCTGTGCCACCAGAGCACAATTTCTGTTCTCATCCTGAAGCAAAGTTCTTAACCCGAGGCAATATTTCTGGGTTAGCGGAGTCTGTAACCTGAAGCGTATGTAAACTGAAGCATATGTAACCCGAGGTACCACTGTAATAATAATAATAATAATAATAATAATAATAATAATAATGACGACAAAGTATTGTGCAGTGACTCATGGGGATTCCACATTGTGGCTTAATCTAGCAAAGAGTCATTCAGATAACGCAAGCAGGTTGTGGGCAACATTTTCTTCTTTTAACATTAAGGCAAAGGTAAAGGTACCCCTTCTGACCAAACTGCGGGAGACAGAAGTGCCTGGCGTGCTCTGGTCCATGGGTTCACAAAGAGTCGGACACGACCAAACGACTAAACAACAACAAAAGGTACCCCCGCCCGTACGGGCCAGTCGTGTCCGACTCTAGGGTTGTGCGCCCATCTCACTTAAGAGGCCGGGGGCCAGCGCTGTCCGGAGACACTTCCGGGTCATGTGGCCAGCGTGACGAAGCTGCTCTGGCGAGCCAGCAGCAGCGCAGCACACGGAAACGCCGTTTACCTTCCCGCTATAAAGCGGTACCTATTTATCTACTTGCACTTAGGGGTGCTTTCGAACTGCTAGGTGGGCAGGAGCTGGGACCGAAAGACGGGAGCTCACCCCGCCGCGGGGATTTGAACCGCCGACCATACAATTGGCAAGTCCTAGGCGCTGAGGTTTTACCCACAGCGCCACCCACGTCTTTTAACATTAGATATCTGGATAAAATGGAGGAGTATGGACTGGTATTTTGATGTAAATAATGTCATGTGGATGCCGCAAAAAATATGCCTGCATGAGTAGCACCATTCCCGCAATTAACACCTGTTTGGAAGTGCCCCAAGAGTGTAACATAATAATTTGATTCAGTGCTGCTTATTTGTTCAGCATTTTATGAATTGGTGATGTTCTAATGCCCTTATGATATGAATTGTCTTATGGTTTTGCAATTCAGAAATATTCTTTTAAATAAATTAATAAAAAATAAAACTACACATACATTCACCAGTTCAAAGCTCACCTGACCACAAGCTCATCAATACATAAAGGTCTTTAATTGTTTTTATATATGAACTTGCTTTATATATGCTCTTATTGTATTGTAAAAGTGCTTTGAGAAGCAATTCATAAATGAAATAAACAACAGCAGCAGCACAATTCTAAACATTTTACCTGAGAAACAAGTTTCACTAGATTTAACAGGATTCACTACCTTCGCAAGTGTGTTTAATGCTGCAATCCCATGCCAGAATACTTGGGAATAAAGGTAAAGGTAAAGGTCCAGTCGTGGCCGACTCTGGGGTTGTGGCACTCATCTCGCTTTATTGGCCGAGGGAGCCGGCGTACAGCTTCCGGGTCATGTGGCCAGCATGACTAAGCCGCTTCTGGCGAACCAGAGCAGCACACGGAAACGCCGTTCACCTTCCCGCCAGAGTGATACCTATTTATCTACTTGCACTTTGTGCTTTCGAACTGCTAGGTTGGCAGGAGCAGGGACCGAGCAATGGGAGCTCACCCCGTCATGGGGATTCAAACCACTGACCTTCTCATCGGCAAGTCCTAGGCTCTGTGGTTTAACCCACAGTGCCACCCGCGTCCCCATACTTGGGAATAGCCTTCACTAATTTATCACCAAGCAGCCATGTATAGCACTGAGCCCACAACAACCCTGTAAGGTAGATGAAGCTGGGAGGCAGTTTGGCCCAAGGTCATCCCATTAGCTTCATGACTGAGTGGGAATTTGAACCCTGGTGTCCCACCACACTGGCTCTCATAATGCTGCAATCCTAAGCACACTTAACAGAGAGTAAAGCCCTTTGATCTCAACAGCTTACTCCCAAGTGCCATTAGCATCTTGTCTAAGTTCACTACCTGTCAACCTTCAGTGACGCCATTTCCCTAACCCTCACATATGCAATACTGGGATAAAAGTCCAGGCTTCACCATACAGGGTTGTTGTAAAGGTTCCCGAGATAATGTGCACAGTGCAATTTGAACATCTGAAATGTGTTAGAGAAACAGTATGTATTATTGAAGAATTTACAAGGGTAAACAGTAAAATATACCCCCCTACACTTTGGTATTTTATTGTATAAGAAAAGGAGGCAGAGGAAAAAATATAGAAAAGAAAATCACTTTACTATATAATATGGACATCCAAGTTTACTTATTTTGTGGGATAAACCAATCTTTATAATGGGTTATTTAAAGTTTTAGCAACTAATTTAGGTAAATGTTGTATTTTCGAACAATCCATAGCTCTGTATCGTGATTCCAAGTTATTGCTTTCTACTTCTAGCATGAGCTATAAAGCAAAATATTAAAGCAGTAAACTTTTTTCCTTGGAAATACAGTGCATAGTTATTTATTCGCCTATACTCCATTTCTCTCCAGGGAAATCTGGAAGTTTTAAATCCATTGATCCCCCACACTTTCAGTATTTGCCTTCTTCTTGGCCTCTGAGATAGTTTCTGTTTGCCAGTCAATTTCTAGAGATTTGTTTGCAAATTATAAATCCTATTGTGGTTTCATCTTTAACCAGTGACCAGTATTTTATTTAAAGGTACCCCTCTCATAAAGTGTTTTATTCTGAAGGCACGGTAAAGATTTACAATATGCTAAACCGGGCAAAAACTCTCTAGTAATCAGCAACAATACATTTTACACTCTATCATAATAATTTTTTCTGCCTCCATGTCGATAAAACTTTCCCTCCTTTTTACAATGGTTTACAACTTAAATAATTTAATACAACAGTTGTTATATTTTTATTGCAGGCTTATAAAACTTGTGCTATAAGTCTCTCCTATGCAATATATTAACCAAAAAATGACAGAGTAGACGGGTAGCTACTGATTACTAAACCTATAATTCAGGCTTGAAGTTCTGAAGACGTTATAAATGGCTTTTACTTCACTTGCACACTCTAGATGTGTCTTTCAAATGAACTGCCTGCCTCTTGGCATTCAATCTTTCTGCATCCATTACTTCCTTGTGTATATATTATAAACAAAAAAGGCGTTCACATTTCAGACGACACACATTGTAGCACAATAAACTGCTTCTAGTCAACGAGAATAAAGGATTGGTCAGGGAATCACAGGCACAATCTAATGGGAAACTGTCTTGGAGCAGGGCTTATTAAAACACATGGAAGCTGCTCTGGGGCAAATACCGTATTTTTTGCACCATAACACTCACTTTTTTCCTCCTAGAAAGTAAGGGGAAATGTCTGTGCGTGTTATGGAGCGAATGCCTACGGATGGTGGGGGGATCTGCTTCAGTCGTGAGCAGAGGATCTATGGTTCCCCTTCCTTCCCTCCTCCGTGGCTCGCTTTAAAACAGCAAAGTGGGAGAAGAGCTGCTGAGTGGGGAGGAGAGAGGGACAGAGAGCCTGCTTGCTTTAAAGGAGCAAAGCGGGAGAGGAGAGGAGCCTTCTCCTCTTATACCCCTCTTCTGCATTATTAACAGCATCCTTCTCCACCCACCCCATGCGTGTTCCTTGTCCCTTGAGTGCTTTTCCTTCCCTCCCCACTTAAAACGAGGTTACAAAGCACGGATCCACATGGATCCTCAGGATTTTTGCACTGGGTCACCCCAAATTCACCATCAGATCACATAGCATGTCCATGGCTACAGCTTGCACCAAAAAAATCATGCACCCACTGTTGCCTGGGGCTGCAGTGGTGCAAAAACGTGGTTACAAAGCATGGATCCACATGGATCCTCAGGATTTTTGCATTGGGCTACCCCAAACTCACCGTCAGATCACATGTCTGTGGCCACAGCATGAACCACAAAAACCACATCCGCTGTTTTGTTTAGAATATTTTTTTTCTTGTTTTCCTCCTCTAAAAACTATGTGCGTGTTATGGTCGGGTGCGTGTTATAGAGCGAAAAATACGTAGTTCATGCAAATCTTATTCACGCCTACAGCCAGAACCTGCAGGTGGGCAGCCTCTCCATATGCTCCTTAAGACAGCGGTTCTCAACCTGTGGGTCCCCAGATGTTGTTGGACTACAACTCCCATCATTCCTGAACTCTGGCCTTGCTAGCTCTGTTGTGTTTTCAAGAAAGGACACGTAGGACTGCGCTGCATGGCATCAGTGTGTAATTTGGTTGATGATCGCAAAAAGCTTCATGGACTCATTATCTCTTGAGACCCCCCCCCCCAGTATGGTAAGTAGGGTGGGTGGGTGTTTAAGCACTGATGAAAAGTAAACCTTTCCTCGCACTCTTTAAAATTCATTTTCACAGGTGTACTGGGAGTTCTTCCTCTTTTTTTGCTTCTAATTGTAAGATGAGGACACCTCAACGAGAAGGGATAGGAAACCAATGGCATTCTAGATGTTGTTTGACTCTACCTCCCATCAGCCAATGATCAGGGATGATGGGAGTTGTGGTTCGGCAACACCTGGAGGGCCACAGCTTCCTCCTTTCTGTTCCAGATGGTATGTTAAACTCTTAAGCCTAGGCTTAGTCCAACATTCTTCTTCACCTATGACCTTGAAATTTATCTCCCTGCCACAAACCTATGATTGGGTCTACTTAAGCCAGGAATCAGCAAACTTTTTCAGCAGGGGGCTGGTCCACTGTCCCTCAGACCTTGTGGGGGGCCAGGCTATATTTTGGGGAGGTGGGAATGAACAAATTCCTATGCCCCACAAATAACCCAGAGATGCATTTTAAATAAAAGGACACATTCTACTCATGTAAAAACACACAGATTCCTGGATCGTCCATGGGATTTAGAAGGGAATTGGGCCAGATCCGGCCCCCGGGCCTTAGGTTGCTTACCCATGACTTAAGCTGTAGTTCTTTGCATGACAGCAATTTCTGTGCACGGTTTTCATACCTTCAAAGCTGCATTCACATGACTTAACATCACTTCAGACTGGCATCTAATAGAATCGAGGGACAGTCTAGTGGCCAAGTCCTTTGTGTGTATCCCAGGATCAGGTTGCCTGCTATATTTTTGTCTATGTTAGAAATATTGAGAGACATTAGATGGCAACACCTACTGCAGAAATGGCAACATGCTGCCCTCGTTTAGTAAACGTATCTCTTAACAGCTTAATAAAAACCATGATCCTTACATAGCCTTTCTATCAAACTTTCCAGGAAAAAAAATGAGAATACTAAATGCACCAGGATAGGGAAAGGATATGCTCCATTTGCTCTGCAATGATAATCTTTTACAAAAGAGGATTTTTATTATTAATTCTTCGCCTTCTGGGGATATTATAATTTCTAGAATGTAGAAAATGCCTTAAGCACAAGCAATTTGCTGAGCTAGACTGAATTTCAAAATGTTTCAAATGAGCTGATAAACAACTGCATAATTAGCCATTATTAGATCAAGACCGCACAATACATATATCCAACTGAGACAGCCAATGGATAGGGAAATTGGGGATATTGTTTTAAAAAACTAAAAGCCAGTGTTCTAGTTCCACTTCTTACATTTTCTTTAGAAATGCAGATTATTCTATCAACTAAACCCTTGGGGTCTTAATCATTAAACACATACTTCTTGTATGAATAATGAGCAGTTTATGGGCTGAATATAACCCATACACTAAAGTGATTAGATTGCAAGCCTTCTCTCTCCTCCCTCTCACACACAACACAACACAGTCTCACTGCAAGGGCTGCATGCAAACATTTCTCTCTCTCATTATATCCAATGTTCGTTCTACCTTTTGACCTAGTGACCTAGATTCAATTGCAATGTCCTTAAATTCTAAGGCCTGTTGCTGTGATAACTGGCTTTACATAAAAACAGGATGATTTCCTTTTGAGAAGGAAGAGTAAAACAAATTAAAATACAGGGCTGTTTGTTTTTTTTTTAAAAAAACATACTGCTTCAGACATTTGGGGCTTTATATATCATGGCTGCATTTCTGTGTAAGAACACTCTCTCTCTCTCTCTCTCTCTCTCTCACACACACACACACACACTCACAGATAGACACCAATGTCACAGGGTTATGGATCACAACCTTTTAAAGTAAAATGGAAATTGGAGCCAATTGTGTGATTGCTTTCTTTCCTAACTTTAGAACACTCCTCAGGCATGGCAGGACCTGAATGTATTGTTGCAATGATAATCTCATTATAAGGCACTTGGGACGTTTAAGTGTATTAGTATTTTTGTAGCTTGACATGTGGAACTTTTTCAAAAACAGTTATCTGCCATTCTGCAAAATTCTCCCCAAAGACACACTTAGCTGCATCAATGGGATTCAGTTTTAAATTCACCTGGTGGGCTTACAAACGATGGTATAGTTTTTGTGGCAGGAAAAAAATGCCTTTTAATTAAGGTTGCATTACCCCAGGACCACAAACCCACGAAATTGTGTGATGATTTTGCAAACAGAGCACATTTCACATTACCCCTGTCCTTGGCAATTGCCAAAAAAGATGGAGAAAGGTATAAGGTAGGAATCAACTTGCTTGTCCCTCCACCAAGTTTTGAAAGACAAGGTGGGGTGAGCTCACATGACATAACTCTTGCCATAGGAGTCTGCCATGTGAGCTCCATCTGAGAAGATGCACCTGATCCCACCCATGAAAGTGGCACCCAGCGACGCAATTGTGTGCTCCCTTTTTGCCTCCAGCTCCACCGCTTCCTGTTCAGCCCTTTGATGTTTAAGTGCCCCACTGCTGGATAAGTCTCTGTGCTCTGCCAGAAGGGTGGAGAAGAGCCAGAAGATCTGCTTCTCTCTGTCTCTGACATCTAGAGAAACAAGGGGAGGACCTCCATCTTTCATCGCTGGGTGCCAGCCTCCCAGTTCCCCACCTGCTCTTCCTCCTTCTTCTTCCTGGTCCATCTCCAATGTAGACACCACTGATTTGTATGAGCCTTTTTTCCCACATTAAAATACTTAGTATTGCCACCACCTATAATTTAGCTCTCAGCACTACTGAATATTGTGACATGAAAAGTTTTGTTAACAGTTATAAACAGAACTACAGTGCTGATAGACTAGCATCTCAGCCAGTCACTTAAGAACCTAACCAGATTAATTTATATAAAGGTGTATAAAGAAAAGCTTATTATTATTTCTTTAAGTTGAATAGGGCAATTTCCCAATCAGAGTAGAAGGATGGGACAGAGATCAGGAGCTATCTTGGTATCCCAGTTAGATTCACCTCCCCTAATGTCTGAGACCTACTGCTGTGTTAACTCAGAAGACGGTGGCAGCTAGTGAGTAATCAGATTATTTTAGGGTAGGTGTAGTCTAAATTATAAAGTTGAGACACCTAGAAACATGTCAGTTTAAGGAAGAGAGTACAGTGGTACCTCAGGTTAAGTACTTAATTCGTTCCGGAGGTCCATACTTGAAACTGTTCTTAACCTGAAGCACCACTTTAGCTAATGGGGCCTCCTGCTGCCGCTGTGCCGCCGGAGCACGATTTCTGTTCTCATCCTGAAGCAAAGTTCTTAACCTGAAGCACTATTTCTGGGTTAGCAGAGTCTGTAACCTGAAGCGTATGTAACCTGAAGTGTATGTAACCTGAGGTACCACTGTAAGGACTTGGTGGCCCAGTTTGTACATAATGCTAAGCCGAACAATGGCTTAGATTCAGGTAGTGTGGCAGCAGCAGGACTAGCAGAATACTGTCCTGAACTGTAGCAGATCTTTCAAGAATCCCAGGCTCAAATCTCTTTGCTTGTAGCCATCCTAGGGGGCAAATTTTGATCAAACCTCTGGGACAGGGCAGCTACGGCATTACATATGTTGTGAGACACTTAATTCTCAGCAGCTCCAGCAGATCTGGTCAATGTTCAGGGATGATGAGAGTTGTAGTCCAGCAACATCTGGGAGAGCTGCAGGTTCCCCATCTCTGTTTTAACCGATTAATCATGTTGATGAATGGATTAAAACTTATAGCCTTATTGAACAGGGTTTTCTTCCCTTGAGAATAATACATGTTAAAAAGAAAGGGGGGGGAGGGGAAACCCTATACATTAAAGCAATATCATTACCCATCACCTGTTGCCTGAAATAGTTAAAATCACGGTGCAGAACACTGCTACATTATAACAGACACTGCTTCAGTTATAATAATACCATCTGGCGGCCAATTAGTCCCTAATACAATTTTATTCTTCATGGAATTTTGTAAGTAAAACGTAAAACAGTCAAAATAGTTAATTGGCCTACTGGGGGAAAAAGCTGCATGGCTGATCTCTTTAAGTCGGGCGAAAAATGGCTCTGGTGAAAGAACTGTAAAAAAAATATTCATAGAGAGATTTATTTTTTTTAAATCCAATGTGAGTTTAAATATTTATCTTGCATGTAAAATGCAAAAGGCTAAAATGTGAATGTTTCCCAGTCCTAACCTCTCAGCAAGTTTTAGGCATATCTAATTCTCTGGACAGTTGATGTTATTTATGACAAAAGTGCAATTTGATTGTGGTTTCACTCTGTTTATAGTGTGATACCCCCACCCCTTTACATCAAGCAATCAAGTATCAGCAGTGTTATCTCAATTACTCTGAATAACAAGCAGCTGTAACTCTAAGGTTCAAGTTCTGTCTGCTCGGTGTCAATCATTTTAATAAACTAACAAAATGAAGGACAAAAACCTATGAAAGAAGCATTTTGAATAAATGCCCTTGAGCACAATCCAGGTCAAGTCACACCTCTGAAAGTCCCATTGAAACCAACTCTTTCTTCCTATGAAATCAACAGGACATAAGGGTGATCCAACTTAGGCTAGATAGTGTTTATTACTAGGATAGAGCTAAGGCCTGGTTCATGTGATGCAGCCACATGCTAAGGAGTCCTATGGCACATGATGCTATTGTATTCACAGAGTTACAACACTCACAATCTCACCCTCCTGTTAAAAACTTACAATACAACAACAACAACAATAAAGGTACTTTCATTAAAAGTGGTCAATTCTGAGAAGCTTGTTGGAACAAGAAAGTCTTCACCTGCCGGTGGAAGGACGACAGGAAGGGAGCCAGTTTAACTTCTCTAGAGAGGGAGTTCCAAAGTCCGGGAACAGCCACCGAGAAAACTATAGCAGCCAGGCTATTCCTGTCCAATAATGGCCTTAGTTGGCAAGTCACCTGAAAGTGATGAAAGGCATTCCAAGTCATGGATTGCCCCTGGGACTCTACTGACATAGATGGTTCCATGAGTACACTTGGACTACCAACCTACTCATATTTCTGTACAAAGGAACCACCCACTCACAAACCCTCTGTCTTGTCAGAATTTAGATTCAGCTTATTGGCCCTCAGCCACCAGTGATATAGTGAGTAATCTTTGCCAAACCATTTTTACTTTCCAGTTGTACATAACTGTTTCAATCACTATGCATATATTAAATGTTCATTTGAGCAACTTTGTAATGGAATGAGCTTCCACTCCCCCCCCCCCCAATTTTCCTGGAAGTAAGCTCTGAGACTTTTTTCTGAGTAGACCTGTATAGGACTGCACTGCTCAGAGCTGTTTTGTTAACGCATAATGTTTTAAACACCGAGAAGCATGCTATATGCAACATGGCTGTTCCTTTATGTGATTATGGACCTCAAGCTTTTCTGAATTAGAGTCCTCCTGAAAGAACACACCTGGTATGTGATGAAATGATAATAAAATATCTTTATGCACTAATCTCTTGCTTTATTTATTTCCCCTAACAAGGATTTCTGGAAACCTCTGTATCATTAATGGACATATTTCTTCTCTCTGATACATCCATTAACTGCCACAGATAATTCTGATCTGTATAAAGAGTAACAGTTTAAAGCAACTAATTCACATATCAAGTACTTAAGGGCTGTACAATGTTAAAGACCTTGCATATTTTTACACATTATCCCTTGACAGGAGATAGTAATTGAGACCTTAAAACAGTAGACGGATCTTCCCTTGTCGAACATAGGAGGGGAAATAAATGCTATTAGACCAGACATATTGCCTAGGAAAATTTATCACAATTTTGCTCAGGATACAGATAAGGGGGTAGCTTGTTTGTTTCAACCGATTCTTACCTTACCTGGCCTAGTTGTACCTTACTAGGATAGTACTTCCAATCTGTCAGAGAAAACTGTGCATTATGCAGTTCTGCTATTCGTGATGGTCAGTGCCAATCATTTCAGCTCCACTACATTAAGTTACTAGGCCCAGTTGTGTCTCACTGCAATGGGGCTACAAATCTTGGTGTGTGCCAGGTATGCTTGGAGGCCCTACCAAACACACATGACCATATCCAGAAATAAAACTTTAGTTTAAAGTTTTAAAGACAAGGTTTGGTTTTTGTGCACACATAGCACCAGAAACAATCAATGCTGGAAGGTTGTGTAAAATTTTTCTGAGATCATAATAATCATACATTAGAGAATGGGGCTAAAAAAATGTTATTTCAAACTGACATTTGGCATATTTTTCCTCTGCCTTGCTGGCCTTCCTATTCTCCTTCTACCCAGCTTCAAAAATGCATGGACTTCTGTGAGCTTGCTCCAAATCCACATTTCTCATTGCTCCTTCATATGATCAGCTACTTCTTTCGCCTTACCTGCACAGCGGTACACATAGGACTAGATAGTAAAAATCAGTCTCATTCTGTACTATTACTCCTTATTGCAGCCTTCTTCAACCTGATGCCGTCAAGATGTTTTGGACTACAACTCCCATCACCCTGAACTATTTGCCATGCTGATTGGGGATGATGGGAATTGTAGTCCAGAACACCCAGAGGGCACCAGGTTGTGGAATTCTGCTGTTTTCCCTCCTCCCATTTTTGCTTTTCTATGAGCATTTCTTATTTCCTCATGATTAATGCAGCCCTCGGCTGGTCTAGATTCCCTTGTGTATTTCTTGTGGCAGCCGGATGGAACCACTTCAAGTAAAAGTACCACCAAGAATTCTGTGAAGCTGAGTGACTGAAATGCTTGGCAAGCAGATGGCCTTAGGAAAATGATTAATTTAGAAAAGCAATTGCCCTTGTGAGCCTCTTTATATTGATAATATACTGCATAAAGGGAAGAAGACCTATTTTAAGTCGTACGGCAAATTTGCTGTGTGGACTTTTTCAATTCTGCTTAATGCTATCCTCAGTTAATTTGGGCAATTAAAACAGGCCTGTGGAAATAAGGTGTGGGTTTTTGTGTGTGGTTTTTTTTTAAAAGAGAAGTACAATATTTCATATTAAAAAGAACAATTTTGTTGCCATTTTATACAAATTGTCTCATTTCGTCACCCACATTTCCTTTCTGTGTTCTACGTTTCAGTGAATTCTCATCTCCCACTGCTACAGACTATTAAACAGTGGAAGGAAAGCTCAGTTAAGTGAAAAGGTAATGAAACAGGTAAAATCACACAAAAGAAAGTTAAATGGTTTGCGGCGCTGCTGCAAGCTTTGCTGTAGGGGGATCTGCCATGCTTGCTCATTAAGCGGCCACCTATGCATGCTTTACACATCCAAAAGGTTCTGAAAGGAGCATCCAAAACATATCAAAGATGGGCTGAAGACTTCATGCACTTTAGAGAACAGCCATTGCGTGATGTTTTATTGGAACTGGCTCAAGTTATCACCTTTGAGATCCAGAAAGCAAAGGAAGCAAGCGGCTTTAAGTGACCCAGAGTATCAAATTCCAGTTCACAACTGTGAGATGGTGCTGGAGGGCTGACTAAGAAAGTACCTTTAAGATCCGATTAAAACAACAAAAAACCCCCACCCCCCGCTGCCCGAAGGCCTTATGAAAAATTAATGAAGCAGATGCAATTAATATCAAATATGCAGAACATTTAGCCTTTAGGTGGGGATACCATTCAAGCCTTCTGTGAATACGTTTCTCAAATATTTTCCAGTTTATAGCATTACATGACTCCCACCAAATCTCTTGCCCTGAACCGATGAAGGCTAGAGCCTATCTCTACATTGCTTGTTCTCCCTTTACTTTGATCACAAGGAAAACCATTCTATTTTATCACACAAAGGTAGCTCAATACAATGTTAAGAACCAGAGCATCTGACTTAAGGCTATTAAGTTTGTGTAAACCCCACATATGGTTTCCGAAAGCCCAGTTCAACAAGCTCAGTTTCACCTGCGTCAGAGTGCTGTCTTGACTTGCATGGTCTCTCTCTCTCTTCTCTATGCCAGTGTGGTGTAGTGGTTAAGAGCATAGACTCGTAATCTGGTGAACCGGGTTCGCGTCTCCGCTCCTCCACATGCAGCTGCTGGTTGACCTTGGGCTAGTCACGCTTCTTTGAAGTCTCTCAGCCCCACTCACCTCACAGAGTGTTTGTTGGGGGGGGGGAGGGAAAGGAGAATGTTAGCCGCTTTGTTTTTTTTTTTA
The DNA here is from genome assembly GCF_964252035.2 of Podarcis erhardii. NCBI lineage: Eukaryota > Metazoa > Chordata > Lepidosauria > Squamata > Lacertidae > Podarcis > Podarcis erhardii. The sequence goes on from NC_138497.1 coordinate 39,487,292, forward strand.
TAATAATATTTATTAAATTTTCCAATAAAACATACAAATACAAAACAACTACAATAAAGACAAACACAAACAACAACAAAAAACAACAAGAATAATTTCAAAACCTTATTTCTTAACCTTATTTCCCCGACTTCCTCATACCTCACCATTTTGTATTCTAGTTTCATTATTCCATCAGCAAGTCCCTTCCCTTATTTCACCATATAATTTTACTAGTTCCATTTCTTTTCTTACGCTAATGTCTCTGAAAACCAATATATTTTTTAAATCCTTGTCAAACTAACATTCTTCAATCTTATAGTATTTATTTAAATAGTCCTTGAATTTCTTCCAATCTTCTTCCACTGTCTCCTTCTCCTGGTCTCGGATTCTGCCCGTCATCTCTGCGAGTCCCATGTAGTCCGTCATCTTCATCTGCCATTCTTCCAGAGTGGGTAGATCTGGCGTCTTCCAATACTTTGCGATAAGGATTCTTGCTGCTGTTGTAGCATACAGAATGTTAGCCGCTTTGAGACTCCTTCGGATAGTGATAAAGCGGGATATCAAATCCAAACTATTCTTCTTCTTCCTCTCTTTCTACCGCTATGGAATGACTGTGCAGCCAGTGACTGTGTGTATTTTGTTTGCGCTTTCCAGTTTATAGCGTTCATAAGAAACGCAAGTCCACTCTTAGATTAGCACACAGGTGCACACATGTAAAGATGTGCATTTATGCGAGGAGCAAAGCTCACAACGCTGACATCACAACACAGTCTCATCTCCTAGAGAGATCACACATGCCACTCTTCCAACAGATATGACCATCTTAAGCTTGCCCAATGCAGTGAACCCCAATATGCTAATATTTACCCTGCATGCCTTAAGAATGGATTTTAAATTCTGTTTAGAATCTAAGGATGGGTTGGCCTTGAGAATGAGCTCCTTTACTAAACTGACTATAGAGCAGCATTATTATGGCCAGCCTGGGTAGCTCAGTTGGTGAGAACATGGTCCTGATAACGGCAAGGTTGCAGGTTTGATCCCCGTATGGATATTCCTGCACTGCAGGGAGTTGGACTAGATAATAATAATAATAATAATAATAATAATAATAATTTATTATTTGTACCCCGCCCATCTGGCTGGGTTTCCCCAGCCACTCTGGGCGGCCTCCATAAAAACCAAAAATACACTAAAATATCACAGATTAAAAACTTCCCTGAACAGGGCTGCCTTAAGATGTATTCTGAATGTCAGGTAGTTATTTATCGCTTTGACATCTGATGGGAGGGAGTTCCACAGGGCAGGGGCCACTACCGAGAAGGCCCTCTGCCTAGTTCCCTGTAGCTTTGCTTCTCGCAATGAGGGAACCGCCAGAAGGCCCTCGGCGCTAGATCTCAGCGTCCGGGCAGAACAATGGGGGTGGAGACGCTCCTTCAGGTATACTGGGCCGAGGCCGTTTAGGGATTTAAAGGTCAACACCAGCACTTTGAATTGTGCTCGGAAACGTACTGGGAGCCAATGTAGGTCTTTCAAGACTGGTGTTATGTGGTCTCGGCGGCCACCCCCAGTTACCAGTCTAGCTGCCGCATTCTGGATTAGTTGTAGTTTCCGAGTCACCTTCAAAGGTAGCCCCACGTAGAGCGCATTGCAGTAATCCAAGCGGGAGATAACTAGAGCATGCACCACTCTGGCGAGACAGTCCGTGGGCAGGTAGGGTCTCAGCCTGCGTACCAGGTGGAGTTGGTAGACAGCTGTCCTGGATACAGAATTGACCTGCGCCTCCATGGACAGGTGTGAGTCCAAAATGACTCCCAGGCTGCGCACCTGGTCCTTCAGGGGCACAGTTACCCTATTCAGGACCAGGGAGTCCTCCACACCCGCCCGCCCCCTGTCCCCCAAAAACAGTACTTCTGTCTTGTCAGGATTCAACCTCAATCCATTAGCCGCCATCCATCCTCCAACCGCCTCCAGGCACTCACACAGGACCTTCACCGCCTTCACTGGTTCTGATTTGAAAGAGAGGTAGAGAGATAATCCTCAGGGTCTCTTCCACGTCTACAATTCCATGATTCGATCATTTTCAGTATTCAGGAGGCCTTCATCCACACCACATGCCCAACTCAACCAAATGAAGCCCTATGAGGCCTATCATAAGCAAGCAATAGCAATGTGGCCTTCGCCAAATTTTGCTGCCAAGCAGGCTTTCATTAGAAAACATGCTATTGAAGATAAGAATTTCCTAACTAAATTGGGGGGAAACAACCCTGAGAGTTACAATGGAACTTTGATAAGCTGCAAATTGGGATGGATGATTTGCAAATTGCAAATTCCCACTGATGTAAATGGTGATGAGGAATGATAAGCAGTGGTGGTGGCAGAGGATGAATAGCTGATTGGATGAGTGGCAGAAGGGGAAAATTGAAATTGTTGGGTGGAATAACAAGAGGGGCAAAGCTCTTTTCCCGCTTCCTTTGATCCTTCTTCCCAACAGTGTGGTGTAGTGGTTAAGAGCGGTGGACTCGTAATCTGGGGAACCGGGTTCGTGTCTCCGCTCCTTCACATGCAGCTGCTGGGTGACCTTGGGCTAGTCACACTTCTTTGAAGTCTCTCAGCCTCACTCACCTCAGAGTGTTTGTTGTAGGGAAGGAAGGGAAAGGAGAATGTTAGCCACTTTGAGACTCCTTAGGGTAGTGATAAAGCGGGATATCAAATCCAAACTCCTCCTCCTCCTCCTCCTCCTCCTCCTCCTCCTCCTCTTCTTCTTCTTCTTCTTCTTCTTCTTCTTCTTCTTCTTTGGTTTCCACTTGCTTCTTTTTCAGATTTGGTGACTGCCTTTCTTTGTCAACATTTCAAAACCGGTGTGCAAAACATCAACACAAAGCCAGGAACAGTATTGCAAAATACTGCCACTAGAGGTATTTAAAATGTTATAAAAATCTCAAGAAACACAGAGTAACTTTTTACTTTCCATCTAGAATGACATAGTCAAAACAAAAGCTCTCCCCCACCCAACAATGTTCCGCACTCCTTGAGAGAGATAAGTGGGATCCAAATGTGGCTAAAGGCATTCTAGCTGTCTAAAGTGGTAATTGCAACCTTTTTCGTTCTCACTTCGTATCATAATTGAACATAACTGCACTTAATGCAACTACAGGCACTAAGACATGGCAGAAGACTAGATCCATCCAAAGTCATGTAAATACAATCACTAGAGACGGGGCAGCTATCTGAGAGGAAAAGTTCAGAATGCAAACTCATCTCCTTGAACAAAGTGGCCTCCAAATATGGTTCAAGAAAAGCCATTTTGAGCTTAGCTTGGCTAAATAGCATGCCACCAACACCAACAGCATTTCCATTTGCAGCCATAGGTCTTAGATACATGCCCCATGATCTCTTGTTGAAAATGATGCTCCGCGAGGTCTCCAGCTGTGAATGATGCATCAATTGCGGCTGGAAACCGTGAGACTTGTATAGAAGCCTCATGATCTCTGGTTGCAAAGGAAAATGAAAATAATGCTGCATAGAGTTGAGAGCTCCTGCAGAGCCTCTTCTGGCAGCACACAAGATCACTTGCAGATCAATCCCAGACCTCTTCCCCCTTCCCCAACATTTGGAATTTAGGGCTGGAATCGATTTGATTTTATGTCGTACACCACCCTGAAGGGATCTAAACCCCAATATGATGAGGAGATTCAATATGATAGAAATTTTAATTACAGATAAATAAAAACAAATGACTGCTATTGTTTGGATAGAAAAAGGAAAAAAAAAGGTTAGTGAAAGTGCTATAATCTATTGAATGATAGGCTTGGAAACCGGTTTGAAGAGGATAAAAAGAGATAATAAACTGTTGAAATAGTACACAAAAGAACATGTTCAAGAAATTGAAGAACAAAAGAAAGATTAGATACAGGATAATAATTATCCAAAAGTAAAGGCTCAATGCATTTAATTAATAAATAAATTATGTAACCTGTGTACAATTTATTATTTCTGTGCAGAAATCGGAATGACCAGAAGTAGGAAAATGCTGAAAGGGGCAAAAGTCAGTTCTACACTTTAAACGTCCACTCTTTTCCAAGATGATATTACATTCTGTTGACTGACAACAGGAAAAATTTTCCTGGCAGAGATGGGAGCCAGAGGAGATCCGTGTGCAGACTTTTAAAATTACAATACGACCACTTGAATTTCCCATGTCTATTGTAATATACCAAACTGGGATAAATCAAGCAGACTTTCGTGATGTTTTAGGGGTGGGAAAGTAAAGCACGCTATTTCAGACATTTTGGACTCCTTCTAACCATCAATTTCCAAATGTACTGTCTGTACTAAGTAGCCATTAGAAGAAGTAGCTGCCCAGCACAGGTGTTTCAGCTCACGCTAGTGGTACAGAACGTTAGGCCTGGGGGCTAAATGCAGCCCTCCAAGTCTTTCTGGCCTTCAGGAAACTCACTAGGCCACAACCCCTCCTCAGGCAATGCCTTTCTGCCCAGACCATATCACTCACAGGCCCTGCTCTGTGCCCTTCCTTGAGTGCTTTTGTCTGGCCAGAATGTGACCTTGACCTGTGATCATGCAGCCCTCAGGTAGAAAAAGGGGTCTGATACCTAGATTACACTCTCCTCATGGTGCCTGGGAGTCTGCTACGGTACCAAAGATATTAAGCAAGAGAGGTCGTTTTACTATGACACTCTGATTACTGTATATAAGTTAGCCGGGAACTGAACTCAAGAGGTCTTAGATCAGGCAAAGGGTACAAAGACCAATCAAGCACTTCCTACAGAGCTAGATACCGTGCAGTATCACTAAACTCCCATTCATTTCAACAAGGCGCGCGAAGGAGGACCCTTCATCAAACACAACATGCAGCAGAAACCTCCGTTATGTTCAGAGTAAGTTCCAAAAACACTTTCAAGGTACAAAATGATGCTCACCACTCTGGCACTTAGAATGTAAATCTATTTGAAAAACACCAACACCAACAGTCGCTTATTCTCTACCGCACTCCAAAAGTTATCATCTCTGAGGATAACAAAGCTCTCATTTCTGTCTCACCTTCCCTGTCTCTGTGTCCTAAAACAATAGATGAATTCTCCACAGTTAAGACGTAAATGCTTGTACTTGCATTTGGGGGGACGGACGGACTATGGATTTATTTGAAATTTAAGATTAGACTTTAAGCTTGAGTTTTAATGTAGCAGGTTAGATAGTGTATGCACATTGAAGAATCTGGAATTCAAACATTTTGCTCTTTTACTCAGTCCACATTTAGAAAGGTTCACCACTGCATCAATAAACAGACATTGTTTTTTCTCCTTCTCTCATCAGCTTCCTGGAATGTATTCCTCCTACCCCCCGCCCCGCTTTGATTGTAGGATGCTTTGTTTGAGTTCTGACAGCAGGAAGGTGTTTACATTTTGAGATTGATTTTGGCCACATGCTGTTTGCTGCAGCAGCAGATGACTGATCATGCATCCTTCATTTTATCTGGAACCTTGTTGGATATCATGTTGTCATTAAGCAAGTACAAGCTACCGATTACCCAGGCTTACATCCTTGTATTCCTGCAGTCAGTAAATGCTACAAGATACCTGTGATTTAAAAAGTGGGGATAATGGGTTTGCATGGGCTATGGGTTTCTGCACACTTAAGTTGGAAAGGGCAAGCCTTCATTGTGGAGCCTTGGAGTAATGTTGATGAATGTCAGGTTTTAACCATCTTGATTGGGGTTCTGTTGGTATCATCACTAGTGGTAGCTGATCTCCACAAGGCCTGATGGGGCAGAAAGCAGGGAAGTGAACAGCAGGTGGAGACATCTGCACTAGTCCTTAAATCCTTTGTTTCATTTGGAAAGTGATGCACTGCCTAGTCTCAGAGGCACAGGATATGTGAGAGTGTCTGTTTGACAGGTTCAGTATTATTATTATTCATTTCATTTCTATACCACTTTATATTTTTAGGGGGGAGAGCTCAAAGCATATTAAAACATCAAATAAAACAATGTAGAATAAAACGTTACTGAAGAAAGTCTAATATAAAGTATACATTCAAAGCAGCATAATTTAACAGGAAACTAAAATATTATCTTAAAAGATTTTAAAATAAAGCCTTACAGAGGAGGTCAACTACAGAACGCAGTAAATTTAACAACATATATATATATATATATATATATATATATATATATATATACACAACATGTATATATATAGCGCCTCGGTCCAGTATACCTGCAGGAGCGTCTCTACCCCCATACCCCCATCATTCTGCCCAGACACTGAGGTCCAGCGCCGAGGGCCTTTTGGTGGTTCCCTCACTGCAAGAAGCCAAGTTACAGGGAACCAGGCAGAGGACCTTCTTGGTAGTGGCACCCGCCCTGTGGAACCCCCTCCCACCAGATGTCAAAGAGAAAAACAACTACCAGGCTTTTAGAAGACATCTGAAGGCAGAGCTGTTTAGGGAAGCTTTTAATGTTTGACAGACTATTATACTTTAATATTTTGTTGGAAGCCGCCCAGATTGGCTGGGGAAACCCAGCCAGATGGGCGGGGTATACATAATAAATTATTGTTATTGTTATTGTTATTGTTATTCTTATTTATTTATTAATTATTATTATTAATTATTATTATTATTATTATTATTCAAAACATTTCAAAAGAAAGCATTACTAAAGGGAGTCAGATATAATATGCACATTAAAAACGGCATAATCCACAAGAGACTAAAATATTACCATAAACGTGGAACCTACATTGCCAATCCTGCCAATGGTGGTTCCTGGTGACCAGTGGTTGTGGAATCTCAGGCTTGGGGATCTGGGTCTGCGCTATGCCAATATGGTCTTTGGTCTCTTCAGAAGCCTCTGCTTTTGTAGTTACAGTCAGGGCCCCGCCCTCCCAGGCCAGGTGGAAAAAGGCTTGCAAGGCAGAGAGCAGGTCTTCCACGACTCACAGCCAAGAATAGGAAAATAGGTGTGTACAGTGGTACCTCAGGTTACATACGCTTCAGGTTACAGACTCCGCTAACCCAGAAATAGTGCTTCAGGTGAAGAACTTTGCTTCAGGATGAGAACAGAAATCGTGCTCCGGCAGCGCGGTGGCAGCGGGAAGCCTCATTAGCTAAAGTGGTGCTTCAGGTTAAGAACAGTTTCAGGTTAAGTATGGACCTCTGGAACGAATTAAGTACTTAACCTGAGGTACCACTGTACTGCTGGCATTATAGACACTCTGTGTGTGTGGTATGAAATCTTCAATCAGTCCCCTGTACAAATCACAGAACTCCCCACATTATGGAGAATTCACGGTTGTGGTAAATTCTGTGACGACAGAAAAATACCTTTCCATGCAAATTGTAAGAAATAACATTTTCCATATCAGAAGCATGCATAAGATCTTTTTAATTTTTTCAACTTGTTCAGAATTAACCAGTATGGACAACCCCAATGAATTCATGAGATGCTGATTAGTCTCCCTGAACATTGCATGGATTTGTAACTCAGTCAGTCGTGGTGAGCCGAAATGATCTAAAAATAGGAATATGTGGTTTGCATATTCTGAGCCTGTCAACCACACTGGATACAAAAGTTTCCGATACAAAGCTTCCCAAACTGTTTCAGCGTTAATAATTGTTACCCTTTTGCAAAATCCAATTTCACCCTCGGGTGTGAAGGCAAGCGGCAAACATCAGACAGGAAAAAAGTCCCCTATGAGAGACTATATAGACTGGGAAGGGAATCTAGTTCAAAGCCCCACTAATCTGCAAAGTACATTGAGTGACCAGTAGGTGGGACACCATCTCTCAGCCTATCCTGCTTCACAGGGTTATTGGTGAGGATGGAGATACTGTGTATGCTATCTTGAACTCCTCAGAGGAAGGCTGGGGTGTTGATTTTGCTATCGTCGTCATCTGCTTCAAGGCAGAACTTTGTGAGAATATGCTGCCTGTTTTCAAGTTCGACAAATCAAGTGCCACTGTGCTTTTTATGTGGGTGGTCGGGGTTTTTATTTTATTGAAGCACCTTTTGAAAGGCATACTCTGACTCAGAAGGAGAGGATTTATGGAAACTGTGCTTACCGTTCATATAAGTGTAGCAATTTTGTTCTGCCACCTACCACCCATTTAACGTTTTCTTTTTCCTTTTCACATATCTTTTAAAAATGCAGCCATTACAGGGGTAAAAAAAAAAAAAAAGTGTAGGGGGGGGAAAACATTTTTGCCACTTGCTCTGTAACTTCTAAACCCCAAAGATAGTTTTATATAGCTATAAGAAAAGTTCAGGAGAGAATTTTTTTAAATCTTTTTAAGTTTTGCCTTTGACATCTGGTGTGCTATAAAAGATGTAGTGCAGCTCTTAATGTTATTGTCAGCTGCTTTTGATACATGCAAAGCACAAAGGACCTGGTTATATATGTGAAATTTTGCCTAACTTTAGCAACAAACCCATCTTGAATTTTCCTTACGTGTTTTAACCAGAAATGCAGCTTTTAACAGCCAGTATGCCAAATGCCATAATTGTGTTCCAGAGAATCACAGGCAGTCCAAAGATTTGATGTGATTTCCTTCTGAGAGAGCTTCAGTGGCCTGGGAACCATAGTTCCACATGTCCATGAGTGGTGCAGATCATGAGAGGGAAGGTGCGAGTCACGTGAGAATAAACCATGGAATCAGTTCCACGCACAAGGTTTCGTCGTGAACACATACCACATACGGGATCACACCCAAAGGAAGCTGCATGAGAGCAGCCTAGGGACAACAAAGAACTGTAACAAGAAGATACTATATAGCAAGTCATAGAAGGCCCTGGGCATACTTGTTGTTGTTGTTGTTGTTGTTTAGTCGCTTAGTCGTGTCCGACTCTTCGTGACCCCATGGACCAGAGCACGCCAGGCACTTCTGTCTTCCACTGCCTCCCGCAGTTTGGTCAGACTCATGTTTGTAGCTTCGAAGACACTATCATACTAGTCGTTCTCAATTTATGGGATTGCTGTTTTTAGAGAAAAAGCTAACATGGATCCATGGTGTATGCACATAATTTGTACATTTTTGATGGAGCAAAATTTTGATGGGGGTAGGTTTTCCCAATTAATAAATGAGCAGAGGGCCGATTTAATATATGAAAGACTGTTGATGAATCAGTTACTGTCACACAACATGCTGACGCTCAACATCCAATGAATATCGGAGAAACCACCAGTGAATCTAATAGGAAGCAAGTTTAATATGATTCACATTTACTATTAATGTAATGTGAAACTATTAAACTTTTATAACACATGATTTTTTTTAAAAAAAAGTTAGTTTAATCAATGTCTATTAAAATATGCTAGAAAAGGGGCACCTACATGCTTTCTTGGTGGAGAACAGAGCTCTCTATGATCTGCCTAAAGTTACTTGGACTTAAATATTCAGTGCTGGTCAGTATCAGATTTGCAGTCAGACCGAAGAGGCCCAATTGCATTGTTTATATGTGACCCCCTTGCTCTCCACTTCAGATATTTCAGTGGGCATGGTATACTCATTCCACACTCACCTCTGAAGTCTTGTTCACTGCACAATCAACAGAAACCTCTCAGGGGCATATGAGCTACACATGATTGAGTTTAGATATCTTTTACATATGTCCCTGCTGCTCATGCTTTTTTCAGTATCAATGGCAGTGCCAAAGAACGATTCCTAGACAATTATTATATATAGGTCAAATCACAGGTTATTAATTCCTTCGGGTGTTACTACTGTGCTGCTTTGTTGGTTTTCTTCTCCAAAAAGTGTCTTTGGCTGACGTTTAGAAAATCAGGGTGTTTGTAGCCTGGTTCCTATTCCACACACTGGAATCCTAGAACAATCCAAGTGGAAAACAGCTTAAGTTAACTTGAATATACGAGACTTGGTTCCATCCGATTTCACTTTGCGTTTGCGGTTCTAAAGCCCACAAGCTGTTAAACTATCTCAGTGGGGAGCTCATGTAGCGTAGTACTAATCATGTAATCTTGGCACAATTACCTTGGAGTATATACACTATTGGAAATAGTGAGGCATGTTTCACTATTGAAGTAGCAAAATCTTCCTCAGGGTTGTCATGAAAGAGTGTGAATTATTAGGCCTCTGGTTCAAATTTTTGCTAGGCTTAAATTCTCTAGATGTCCTTCTCGCTCTTCCCTCAGTTCATCCCTCACGTCCTGCTGTGCCCCCCACCTGTAATATGAGGGTAATACTGACTTATCTTGAAGAGCTGGTAAAATGATTTTCGAGATAATGTCAGTGAAGTGCATTCCGCGATTGACATGGGCTTAGTCCAATCAAGTAGTTAGTTAGTAGTTGACCTCCTCTGTAAGGCTTTATTTTAAAATCTTTTAAGATAATATTTTAGTTTCCTGTTAAATTATGCTGCTTTGAATGTATACTTTATATTAGACTTTCTTCAGTAATGTTTTATTCTACATTGTTTTATTTGATGTTTTAATGTGCTTTGAGCTCTCCCCCCTAAAAATATAAAGTGGTATAGAAATGAAATGAATAATAATAATGCTGAACCTGTCACACCATATAGCAGTGAGATTTTGGGTACAACCTGTAGCACATTGACATTAATGAAGAAACTCCTGTTTACTTTAATAAAAAACAGCATATTTCCCATCAAGGTTCTAAGATGCCTCATTAAAAGACATCTTTGAACCTTGATGGGAAATATGCTGGGGGGTTTTTTTTGGGGGGAGGGGGGGAGACAAACAAAGAATAATCTGTGTGTCCAAGCTGTAACATAAAGCTTAGTTTTTGGATCATGGCCTGTTCTTTCAATTTCTGAAAATATATAAAATTTAAACACAAAAGTTTATCTTACGAAGAAAACCCAAAAATATGTTTTTCAAACTTGCACTAATAATAAAACATGTAACATGAGGACACAGCAGCAGCTAGCAATAATTTCTGAAGAGCTTTTATCAGCAACATGCTACTAGAACAAGAATAAATGACCTAAACTCAAGCTAATCTGATCAAGGAGCAACTGAGCAAGGTGTTTATTTCATCTAAAATCCCGAAGCCCAAGCTGTTTATTTTTAAGACTCTGTAGCCCTCTCAACTTCTGAGACATGTATGTGTGTCCATTTTTCAGCTATGGCATCTGATCTTTTACCCTGAACAGCATAAGGCAGTTGGATACATCTGGAAAGCAAAGATGCTTAAAGAAAGAACAGAAGTCACTAAACGAAAAATGACTCAAACAGGCCCCAAAGTACACAGAAAAAGGGGGCATATACACACGTACCTGTGGGGATGGCTATTAAAAATTGCCAAAATAAATAGCAACAAGGAAGCAGATAAATTATTTTGACAGAGTTCCTGAAAACAAGACATGGGACTTTGTGTGATTTGTTCTATATTGAGGTCGGAAATTGGTAGCCTCCCATACATTGCTGGAGAACACATATAATCTCTGACTACTGGCGATGCTGACAGGGCGTGGTGGGAATTACATCTGGAAAGTCAACGGTTCCCCACAGCTGCCCTACACATATCAGTGCTCTGGTAGAGAAATGCCCTCTGCTGTAGTTCCAATATTACATTTTCACATTCCTTTATAGAGAGGTAGAACTTCTGGGAGGGGAAAAAAGTGAGGAGTCCTAAGATGGCATTATAGCAGTACAGTGGTACCTCAGGTTACATACACTTCAGGTTACAGACACTTCAGGTTACAGACTCCGCTAACCCAGAAATAGTACCTTGGGTTAAGAACTTTGCTTCAGGATGAGAACAGAAATCAAGTGGGGGCAGCGGGAGGCCCCATTAGCTAAAGTGGTGCTTAAGAACAGTTTCAGGTTAAGAACAGACCTCCAGCACAAATTAAGTTCTTAACCTGAGGTACCACTGTATAACTGAAGAATAAGGTAAATAATACAAATTGCCATTCTATTAACCACCATTCCACATATAGGTTTCTGAATGGGCATGGTATTGGCAGGGTTTCTAAGCCTCTTCTGTGGCAAGGAGCCCAGTCTATCCACATGTACCCTTTTAAAATGTCATTACAGCACACCGCAGTGAATCAAGGCACTGTTCCCTAATTGGTTACAGGTATCATAATTTTATTCCTTTCCTCAAGTACCAATTTTGCCAGCTATTAGTTATTTATTTTTTTGGAACAGCAGCAAAGTTCTGCTGCCTGAGCTATTACATTTGGCACTTTTTGTATTTTCCTTAACAGGAAGCCCAAGGAATTAAAATGAAATTTCCACCTCTGTACATTTGGCATTGAGGTCCATGGTGTTTCCATTCAGCCTAAATTACAAGGGCTTTGGAGAAAATCACAAAACACAACAAAGCCAAAGTTAAGTCCTGTTGATGTCAATGGGAGAGTGAAGATGTGATTCAGTATGGAATACTATACACAATTTCCTGGGAATAAGTCCCATAATGAGTTCATCGTCTTACTTATTTTCAAAGAGACATATATTGTATTGTGTTGCCATTCACTCTCATTTAAACAGATTAAAATGCTTTAACTTTGGTTGGATCAGTTTTTAAAGTTCATTTTAGCACTGACACTTCTTTGGACTTTCTTTCTCTCAGGATGCAAACCAAACTCACCTGGGTGTAACCCACATTGAACATGGACTTATGTCTGAGTAGACACGGGCAGGATTACATTAATACTCACAATAATACTTGTGCCCTCTTCTGTGAACATTGTGAAAACTAATAAGGTGCAATTAGTCAAATATAAAATCTTCTGGTGTATTTTAATTTATGTAAACTATAACTATTATTATAATAATTATTCATTAAATTTATTAGTTGCTTTTTTTGCCACGGCAATTCAAACACCCCATTATGCAGAAAGGACATAGATAATTAAAAGTTAAAGGCATGACACCTAAAGATATGTAACAATGGCATCAGGCAAACCTCCTTGTGGAGAACATTCCACAAGCAGGGAGCCACCACTGAAAAGTCCCCTTCTTATGCTGCCACCCTCTAGACCACCCATGAAGGGGGCATATGAAGAAGGGACTCTACTGCAGGGTATGTCTCGGCTCATATAAGGAGAGGCGGTCCTTTAGGTATTAGGGTCCTGAGCTGCATAAGACTTTATAAGTGAAGACCGACACTTTTAATTGGGTCCAGAAACTAATTGGTAGGCAGTGCAGTCAGGCCAGGATTAGTGAACAACCTGGCCTTGGAATCCAGACCAGCTGCAGTTTCTGAATTGTATTCAGTCCTTCTTATAATGCATTGCAGTAATATATCCTAGAGGTTACCAGAGCATAGACAACAAAATTTAAGCTACCCCTATCCAGATAGGGGCAAAGCTGAGTCCCCAGTGACAGCAATGGGCCCGGAAGTATCCCTAAGCTATGTACCTGCTGCTTTAGAGGCAGTGTAACCCTGTCAAGGTTAGGGATGCAGGTGGCACTGTGGGTTAAACCACAGAGCCTAGGACTTGCCGATCAGAAGGTTGGCGGTTCAAATCCTTGCGATGGGGTAAGCTCCCGTTGCTCGGTCCCTGCTCCTGCCAACCTAGCAGTTCGAAAGCACGTCAAAGTGCAAGTAGATAAACAGGTGCCGCTCCGGCGGGAAGGTAAACGGCATTTCCGTGCACTGCTCTGGATTGCCAGACGCGGTTTAGTCATGCTGGCCATATGACTCGGAAGCTGTAGGCCGGCTCCCTCGGCCAATAAAGCGAGATGAGCGCCGCAACCCCAGAGTCGGTCACGACTGGACCTAATGGTCAGGGGTCCCTTTACCTTTACTTTAACCCTATCAAGAGCAGGTAGCTTCCTATCTATTCAGTCTAGGAAGACACCCACTAACAGTGCCTTATCTGGACTGAGCTTCAGTGCCCTGGCTCTCATCCAGTCCATTACTGAGGCAACGTATCGGTCCAGCACATCCACTGCCACACCTGCAGATGTAAATGAGAAACAGAGCTGTGTCATCAGCATGTGGCAGACAAGGTACTCCCAATCTCTGGATGACCCCACTCAATGTTTTCATCTAGATGCTGAACAACATAAAGCATAAAATTTACCCCCCACAGAACCCCACACTGAAGGCTCCGTGGGGCCAAAGGACACTCCCCAAGCATCACCCTCTGAAAATGACCATCCAAGAAGGACTGGAACCATCCACCCTCAACTCTGATAGCTGCTACAGAAGGACATCATGGTTGATGGTACGGTAAGCTGCTGGGAGAATTAACAGGGACACATTCCCCCCTCCCCAATCTCTCTCCCAACAGAGATAATCACACAGGGTGATCAAAGCAGTTTCTGTGCTAACATTGGGCCTAAAACCCCTTTAAACTAACTAATTGGCAATGTGTGCACCAAACATTGAGAGTTTGAAATCTACAGCATGGTCTCATTTGTTATTTTTTGCTCATAATTTTCAATATGTGAAAAGGGCGCAGAAACTGCATTAGGATAGTGGTATCTGATATCAGAGTGGTCCTAATACTGCAGTGAGAGTGCCTTTACTTTAGTGCATTTTCTAGGGCGTTGGCTGTTTGGACAGGAGTGAATGTCCCAGATAAAAGGTCTCCCAGATAAAAGTATTTTCAGATGCCTCTCAACTTTCTGGGCAGGCAATCTGAGATATTATAGGCATCAAATCACTGCTTTCATTCCATTTTGTCTTTTTCTGTTTTGTGACTTCTCAGGCCTAGCTGGAAAGTAAGAGCTGTTAGCTGGCTTTTGCTCAAGTGTTTAGCAGCAGAGGAGGGGCGGGCCACTGCGACTGGTGAACAGGGCCTTGAGAACTCTCCTGACCTCCCACAGGATGGGTCTGAAATTAATTCTTTTTAAGAAGAAGAGAAGAAGAAGAGTTTGGATTTGATACCCCGCTTTATCACTACCCTAAGGAGTCTCAAAGCGGCTAACATTTTCCTTTCCCTTCCTCCCCACAACAAACACTCTGTGAGGTGAGTAGGGCTGAGAGACTTCAGAGAAGTGTGACTAGCTCAAGGTCACCCAGCAGCTGCATGTGGAGGAGCAGGGAAGTGAACCCGGTTCACCAGATTACGAGTCCACCGCTCTTAACCACTACACCAGAACTGAAGGGATAAAGACATTTACCGCTTATACAGCTGATGGGACCGAAGAAGCTGTAGTGTTTGGGGAGTAGGGACTGCTAGTATTGGCAAGGAACACAAACTGCAACATAAGAAAAGAACACTGAATTTAAGGGTCTGTTTTCAAGAAAATCTTTCCATAGATAAGGTGCCACAGGAATGTGTCATCGTAGGCTGCACAAAAGGCAGTGATAAATCAATCTGAGTGATGGGAGATTTTTTTTGGGGGGGGAGCTTGTTTTTAGGACTAAATTAGACACAGGATCTATCTACTTCAGTATCCTTTTTCCGACCTTGATCACCTGGTTCAGTAATGTGTAAGGGCTAGAACCAAAAAGTGTATTTTTAAAGGCCAAGTAAGCTAGAGGCAAGATATTATTTTTATTCAAGGCTGAGTTTCTGTAACCTTGAGGGGTTTTTTTCCCATTCAATCATTTTTGTGGCTAAGAGGAAGCCGTAAGAAGATCAAAAGTGATAAATTTTTCTCACAAAAAATATCTCAGGTTATAATTGGAAAGGACTTGTTTGGGATGTGAACTCTGAATTAGAGGTTTCAGTGCTAATACTATTTTTTTATTTTTAAACCAGAGTCTTCACATCAATAACAGCGCAGAACATTTTCCAAAACATTTTGTTTAACCACCAGCAGGATTGTTTCTGGAAATATTTCTTTAAAATGAATCAATCCACTTTTTTGTGGGACTTAGAAACCCTTTATAAAACAGTTCTAAGTAATGGTGTAATGCTCATTTAAAGGTGTGTTCAACATGGATCTCATCTTCATATCCGATGATGGCACAGTGGGATAAACCCTCTCTCTGTGTGTGCACATTTTCAGGTTTCATGTTATATTAGAAGGGATAACACAGCATAGGAACATATAAAGGTTTTTGCGAATAATTTGAGCATGCAATGCAAATGCTGGATCAGAACCCCAATTTAATCTTATCCTGAAAAAATGTTTTCACCCAGGGTAAATCATAAAAATCCTCCTCTCAGGTAGGACCACATTTTGATACTGGATATACAGCAGTAGCTCAGTCCCATGGTTTCACACCATCTTCCAAATGTATAGGCAAACAATAACTTTGAGCATTCTAGTCTCCAGTGGCATCTGGAAATAGAGCAAACATGGCTCTAACTCTAGTTTATGAATTCAGATATCATACCAAACCACAGTTGGCACAAAGCAAGATTGGCAAATCCATTTCAAACAGTGATGTCTGAATCTGGTTTCTGAACCAAGGTTTAGAGTGAAGTGTGAACTGAGTTCTCATGTAACACTAAACCTCAGTTTGTTTATGTGATCTGTTTGTATGTATGTTGAACCCACCATGGCCAATTAACTACGGTTCGTTTTGCAGCCAACAGAACAGAGTATGAAGCCATGGTTTGAAGCTGGCTTACAAATCTTGGCTTGCATTAACTATGGTTTCTTATAATGCCCAAACCCACTGTTCTCTCTTAATCCTGATTAATTTAGGCAGCCTGCCCCAGACGCTCACCCTGTTAGAGAGGAGTGGGCAAGAATGATGAGAAAACAAAACCAGCATTAGGTGAAGGGAGCTGTGCTCACCCACAAGGTTGATTCTTGTCTGTTCAGCAAATCATAGCATAGTGTTATGTGCAAATGAGACTAGAATCTACCCTAGAAATTCCCAAGGCTTATTACACTTGTTAAGACTGTGTGCAAGTATCCTCTTGAGTTTATTATCTATGAACTAGTATAGAGGCATAGAGATGGGCTCTCTTTATGACTGCCTTCAATGATGGAATTCCTCTAGAGATTTCCCAAACCCTGATTTTGGGCATTTGGGGAACGTATTATTAGACCTTATCAAAAATGACGCCTTCTATAGAATGGGATTGAGCTGGTATTGTTGCTGAGTTTTAAGATCTGTTCTATTTGCTTTACCTCATCTTACGTATGAGGTACTCCTTTTAAGGTTCTGTTACTCTGCAGATGATTTCACAGTGGTGCATGGTGATAAACCAGATCAAGGAATAGATAGCCATTTTATTATGTTGCCTAGTATCTGCTCCTATTCTTGTGATTTGTTTCTCTTTTTTTAAGGATTATGTAACGAGAGATTTCTTTCAATCCCTGTTAAATATTCAGAGACATTTCTGCATACTTTGTACGAACGAGGCTCGCAAAGTCTTAATAGTGAGAATGTTCACATGCTGAGGAATAACCTAGTTGTCTGGATGGTACAGGCAAATCATCTCAAACTTATTTATATTAATGTGCTATGGAAATGAGAATAAGGAAAGAAATGGTCAGAATTTATGCTAAAGCCTTCTAAAGGCATAACAGCATCCTACTAAGTATATATGTCAGCTTAATCTAATCCCCCTGCTTCCGACACATCCTGTGGTCTCAGCACGGTGCCTATAATGCTCTCATATGTTATGAGGGATTGCCTCAGAGAGGTTCACCATCAGGACCACACTTGGTTCAATAAAACTTTACATTTCATCTTAGGCTGACAGAAAGCTATCTTTCTCACATTTGCATCACAAACCTTTAGCTTCTCCTGACATCAATAACATTGGCTATAATACTACCACGTAATCTGTTACAACACATGGAGAGCACATATTTTCAGCTCTCATCTTACTTTGTCAGCTGCAATGGGCCGCTCTAATTTACTTGGACTTGCCTAAATGAACATGGAAATTCTTTGTGACAAAAGAGGGGAAAATACATGCTTTTAATTAGCAGCTCATTTGAGATTTGCAGCAGAGTTTCCTTTTCCCCGCCCCTGATAACTTCAAGTTCTACTACTTAAGCAAAGCATCTTTCTTTCCCCTTCATGTGTGTATTGAAGAGAAGAGCGGCAGGAATTTGCCTACGTCTTCAGGGGTGGATACAGATCAAAGAACAAGAATAGATCAAAAAATATTTTTGTATTTCAATCTTATATCAGGAAAATCTAACTAATCTAATTAACCGTGCATCAATAACTTACTTTGAGATATTTTGCTGTAAGACATCAGTCACGTCTAGGTAAATATTAATGCAACATTGAAACATATACACACCTGAACCCAATTTAAGGTTTCTGTTTGGTTAAAATGAGCATCATTGTTTCACTTGCTTCAGATTTCTTGCTTTGTGGGACCAAAATGGCTACTAAAGCTCCGATCATTTTCTTGTTGTTAACTGGTGTTTGTCTTTGTTCCAATTTCCATCAAAGACTGTTGAAAAGCAGGGCTATAGAAAGCTTTCTTGGAATTGTTATAGACAGGGTAAGGAAATAACATGCTCAAAATAATTCAGGCTCTACCTAACTTAAGGGGTAAGGCACTATACTGTAAAATAAAGAAATAGCACATGGAACATAGAAGTCAGCCCATTGATCCATCTAATTCAGTATTGCCCATACTAAAGCAGCTAAAATGGCACCTGAAAGATCTTGTGGACCGCAATATCCATAATCCCTGACAAATGGAAGTGCTGGCTCTGACTGATGGGAATTGTAGTCCATAGCATCTTGGCTGACTCCATATAATGACTGGCAGCTGCTTTCCAGGCTTTCAGACAAGAATCTTTCCCAGCACTGCCTGGCAATTCCAGAGATTTAACATGGGGCTTTGGCACGCAGTGTGTGCCGTCTACAACTGAGCTACATCTATTGCCTAAGACAGTGAAGTTTGGTCTCAGACATGACTGGTTTTCTGAATATGGCATCCAATCGGTAAAGCAGAACACATTACAAAAGTCAAACCATTGCAAAGCCATCATGCAATGAAGTGGTTGTGTGAATTGGCCCCTAAACTAAGGGCAAACCTAAGCAAGGCTTGAAATAATGCCAGAATGAAAAATCCACCCCATTTAAGACCCAGCATGGTAAACAGCTAATCTTTTTAATTTTATTTTCAAGCCGAATTAGCATGAAACATATAAAGTAGAAACAGGAAAAAATAAAATCAGAAGTGTTGATGTTAAATTAACATAAAAGCAATTTACACCATCTAAATATAAAGCAGGCAGTAAAAAGGTAGTAATAATTAATATAAATATATAAATATCATTTAAAAATCATTTAAAAAATACTTAAAAAGAGGTTTTCAAGGGAATATGCAAAAAAGCTCTGACATGAAGGTTCTACCTTGATTTTCTAACCTAGGATGCTTTTTTTTTTAACAGAAGATTTCTGAAAATGGTTTTAAGGTCATGTTATAATGAATTCAAAGGCTTAGCACCGATTCTGAAAACTGGCTGCCAGTTTGCTACAGACTAAGTTCAAGCTGCTCATGTTGACTTACAGAGCTATGTACAACTTGGGGCCTGGAGAACCTTCACTCATATAGACCTGCCCATGCATTAAGATCTACAGGGAGCACCATAACCATCTGAAATTGATTATGTGGGAGTCACCAAAATGGTAAAGTAAGGAAGGAGGAAAGGTTACAACATCTGGGCCGTTTTCATTTATAAAAAGGTGAGTAAGGGACACATGAGAGAGATGTATGATTTTGCATGAAGTGGATACTAGAACTCAGAGCCATCCAATCAAACTGAATGATGGAGATTCAGTACAGAGAAATCACTTTTCCACACACTACAGCTGGCAACAGTACATTTTTGGCCCCCACATGTGTCAGCGGAGCACACATAAGCCCCCCCTACCCTGCCATCTTCTGGGCCCAAAAGAACCTGTGCGTCAGTGGTGGCACATCAATTGGACATGCGCAAAATGGGTCACCACCTGTACACAGTTCAACTATGGAATTTGCTCCCTCAAGACATAATGGTAGCCACAATTTTGGATTGCTTCCAAAGAGGATTTGACAAATTGATGAAGGGTAAGGGTATCATGGCTACCAGCCAAGATTGCTGTGTTCTACTTCCACTTCCGGTAGTGTGCCAGATTCAACTAATGAGTCCCACTAGTTGAAGCCTGTGCAATGACTTTGACTAGAGCAATGTGGCTTTAGCTCCCTCCCCTCCACCTTGGAATTGGCTTGCGGGGAGGGGTTGGGAGAACTCCCAGAGCAGCTCATGGGGGAGGAGAGTGTTGGGATGCAGCCAAGGAATCGGGGGCAATTGGCAGGCCCCCAGCTGGCCCCAGCCCACCGGCCGGTGTGCTGGGTGATCTCCAATCCTTGGATCAGTGTGAAACTGCAACCCTAGCTTCAGAAGCCTTCAGAAGCTGGGCACGCACACTCAGCAGAGTAAATAACGCTGCGCAACAGAAGTGGCAGGAAGAGGCTGTGTTGAGCATATTTATTCAGCTTACATCAGGACAAAAGGAAAAACATGTCTTATCTCCTTCATGTCCAAAGCAAGTAGCATAAGCAAAAGCTATACACAAACAGTAGTTCCCAGCAAGCTGTGCTGGAGTGTAAACAGACATGTGACACACAACAGTCTCATGCCTGTACCTTAAGGTGAAATGGAATATCCCAACAGAGAGGAGTGATTTACTCTGCCTGGCAAACTGTAGTGCTTTCACTTATGTAATGATTGCTGTAGCACTATGTTGAATTTTCCCAGCAGACTTCTGAATGCCAGCCACAGGAGGGAAGAGCGCTACTGCTGTGATAACAAGTTGTGGGATTAGTTGGGCCTTTGGCCTAACCCAGCAAGATTCTTATGCTCTTATGTCATTACTGAGGGCCTTCTCTGTAATAGCACCCAGGCTGTGGAACTCCTAGATGCATCTGACATACCTTTTCACCTGTGTGTTTGCTGAACATTAATGTCTGAGTCACTGGTTTATTATTGCGTTGGTTTTCTTTCCATCATATGCATTGTATTTGAACTTTTTAACGTACCCCTCTCTGGGACTGCTGCCGTACAGGAGAGCAAATAATAAATGTTTTAAATAAACAAAATTTAGCTGCCCCAGATAGAACAAATTTACAGGATCAAGTTTACCTATTCATACCCTTAGAACTACTGCAAACTAATCTTTCTTCCTTGTATACTTACATTTTTAAAAAGAAAACCCTATTGTCAAATGTAAGAAAAAACTATATAGCTTATTATCAGAACCATTATACATCTCTTGAAACATTTGGGATTTGCAAGAGAAAAGATGATAACACAATTTGCAAGCTAGATGCATGTTCTATCAGCTCTTAAACAAAGCACTGCACAATAAATAATATTCTGTCAGGCTATATGTTCATTCTTTGCTTCGTACATTAGCTGTGCTTATTCTATGCCACACTTTTATCGCTTTCTATTTTTATATTTTAAATCTATTAAGCAATGTCAACTTGAATTTCCTTTGAATAGTGCTGCAGGTTAGGTTTAAAAAAATAGGACAGTACAATCTTTGAGGGCTAACATTTATGTCAGCTAATTAATATGGATCAGTTGAGTTTTGCAAATATCTTTTTAAAAAATGTTTGCGCATATGTGAGTCACCAATGGAAGCCTGATCTCTACTCACAAAGACAAAGACAAAACTCTGCTAGCTTTTGTAAGAATAAAATGAGATCTGCAGCTATTTTGCAGCCCTGGCATATAGGTGTAAGAGGATTCTTTCTACAGCAACAGATCCAAGTGGTGGATCCATGCTGGACCACTTTGTGGGTTTCTCAAACCTGCTATTACACATACAGTGGTAACTCGGGTTACAAACGCTTCAGGTTACATACGCTTCATGTTACAAACTCCGCTAACCCAGAAATAGTACCTCAGGTTAAGAACTTTGATTCAGGATGAGAACAGAAATCGTGCTCTGGCGGCGCGGCAGCAGCGGGAGGCCCCATTAGCTAAAGTGGTGCTTCAGGTTAAGAACAGTTTCAGGTTAAGTACAGACCTCCGGAATGAATTAAGCACTTAACTCGAGGTACCACTGGACAAGCAGGGGAATTAATGGGAAGAATTTCCCAGTGTCCAGCTAATGTCTTATGAATGATAGCATTATGAAGATCATGGTTATTCTGCCCAAAATTCAGGTTCCTACATGCTCATCCTCTCTCTCCACAAAAAAGAACACACCATTTTTTTTCATGTCATGGGATAAGAAACTCTCCATTATATTCTGAGCTACTATCAATCTTAAAGGATTATGTCTGTGGAAGCAAATTCTTCACACAGAACTTGTCTCCTTTCTCTAACAGAATTTCTACTCATTAGCTCATTATGCATGATGATAAGTCTCACCCTTTCATGTGTTTAGTAGTAATTTTCTCTAACTGCCACTAAACGTTATTACAAGCAGTGATCCTGATCCAGTTAACTATTGCATACACATACATGAAGTA
Source organism: Podarcis erhardii (assembly GCF_964252035.2). Lineage (NCBI taxonomy): Eukaryota > Metazoa > Chordata > Lepidosauria > Squamata > Lacertidae > Podarcis > Podarcis erhardii. Next base: position 39,509,571 of record NC_138497.1, read on the forward strand.
TTGTATGGACATTAGTGTTTATTGTGGTTTGCTGATCTTATCTTCTGGTAGCAATGATACGGCAACTGTTCTTTCTTGATGCATGTCTAATAATAATAATAATAATAATAATAATAATAATTATTATTATTATTATTATTTATACCCCACCCATCTGGCTGGGTTTCCCCAGCCAGATGGGCGGCTCCCAACAAAATATTAAAATACAATAATTCATCAAATATTAAAAGCTTCCTTAAACAGGGCTGCCTTCAGATGTCTTCTAAAAGTTAGATAGTTGTTTATTTCTTTGACATCTGGTGGGAGGGTGTTCCACAGGGCGGGCACCACTACCAAGAAGGCCCTCTGCCTGGTTCCCTGCAGCCTCACTTCTCGTAGTGAGGGAACCGCCAGAAGGCCCTCGGCGCTGGACTTCAGTGTCTGGGCAGAATGATGGGGGTGGAGATGCTCCTTCAGTTATATTGGGCCAAGGCTGTTTAGGGTACAGTCTTAGGGTGGCATCATCACTGAAGTCCTTGAGCAGCTTCTTCCAATTTAATGAGCAAGATTTCTGTACTATCATCAAAAGTCTAAAACCACAAAATGGGTCCGATTTCTTTCTTTTCTACACATTGTATTTTAGCCAAAATCCAAAATAAATCTGTGATTATATACCAAGCATTTGAAAGACTCTAAATACACATTTCCAAAAGCCCACTTTAAATGGGAAGTTTGGCTAAGCCTGTTTCTGGAGCTAAGCCATTATGCCCTGGCACAAATGATGACCTGATCTGATGGATCGTTCACATTTCAGTATTCCATGAGAAAAGGTCAGAAGTATGAGCAAGCCACAGGCAACAAGATTTATGGTGAATAAGCTTCTGGTGTCAGATTTGTTGAAAAGTATTTTTTTTTTGTGGGTACTGGCCCGTTATTGGTTCACCACAAGCTACAGGTATTGTTTACACATTCATCTCTGATGCGCCGAGTAAATTACTACCAAGCTGCTGCTGTAAAGCGTTGCTAGGCCTATTTCCTATGCATTTAAGTTCTAGTTCAGTTATTGTATTACTGTACTTTTTCATCTAATTGCCATTCAGTACACATACAGATTTCTCTCTGTGCATCTGACAAAACAGGCTTTAGCCCATGAAAGCTCTGGTTAAATTGGTCAGAGAGACTAAATTGATTAGGTTTTCAAGATGCCACAAGCCTGTTTGCTATTTTTGTTGCAATAGGCAAACAGGGCTACCACTCTGGAAATTGGTATTTTTTTGAGGCGACTACAAATATGTAAAGGGACACGGGTGGCGCTGTGGTTTAAACCACAGAGCCTAGGACTTGCCGATCAGAAGGTCGGCGGTTCGAATCCCCGCAATGGGATGAGCTCCCGTTGCTCGGTTCCTGCTCCTGCCAACCTAGCAGTTCGAAAGCACGTCAAACTGCAAGTAGATAAATAGGTACCACTCTGGCAGGAAGGTAAATGGCGTTTCGATGCGCTGCTCTGCTTCGCCATAAGCGGCTTAGTCATGCTGGCCACATGACCTGGAAGCTGTACGCCGGCTCCCTCGGCCAATAAAGTGAGATGAGCGCCGCAACCCCAGAGTCAGCCACGACTGGACCTAATGGTCAGGGGTCCCTTTACTTTTACCTTACAAATATGTATGTAGACAAGTCAGAAACTTACCTGCTTCTAGTGCCTCCATGTCAACGATATTCTTTCGGTAGAAAGTTCTAAAACCCAAAGGAGTTGTGTCACCGTCTCCTGACAGCTTCTCTACTGCTTGCTTAAACATTTCCACCACGTCATGCAGGACACTGTCTAAGCTGATTGTAGATGTTGATGGTGAAGTCAGGTTTAAGGACATGGAAATAGCTGCACTACAAGATGCACAGGACCGCACAGCTTCACATTCAATTTGGAAGTTCTCAAGTGACCTCAGTAGCACAACCTTCTGCCTTTGCTGTTGCTCATCTACTGCTGCAATGACATGCCATTCAATAGAGGCAGCTCTGGGAAGGGAAGGTACCACTATCACAGCCAGCTCTCCATATGCGGCAGGCACATCGTTATTCATGTCTTCATCTTCTGCCTAGAAATTAAAAGAGACTTGTCAGGGAACTGCCATCAGAACAGGGGTGGGAAACAGAGGGGCAGTTGTGTTACAGGGAGCCTCCGAAAATCTTGCGAAGCAGTTTCTCGTCTGGTGATGAGGAAAACCCCACCTCCAGTGGGGAAGAAGTGAAAGGACCAGAGGATGCTGGTGGGAGCCTCAGCACCACTTCTGGCAAAGCCAGCCAGGAGGGAAGCATGCCCCCTCCGTCGCCCACCCTGCGCAGAAGACTAAAGCACAAAGATGGAAGGAAAAGGCTGGGCGTAACGAGGCTTTTATGCTGGAGGAGGTCCAGGAAACAGGCACTCCCAGATTCTGCTAGCGATTGAGTCAGACATGAACTTTGGGGTTCTACACTGTAAATAGTTTGCACCTAAATAAAACCTGTAAAAGACAGGTCGGAGTCCTGCCTGGTTACTTGTGAGCAGCCACCCTTGCCATCTGACAAGACTACTCTGAGTATTTAAAAGCTCTAGATTTTTTATTATTTTTTAAATGCTCCCCCCGCCCCCACAGAGAAAGTGCTTGGCAACTTGCCCAGTCCCAAGATGTCTGAGCTCCATCCCCAGACAGAGCAGGCTCCAAGGCTGATGAATCCCCTGCCAACATGCCTGGAGAACTCACTGAAACCTTGAGTAATAATGATGGACTGTGTGCTGGTCCCTGATTTGAGAGTACAGAAACAAACTCATTCACATAATGCCCGTAACTCATCCAACCTGCCGGCCACATGTTGAGATGCGCTGCAGGAAGCCACAGGGGCTATGGTGGAGGGGGGGTGAGTGTTGGGTTGCTAGGGATCTAAGTTTCTTGTAAGCCAAAGGAGCAGGAAGGCCTTGCAGCCTCTGTTGCCACAGTGATGAGAGGCTGTCCTGTCTGTTAGGGGTAGATGGAATTTATTAACAAATATATCTTGTTCTTCTTCAATTTTTTTTAAAAAACTTTTATATTCCTACCTTTTACTTTCTTTTGCATTTCTTGAAAGAAACCACATGCTAAGCAATGTTAAAAACTGAGGCTTCCTTTTGCCTGTCCATGTATTGGTAGCAACTTTTTGATATACCAATTTGCTTACATTGCAGTTCAGAATAGTAAATACGGCCCATTGTCTGACCCCTGAATGGAAAAATAATTACAAGTTAAAACAGTAATTTTACCTGGGGTCGATAAGGCCATAACACTCACTCTGCTTTCAATTCACATGCTCAATTTTCATCCACTCACTCTTGACTTCGAGAGGAAGGAATAATGACAGGTTGCAGACACTTTATTTCAAAATTCACTCACAAAGTTATTGACAAGCATTTTTCCTCCACAGCAAAGTCTCTGCTGCTTGACCCTCGTGAGCTGTTTACATGAAAAATGCACTTACATCTAGATTAACGATAGTGAAGTCTAATTCCACACCAAAACTTGTAGCAATTTCTTTAGCATGTCTGTGTTTGATATGGGAACAAAAATAGGGATAATTTGCCTCAAATTGCAGTCACTTCAGTCATAATAAAATCTCGCGGAGTAGTAGTACTGTTTGCTTTCAGTAGTTTCATTAGGTAAGCTGGGGCTGTTATTAAGGTACCAACACATAAATGTTATATTAGCACTTAACAGTAGCACAGAATTCTCCCTCCAGGAGATGAATTCTAACCTTGTCAATATAATTCTGCTTCCAGTACTGCAGAACAGTTTGAAAAGATGAATACTGGAGCTTTATGGTACAGAAAAAAAGTCATGCTCATTCAGGCTTAAAGGCCACTTGGTTGGCCCAAGGTGCTGAGGTACTGTTTAGAAAATAAGTCTTAAAAAGCTGTCTTGGGTCAAGTCAAGCATTGAGACAAAACTTTCCGACTTTCTTGTACTTGTCTTAGGTTGTTAAATCAATTACTTTGTATTTCTGCTTGCCTTCAACTGCCATTTAGAATATGGAAAGAAATACACAGGAATTAGGCCAAGGCAAAAGTACAATTTCAAACTCAAACAAATGATCATCATTGCAAGTGAAAGACCGTGCACCATGCGCCCACATATTCATATAAGCGCACATTTTACGGAGGCCTCAACCTTTAAAGTATGGATTTGTGTGATGGAGCTTCCAGTAATTTAATTCGCCCCCACCATTGCTGCAGAAACTCTTAGTCAAATGGCCTCCAACTTGTTTTTAAAAACAGAGAGGCTAGTTTTGCAGAACAGAGAAATGTTTGAGAAACCGTTTCCAATTATATCCTGTTAGATTATTTTATTACTGAGTATCTCGGTCTCTCTCAACACAGAAATTATCCAAGCCATGCCTTAGAATTATGTAACTCAAGAAATGCTGCAAGTGCTACCAATGTTGGTGGCATGAGTAACAAGCCTGACAGATGTACATAATGATGCTCTTGAAAGGACAGGGATGGGTGCTCATGTTCTCATGATATTGCCTGTGCGTTTTGCAGAATTTGAATCCTGCCCCTTTTTCTTCAGTGCAAATGTAATGACACTGAATACATTGTTCAGAGATTGCAATTGTGATGTGCATGGGTACAGTGACCACACCACCTCCTGCCATTCTCACCCTGATCCAGTGGTCTCTGGACTTAACAAGGCAAGTACAGCTAAGGCTGAGAAAATGATAGCTGACTTGGCCTGATTGGATTCCAATGGCCAGAAATGTTCTCAAGTACACCTGCATTAAGGTTGCATCACTGATCAGGAATGCCTTTTTCCAGCTTCACCTGTTGAGAAGGTTACAACCCTTAGGGAGACATGCCAGAGCTCAGTGGTAGAGCACAATAGAAGTTTCTATCCCAGCATCTCTACTTAAACCATCTGAAGGAGGGCTGGGAAGGACTCCATCTCAAGACCTTAGCTGCTGCCAGTCAGAGTAGACTGAGCTATATGGATTCATGTTCTGATTCGGTTTCTGATTGAGACCAAAACATGAATTATCATCCCCTGGCACGTAGGAGATTATGTACCGTATTTTTCGTCCCATAGGGCGCACCGGCCCATAGGACGCACCTAGTTTTGGGGGGGGGAATAAAGGGGGGGAAATTCCTTTATTCCCCCCCCCAAACCAGGTTGGGGAATCCAAACCAGGTCGGGGAACAGCGGGATGGCGGCGCTTCTCCCCAGCGCCAGCCTCCAAACCAGGTCGGGGAACAGCGGGAAGGCGCAGCGTGCCTCCCCGCTGTCCCCCAAGCTTGTGGGCTGCAGGCTGCTGCCCGCAAGCCTTGCGAGCCTGCGGGAACTCCCGCCGGGCTTGCAAGGCTTGTGGCTAGCTTCCTGAAGCCTGGAGAGCGAGAGGGGTCGGTGCGCACCGACCCCTCTCACTCTCCAGGCTTCAGCGAAAGCCTGCACTCGCCCCATAGGACGCACACACATTTCCCCTTCATTTTTGGAGGGGAAAAAGTGCGTCCTATAGGGTGAAAAATTCGGTATTTCATTCTCGACTACATGAAACACTATTCAGATGCCATGTCTGATGTACAATGTGGTTGGCTGATCTCATTACTTTCTATAGTTTTCTAGAAGTTCCCTCACTGCGAGAAGTGAGGTTACAGGGAACCAGGCAGAGGGCCTTCTCGGTAGTGGCGCCTGCCCTGTGGAACTCCCTCCCAGCAGATGTCAAGGCAATAAACAACTATTTTACTTTTAAAAGTCAACTGAAGGCGGCCCTGTTTAGGGAAGTTTTTAATGTCTGATGCTGTATTGTTTTTGATATTCGGTTGGAAGCCGCCCAGAGTGGCTGGGGAAACCCAGCCAGATGGGTGGGGTATAAATGCATACGCATAAAGCTTCTTCCTTAACTAGCTCATATGTATCTTTTTTCTTCTTCTATTGAAGTTTTCACAATACAATTGAAAGAACGAACTCATCTGCAAGAAATAAAGAATCTCATTCAGAATAGCTACAACCCACCAAGAGCAGTCACGATAATAATACCAAAAAAAGGCACTGGCTATACACCTGATATCCAGTATATGAACTTGGGCTGCTTCTTTAAAAGATCACAGGTAGTGTTAATCGAAAGAACCTTTCCCTGGAGGTCTGTGAAAGCCTGAGTTGTGTAGTATCTTCACAGGTGTTTTAAAACATTTCTGGTTCTGCAAGCATTAGACTAAAGGGCGACATATGAATAGACTTCAGTAAACTGGGAACAGGCATGATATAATTTAGATAAAAAAGTATATAGTTCAACATTATTTTAAGACTCCGCTGCATTGCAGGGGGTCGGACTGGATGACCCTTGGGTTCCTTCCAACTCTTAAGATTCTATGATTCTGAGACTCGGAATGAGTCTGAATTTGAGATATGCAAGCAAGTGGTTTCATATGGCCTCTAAAATTCCTGTTCTTAATCAACACCTGGAGAGGAAGAGTGGGATCACACACACCATCATTGCTGCTGACCTCCATGGGTTCATCCATTCTGGACAGAATATACATGTATATGCACAAACTCTTTTAAACCTTTGGATCACTGCCTGGTAGCCAGGAGCAAGACAATAGAAATCCTGCCTCCTTGGTTGATTATCTACAGTTGGCAACCACACGAACAGTGCTCTGGCAGATTTATAAACAACCCTACAAAATTAGATTCAGGTTGGTATTAAGTAAGCAATTCCTTTTTTTCTGAATACAGTGGTACCTTGGGTTAAGAACTTAATTCGTTCTGGAGCGCCGTTCTTAACCTGAAACTGTTCTTATCCTGAGGTACCACTTTAGCTAATGGGGCCTCCTGCTGCTGCCGCCGCCGTGTGATTTCTGTTCTCATCCTGAAGCAAAGTTCTTAACCCGAGATACTACTTCTGGGTTAGCGGAGTCTGTAACCTGAAGCGTCTGTAACCCGAGGTACCACTGTATCCGCTTGGAACTTATGACCATCCTGTCAGTAATGACCATCGTTTTACATGAAGATCCTAAAAATTACCCGAGAAGTAACTGGGACACTATTGTGCCTCATCTTATTAGAACTTGCATGTTCTACCACTGCAACTTCTTGTACCACTATCAGCACTTCCACCAACTGATCCCTTAGTACCTATTTTCCAAATTGTAACTGAGTGCAATTGATCTCTGCAAGCTGGGGACTTCGTTCCGCAGCTGCTGCTCACAATCAATAAAACTCTGCTCTCAATAAAACACTGTGCTATTCGCCTGTGTCCTTTCCTTGAATAAGCCACAACGTATTTGTATTAATTTACAGATTATGAATGTTTCCATTTTGGAAACCAGCAACAGAGCCAAGAACCTAGCGCTGATAAGAATCACCCAGCCTCCCCCAGTTTACAGGTTTATGCTATATTTTTCAACTGCTTAGTCTTTCTGTAGACTCGAGTTCAAGTAACAGTAGTGCGAAGAGCAATGAAATGCTAGCTTGGATTCTTTTTCGTAGTCTCTTCTTTGCTAGGATGACACAATCAGTGCAGGAAGACTGTTCCCATGACAAACCCTGCTTTTAGCCAACCATTATCCCCCGCCTCCTTCCTCCTGCTTTCTAGCTATATGGCTCTTCAGTCCTTGTTCCTCTTGTACATAATGGTAGTCTCATCCTTTGAAATTCCACAGTAAATGTTAGATAATATGTTCAATTATTTAAAAGAAAACGTCCAAATTGCACCACCAGCTAAACTCAACCATAGAATTTTACTCACGGATATACAATAGCCTTGTTTCAGCAAACAACCTCAATGTATAACACTTAGCCATGTCATTTTTTTTAAAGAGGAAGAATCCTTATGGAAACAAAATCTGGCAGCTTGCAAAAATGAATTCAAGCAGTTTCATGTAATACCTGCTCCTTAAGGACCCAAGGAAATGTTTATCTCTTTGCAATCAGTATTTCTTATTTGAAAATGGGAAACAACAGCATAACTGCCTACATAATAAGATAGATTATAGAAAATCTGCTCTCAAATTTATATAACAGACCGAATGAGAAAAACACCTGGCGGCTTCAATCTCATGGATTTTATTTCTAAAACACTAAGCAATTTAAGTGCCCAATCCTACAGCTTCTGCTATTCAGATAGACTGCTGTACACAGAAGAAACCTCTAATCAGGTGATCAATCGAACTAATAAAAACCGAATGCAGTGCTCTGAAAGGTCAGGGCAGGATTGCGTGACACCCGCTTTCAAAAACAACTGAACTTGGGAACTGTTTTCAAATGGCACAAACAGTTATTCTATATATTGCAGATAATTTGCAGAAATTGTAGGATAATGTACTTTCGGGATGCTTACAAGACAAGCTTGCAGATGTGACTACCAGGCAGATTCATCCACTGGAATAACCGAAACACTCAAGGGATTTATATGGTCCATTGATATAGCTGTGAATAAGCCGAGTTCTCTTTCTCTTTTCTAAAAGACTTTGACTTTTTCCTCTGCAGTTTTCCTAGTGGAATCTCTACTTTGCAAGTGACAAACCTATTGTTGGTAAGGATACTTTGTTCTGAAGCTTAAACCGGTGCACTCTTGTTATGCAGACACTGTGAGGAAACTTTCAAATGTATAATTTATAGGCTCATTAATCCTGTCACTATCATAATCAAAACTGCCACTGAAGATTTTTTTTTAAAAAACTGCAACTCCTTAAGGTAGCATTATCTTTCACTTTCATGATCCCATCACGTTCTTTATAGAACTAGCAATTCAGTATTCATTTTCTTTAATTTAGAATAGACCAAATGACAAAGAATCTCCATTTCCTTGGACAGCAAAAGTAGCAGACAGGTAATCTGTGCAAAAAAAAACAAGAAAAAAAAGTAATGGGACTAATTATTTAACAATCAAATAATTGTAAGCAAATGTAAATTCTGGCCTTTTAGCTGCCAAGAAAGTTTCAGGACGGGTAGCGTAGAAAAAATGGCAGTCTTATTAAGTTTCCTCAAATTGCTTCCAGTGGCAGTTAACTCTATGAAGCAAGCATTTTTAATAGATGAGCATCTCCTCATATGTACTGAATACTATTGTAAACTTTTTCAATGCACAAACATTGGGGGAAAATTTGCATTGCCATCATACACGAACAACTTGCTACCAGGAAATTACTGCCGCTATGCAGTGGCCATTTCTGAGTACAGTCAAACCTTGGTTGTCAAATGGCTCCGTTTCTGAACGTTTTGGCTCCTGAACTCCGAAAACCTGGAAGTAAATGCTCCGGTTTTCGAAAGTTTTTCGGAAGCCTGATGCAGCTTCCACTTTAGTGCAAGAGGCTTTTGCAACCAATCAGAAGCTGCGCCTCGGTTGTCAAACCTTTCGGAAGCCGAACGGGCTTCTGGAATGGATTACGTTTGACAACCGAGGTTTGACTGTCATAGAGGCTGGGGCCGATGGAAGTTGTAGTCCAAAACACCTGGAGGGCACAGGGTGGAGCCTAAAGGTACTGGGCCTAAAGTTCACTTACGTTATGGTAATAATAATAATAATAAATTTTATTTATACCCTGTCCTCCCCAGCCAAGACTGGGCTCAGGGCGGCTAACACCAGGTATAAAAACAATTGATTAAAATACAACTTAAAAACAAGATTAAAATACAACATTAAAATGCAACCTCATTTCAGTAGAAACTCATATCAAAACCTTTTTGGGGATGAAAACGTCAAATCTTCACCAAGGCCAACTATCCAGACTGGTCCTACATGGGCCAGAAAAAAGCCAGGGAAGTCCCCAAATAGGAGTTCCATCACAGAAGGAGAAAGGAAAAAGGAAAGAGGGGAAGGGGATCAAGTTGATTCCAAGCCGAAGGCCAGGCCCTGCGGAAAGAAATCAGATCCTGCAAGGCCCTGGTCTCATGAGACAGAGTTCTACCAGGTCGGAGCCAGTGTTGAAAAGGTCCTGGCTCTGGTTGAGGCTAATCTGACTTCCTTGGGGCTTGGGACCTCTAGGGTGTTGCTATTTATGGACCTTAAGGTCCTCCACGGGGCATACCGGGAGAGGCGGTCCCGTAGGTACGAGGGTCCATAACTTACGTTATGGTAGTGGTGCCAGGGCTGGTGCAGGATCATCTAGTCCAACCCCGGTAATGCATGAATATGCAGCTGGCCCATACAAGGATCACACCTGCAACTTTGGTTTTATTAGCACAAAGCTCTAACCAACAGAGCTAACAGGAAACTTACTCATATAATTAAATGCATACATACATATCGCATACAGAAAAAATTAAAAATCTGCAAATATATCAGACTAGTAGAAAGAACACCAATAAATATACTGTTTCCAGAGCAGTAAAATGTACATCAAACTGTATGTATTAGCCACTCGCTATCCTTAATCTTTTGAGTTCAGTGCTTGAACTTTGAAATCACAATAAGCAGAAGGCAGCCACCTTACTCATTACGGCCTATAATCTCCCTTGCTGACAGTCTTAAATATTAAAATGGTCCTTCGTGCCACAATCCTTTTAAAGTATTCTCAGTGCTACAGAAATAATTTTGGAAGCAAAATATCTAAACAGTAAGCATAATAAAAACGAAACAGGTTAAAGCTTATTAGCAGCAGGAAGCAAATGTGGTAAAACTCTTGCCAGTTCCCCTACATTTCTTCCCCAGCAGGGACTTTCTGTCAAGCTGTGAGTTAGTTCTAGAGTATAATGCAGGCTGCTGTTAACAGCAATTGCACCTTCCTGCACCACAGCATTGTACTAAGAATTCACTTTGATTTTTGATTTCTCCCTTTGTAATAATAATGTTTAAAATATTTCCTGCAGAGCTAAAATGTAAAGTCAAGTACTGTATGCCAGTGAAACACAAGGATATGAAAATATGAAATTGATAAGAAAATAATTGCCATATTGAAAGGCTATTTTTCTTGCCAAACTATGGGTTCCTAAGACAAGATAAGAATAATGATTAAAGTTAAGATTCCTTGAAATACCTCTCAAACATACATAATTCAATATATCTGTTACAATGTGGAAGAAGCATAACTATTTAAGGAACAAAGCCATAAATTGATAGCAATATAAAGTAGAAGCAGATCACGTCTGTCGCATGGAATCTGATCACAGACTATCAGTCTCCAAGTTTTATTCTGTGTGGTGTCAAAAATACCCTCTCTTGGAGGGAGACTGCTAAACTGAGTTAAGGGGGGTTTTAAGGCCAGAAAAGGTCTAAATAATAAAAAGCAGATGCAAAGGTACGTTCCAATGATAAAAAGAGCCAACTTCACAATATTTAATGGATATATTTCATTGAAATGCTTTATTTCAATACAGAGTGGAATTTTTTTAGATATCTGTAAAATGTCTTTGAAAGTATACTTAGCCTTCAAAGAGTGAAATTCATCCAAAAGTTGAGAGTTGAATGGCTACAATAAAATCTTTACTGCAATCTTAGGCTTCTCATAGAAACCCAGAACGTAATTACCATATGCTAATACTAGTGCTGAACCAATCAATTCCGCTGCCTACTTCTGATCATTTGCAGCAGAGACATGCCTTATACCTGCTCCAGGTGCTATGCAATACTCCCCCCCCCCTTCTTTCTAAGTTTAAAACCAGTGAGGGGGAAAAATACTTGGTCCCTTCCTTTAGTACGGTAAACCAAAACCTTCCTTAAAAAAAGGCTATGGGTTTTTCCTACCCCACATGGAGGGAAATTTGGTTAACCTTTAGCTAACATGCAGCATTGTGTTACTCCAGAAATTACTCCAGGCAATATGGTGCAGGAATTTAATATTTCTTTTTCTTTTCTTTTAGTAGCCCTTAGGATGGCAGAGAAAGAGACAGCGGTTTAGTCCAACATAGTCACAGTATTATGCCTGAGAGGAAATGCTGGCCATTTGAAATAAGAGAAAAGCAATGCCTTTGATTTAGAAGGCCAATAGGAGAGGCAGAGCACCTGAGTTGCATTCAGGAAGCGCCAGGGTCAATCCCCAGGATCTTCAAGTAGGGCTGGGAGAGATCCCATCTGAAATCCTTGAATGCCTCTACTACTCAAGGCAGACAATGCTGAGCTAGATGAACCAGTGGTCCGATTCAGCATAAGGCAGCTTCTCATGCCTGAATTCATGGGGTGGGGGTGGGGAGAGGTCATTCTCACACTCTCGGCTATTCAATATTTTCTCAAAAACTAACAGATCTTCTATGACAAGTGCAACAATTATTCATATACCATTTTTTCTGTGTATGAGATGATTTTTTTTTACCGAAAAAGTATGTTAAAAAGTTGGGTGCATTGGTGGGAGGGGAGATTGGGTGCAGCCGTGAGCAGGAGATTTGTAGCGGTGCTAGGGTGGGTGTTTGTTTGCTGCGGCAAGGGCTGGTGCCAATAGTGTGTTGCTGCGCTGTTGCGGCAATCGGAACTGCGATCGGCGGCTGCTTGCGTCAATCAGGCTGACGATAGGTTTATTTGGGTATGCGTGCGAGTGTAAGCGTTGGCCCTTGTGTGAGCGATTTTTGACACCTCCCCAAAAAAGCTTAACAACTCTGGGAAATCCCCCTCAAAGCTCAACAATTCTGTGCAACCCCCCCCCCCAATTTTCTTAATACTGAGTCCCCACAAATAGGGTGCACCTTATACATGGAAAAATATGGTAACTAGTATAGCAATAGTCCAAATATGAAGTTGCAGGAGCAGCTTAAACGTTGACAATAGGGGACGGCCCAGTCTTAGTACCACACCAAGGTGGACGTGAGGGGGGAGCCATCTGCTGCTTGACACCACTTCTAACTTGTGTGAGCTGTCAGTCTGCCAGCTCAGTTCAGAGGAGAGATGGGGCACCAAGAGACAATTAGCGTGCAAAGGAAAACCCCACACCCACTCTCTAATAACAGTGACATGTGGCTGAAGGTGTGGACAATCAGCTACAAATTCGCTCTTAAAAACTTTGGACCAAGCAGCAACTATAAATGGTTGGCCCAGAGGGAAGGTCCTTGGGTAATTAACCGCAACCTCTCACTATCACCAGCTTCCTGCCAGGAAGGAATGCAAGCCCTCAAAAGGAGTGCCAAGAAAGCTTGCCAGGTCCATTGGTTGTGACAAACACCCATGGTAGCAAAGGCTGCCGAAAGAGCTAATAGGCTCAGCAGTTTCCCATGTCAATCTCTAGACACTGGAAGCCAACATTTTAATTGCTCAACTGCAGTTAGTGTAAACTGAGGTTCCATTGACCGATGATTAACCTATTGCAATGCTAAACTCAACATATGTCAGTGCTATGTTACTCGTCTATTAGTACTTAACTGGACAACTTTTTTTAACAACAACAAAAAATACCTGTTAGACTTTATACTGAAAACTAAAGGCTTGTTGTTATAAATAACCAATTATGAGTACTATGCTAATTTTTGCAGGTCAACACTGTAGATCTATACAAAGCAAAACCTGCAGTTCTAGACTTACTTATCAGAGAGAAAGCCCAGCTGAGCTCAATAGGACTTCCATTGGAGTAGATCTGTTATAGGATTGCACTGTAAGGCAGATATATATATTCTCTTATTTTTTTCCAGACAGACCCACACACACAAGAGTGAGTGGTGAGTGGGGGTTATGAAAACCCCAAATCACAAACAAGAGATCTGACAGAGTGCTATAAGAATGCATTATGCAAGCCAAAAGCATTTATTCTGCTTCATGGATGAAGAAGAAAAACACAGAGCAGTTAAAGTGATTATTCACTGCTGAGCTGGCATACATGTTGCTGGGTCAGTGGCTGGCACTGTGTGCTGTGTGAAAGTTTAAAGCAGCATTAAAATAGCAGTAGTTCACATTCAAGTCACTGTAAGTATCCAGGCCTGAATGAGAGCAAAACAAAAAGGACCAGATATACTACTTTTGTATCTCACATTTCCAAAGCCCAATTATTTGGCAGTAAGCTCCTTGGAACTCAATGTGGCTGACTTCCAAATAGAAGCGTTTTTAGTCAGGGTCCCTGGCCTTTCAGAGTGGCAGGTAAAATTGACACAGATATAATTCAAAATGAGCGAATTAATAAGGTAAGCGGACACTGAGCACTATAAATAAAGGAACAGAACATACTGAGCTCATGGGTAGGCAAGGCTGTGGAACTGTCTCGGGGGGGGGGGGATCACCTTGAACTGTTCTCCCATGGCCTGGACACATCTTCTCTATTCCATAGCAAACATTATACAGACATGTTCTTACAGATCTGGGCAGATTCTCAGTGGGAGAGCAATGGTCTCCTTTCTTTGAAGCCCTTCAAGAGCTCATTTCTTGAAACGGCAAAGTCAGGTGGTGAATGTTGAAAGAGGTAAGGCCATAACAGATAAAAAGAGATATGTATCAGTATTTTCACTAGAACTCTTACGACTGCAAAACTGCAAACTTAAGGGAGGATTTCTCAAAACACACCAGTAAGGACTGGGCATGCTCAGTAGCCAATGAGTGCCAGTTTGGGGGGAGAGACAGAGAGTACATGGTGAGGGGAATAGAACGCCTTGCTTCCCCTTGCTAGAGTAAATATAACTGTCTCCATTTTAGCAGGTATCATGGAAATATTCACTATCTAAATAGGGTATGGGACCCTCTTGCTGAAAGAGCAAGAGGCAAGAGATTTTCTTGCTGAAAGAGCAAGAGGCAAGAGATTTTCCTGCTATGACATTTTACAGTTGACACCATGCTGGAGGTACCTATTTCCAGCACTTCCATATGAACAGAGCATCACTGAGCTTGTTTTCTGTACTAGAAATTGGCAGACCTGCATGAACATGTGAGATTCGGAATGGGTTGGTCCTGAATTGGTGTGGCCTGAGGGCTTGTATGTTACCACTGGGGCAGAGCTTAAACATTCCCCTGCAGCCTGAGTCCTTCCCATAAATCCTCTTTCTTGGCTTAGCAAGAAACTTCCTTGCTATGCTCCCTCTCTCCATGCTCCCATCCACCTGCCATGGGCATGCATAACAGCGCCACTCTGGAAAGCAGGACCTTGTCACAGGTATACCCTCCCCCTTTAGTACTATTGCTCAGAGTTCCATCCACCCATGCTGCCTTCAGGATACAATACAGTATTTATTCATCCTGGTAATCATGAGTTTTGTTATTGTTTTGTTTATTTATCTGGCTTACCCTTAGTCTACTTTAGGAAAGCAGGGTATGATTAAAAGGTTCTTACAATAAAAATAATACTGAAATAAAGATGACACAAATGTGAAAGGGGAGTTCGAATCAATCCTCACCTTGTTCCCGTCAAACACTCTCTTCTGTCTCTCATTTATTAATCTCATGCATTTTTATACATTTTTTTTAAAGGCTATAGTTAAAGCCATTTAAGCCATGTCCTTCATTGTTCACCATTTCATCGTTCTTTCAGTGACTATGTTCAATTATAAATGCTGCAATCTATGCAGGTTTCTCAAAATGTATAGCATATTTCACTGACCTATTTCCCCTGATTATTCTTATCTGTTTGCTTTTTTAAAAGCATTACAATCTTTTTATGTTCCTTTGTGGACCAGTTTCAAAAGGCACAGCAATTCCAAAGACATTTAGAGTTCTATCTAAGTGTGACCTGTGTTAAATATTTACGTTATAATTACCTCACAAGAATACAAAAGCGTGGGGTTTTTTTTTAATCCTGGCCCTTGGGAAATGAAATTTGTAAGACACAAGATGAAAGTCTCACCCTTACTGGATGTTTTGTACAGGAATCTTGCTTTTTAAATGCTAGAGTCAATGAACATTCACAACATTTCAATGCAAAATAAATGCCGCAATCCTGATATGGCAGAAGATACTAGCTAATTATATCTATAACTTTTCAACTGGATTTATACGGGACCTCATAGAAGCTTATAGCAATATCTTTCAAACTAATTGGTTTCCCCTCAATAGCATGACCAGCTGCATTAATATAACCACAAGAGATTTTCTAAAAAGGAGAGCAACGTGATTAATTTTTCTGCTGCTGTTCTGTGATTCTTCCAAGGATACAGTGATTGAGTGGATGCAACACAAAGTCTAAGAGATCCACATTGTCCCCAGGAGGCTCTTGTAGTTTCAGGTGAAGAGATGGGCCTAGCCTCTTTCCCATTTCCTCTTACTCTTTGGTTCCCACTCCCTAGCCATCCCACCCATTCACCACCTGCCCAATTCCTGGTTCTACTATGTTCCAATCCTCACTCTAGGCTCCCTCATCTTGATTTTCTACACCCATTTCCCTCCCTGCTTGGCTGCTTCCTGTCTCATCCCTTCCTTTGCTTGCTGCTGCTGCTGCAGCCGCCAATGTATACATTCTCTGAGGCCAGGAGAAACAGCCGTTCAGCTGGGAGGTGACATAGGGATGGGGATAAAGGGAGGTAGGAAATAACTTCCAACTTATCCAGGCTTTACAGATATAGTGGAATGCGCTTCCAATGCCACCATCCCAAATAACCATCACTGTTTTCTTAGTACACCACTTTTCATACAAAAAGAAAGCCGATACTTTTGGTTTTGGCTACACTCTATGTGACAAAAACAGAATGATCTGACCTGGCTTTTCTGCATCATATAATTGTAGAGTTGGAAGGGACCCTAAGCGTCAACTTGTTCAACTCCCTGCAATGCATGAACCACAGCTAAAGAATCCCTGACCGATGGTCACTCAACCTCTGCTTAAAAACCTCCAATGAAGGAGAATCCATCATATTCCATTCCACCGTCAAACAGCTCTTACTTTCAGAAAGTTATTTTTAATGTTTAGTCAAAATCTCCTTCCTTGGAATCTGATTCCATACAGAAGTGCTTGGTGAAGCAGTTTTAATAGTATGACGTGCATTATAATTGTAATTTGAATCATGCAAACGTTTCTGATAAACAGGATAGGCAATTGCACAGTGACTGGTGCAAGAGTCCCCAGTGAGCTTCATTATTTGATGAAAATTATTGATTTATGTATTGATTATTGTTTTTAAAAAATAAATTAGGTTGCTTTTCCAGACAACGCCCATCCAAAGCAGCTGATGAATGAGAAGAAAACAATAAATAAGATTAGAATCACTGCCTTCCATATCAAAACCAAATGTTATATTTATTGCAGCCTATGTATGGTCGCCAAAGAAGACAAAGATAGAATTTATGCTATACATTTGCCTATGTGTGAAACGAGACATTTTGTGTGCCACCATCCCCAATGCACCATGTTTTGTATCATTACACATTGTGTGATGATGCTATCACACTTAGCTTCTCTGCCATGCACTTCAATTTCATTAGCTGGTCACTTGTCTGGAAAGGGCAATGAGGAGACAATTAGTTGAAGCCGGGGGACAACAGCACCACATCTTGGGAGTTTTTCACAGAGTTGCCCTTTATGTAACAACTGCTCTGCAATGTCCTTAAAGAGCTGTTAGTAAATGATAGAGTTCAACCACAACTCAATAATATGCCTGAGTGAATGAGAATGAACTCTTGCAACTAGTTGCTGCTATTTCATTATACTATAAACATTTGGAATCTTTCCATCCATCAATAATGCCATCTGTCCCATCCAAAATAAGTGGACTACAACCCATATGGTTTATTTTCTTTATATTGATAATTACAGGGAATGAGTTAGCAAAAATCACTCATAATATCATCATGCTAGATAATGACATTGTTACTTCTTTTTCAGTAGAGGAAAATGCAAACCATTTTTAAGAAGAGAAAATTCTAGGCCTGGGACAGGGCTCAGGAAGCTGCCTTATAATGAGTCAGAGCTTCTGGCTCACTTTTGTCTATACTGACTGGCAGTGAGTGGCTCTCCAAGATTTCAGGTGGAAATCTCCCTAAGCCCTACCTGGAGATAAGGTAAAGGTAAAGGTAAAGGGACCCCTGACCATTAGGTCCAGTCGTGACCGACTCTGGGGTTGCAGCGCTCATCTCGCTTTACAGGCCGAGGGAGCCGGCGTACAGCTTCCAAGTCATGTGGCCAGCATGACTAAGCCGCTTCTGGCAAACCAGAGCAGCGCATGGAAATGCCGTTTACCTTTCCGCCGGAGCAGTACCTATTTATCTACTTGCACTTTGACGTGCTTTCAAACTGCTAGGTTGGCAGGAGCAGGGACCAAGCAATGGGAGCTCACCCCGTCGCGGGGATTCGAACCGCCAACCTTCTGATCGGCAAGTCCTAGGCTAGCCACCCGCGTCTCTCTACCTGGAGATACCCAAGACTAAACTAGGAACCTTCCACATGCAAAGCAAATGCCCTACCACAGAACTATCAGAGCCTCTGCCAAGAAACACATCACAACCCTACAAAGAAAACAATATTTGCATGGATATTAGGGTCTTCTGCTGGTTCCCTCACTGCGAAAAGTGAAGTTACAGGAAACCAGGCAGAAGGCCTTCTCGGTAGTGACACCTTCCCTGTGGAACGCCCTTCCTTCAGATGTCAAGGAAATAAAACAACTATCGGACTTTTAGAAGACATCTGAAGGCAGCCCTGTTTAGGGAAATTTTTAAGGATTGATGTTTTTATTTTGTTTTTAGATATGTTGTAAGCTGCCCGGAATGTCTGGGGAAACCCAGCCAGATGTGCGGGGTAATAATAAGAATAAGAATAATAAATGCAGGTTTGTGAAAAGAATACAGATGGTTATCTTCAATGCTGTGTTTATTTTTAAATTATATTATACTGAGTAGGATTAATCCAAGAGCCTTGCAAGCTATGAATACAAGGTGCCTGATGGACATATAGAAAATTAACTCAATTTCTGGGATTGGGATCCTGAACTTTCTTCTATTGCCCTTCTCTCTCTTGTGTGAATATGCATGCATCTCTCCAGGTTGACTGTTGTATGCCTTCATTGCCAAAGAGATACTCCTAAATTTTCAGTATGACCATATGCATCAAAGCACCACAGGACAAAAATAATAACAGAAGTAAGCTGGGTAGCTGGAGCACTTTCTAAATATTTTCCGGAAGTTTATTTTAGAAACCATTTTTCAAAAATATGATGACATGCACTTGATATCTTGCAGCCATAAAATGCCACTTCTAAATGACTTCATCTTAAATAAATAAATAAAGGGAAACACTAATTTTCTAAACTCTGCAAATCTAAACTTCATGAGATGATCCTCAGCTTACTTTTACTTTTACAGTGTATTTGACCATTATTTAAGCTGAATTGGTACTGTGTGCACACACACAATAGTGTTGGGAAATGTACTGCTATTTTGCTAGAGCAGTTTTCTGCTTGTATCAAGCAATAGCAGTTACAGCAAAATGATGATGATGATAATTATCTTTGTTGTACTTGTTTCCTCTCCCATCCCAATAAGTAATTATGATATGGCAGATGTCAACAAGAATAAAGACCTGGGTGGATGGAGCTTGTAAGTGATGGAAACAGTCATTTGACAGCTAAAAAACTGCAGATGAAACTGAAGAGATGATCTAAAAAGAAAAAGATGGGTTTATTATTTCAGCAAACTTTATTTCAGAGTCAAGCCCTTTACAGGTGCCACAGGGTTGACCTAGAGCAGTGATGGCCAAACTTGGCCCTCCAGCTGTTTTGGGACTACAGTTCCCATCATCCCTGACCACTGGGCCTGCTGGCTAGGGGTGATGGGAGTTGTAGTCCCAAAACAGTTGGAGGGCTAAGTTTGGCCATCACTGGTCTAGAGAATGGTAATGAAGGAGAGGGCTGTCCACAGACTTTTTAAAATACATGGTCGAATAAGCCTGAAAGGACGCTTTAGGTGCAAAATAAACTTATGTGAAACAGCATGGCATGTGTCTGTGTTGTCAGCAGAGACTGTATTCCAGAAAGCTGTAGAGTGAGAAGTCAGGCAGTGTATTGGGAACAGCGGGGCTCAACCTCTGATGTTCAAAGGTGTTGAGTCAGAGCATCTCAGCCAGCTAGGAAGAATAACTTGGCTGGGAAGATGAATGGCAAGATGGGTGAAAAGAGGAGGTAAACAAATAAGGGTCTTAGATGATGATCACAAGGTCCAGGTTGTATCATATTGAGGAAATGCAGTCCTGAGCTGTTTTAAGGCTTTATAGGTCAAAACCAGCACTTTGAACTGGGCCCAGCAACAAACTGCAGCTAGTGCAGTTGGGACAGGTTTGGAGGTATATGCTCAAACTGTTTGGCCCTGGTGAGCAACCTGGTAGCTGAATTCTGCACCAGCTGAAGTTTCCGAATTGTCTTCAGAGGCAGCCCTACGTTTAATGCCTTGCAATAATCTAACCTAGAGGTTACCAAACCATAAACAACAGAAGCCCCAGTCTTATCTGGTTTGAGCTGCAGTTTACTGGCTCTCATCCATTACTGAGACGAGACTTTCACAACTGGTGCCAATTCCTTCAACTGCAGCCTCCCAGGAGTGTAAATGACCTTCTAAAGAGGCTTTTGAGGCACACAGGAGGCTCCAAGGGAGAAGAGGAATGTGGAAAGATGGCTTGCACAATTGTGTTCTGCTTGCACAACCTTTGGATCCAACCCTCTATATCTAAACCCGGTTGTTACGAATGTCATAAAAATCAATCTTAATAGACTGAAGGGGCAGAGATCCAGTACTGAAGGAGGAGTTGTTTTCATTGATTTCCCCTTCCTGATACAGACCCAGCCTTTGTGCCATGCTATTCCAGAGGGGTATATAACTGTGATACTTACTACTTTAAAACTTCTTCAGAATAAAATGAAACGTAGTCAGCAAAAGATGAACTCTTAAGTTATCTAAGTAAATAAGTGCAGAGCCCATAAAGCATGATGAGAAATTAAACCACCTTCCTGAAGTTCCAGTTACAGGTAGGTAGCCGTGTTGGTCTGCCATAGTCAAAACAAAATAAAAGAAAAAAAAATCCTTCCAGTAGCACCTTAAAGACCAACTAAGTTAGTTCTAGGTATGAGCTTTCGTGTGCATGCACACTTCTTCAGATGCATGCACACGAAAGCTCATACCTAGAACTAACTTAGTTGGTCTTTAAGGTGCTACTGGAAGGATTTTTTTTTCTTTTATTTTGTTTTCACCTTCCTGAAGAAAAGGATATGGGCACATTGACTAAATACTGTACTTTTCAAAAAGTTTCTAGCTGGAGTTGGTTCTTTCAGTTATTGCTTTGGGGGATGAAGACAAACTTGGTGATGAATATATCTTTCTATTAAGCAATTTTCTGTTTCAATCGTGCACAGCCACTTATGAGCCAGAACAAAACAGCTCAATCAAACCTTATTATATCCGTCTTACTTGAACCCCAACGAAATGCACTGAGAATGTTCTGATATGACTTCAAGTTAGGAGGAAAATAACAAACTGTTATTTTCAAAGCGGGTGGGGAGGGGAACGAAAATTGATATTACATATACCTTTTTAAGTTCTCTTAATTTCTTCTGCCAAGCAGCTTGAGCGACAGGAATGTACTTGCTGTCAGTTACATAACAGTTTGCCATAAGTACATGGTGGAGTTCAGCATTGTGGCTCATGGCTTTGAGGACATTTTCAACGTGGCTTAAGGAAACCAAGGCCTCTGCTTCTATGCCTGCGCTGACAAGCTGCATCGTACACGGCACTAGGGCAATCTGCCCCGCACAGTAGAGAATATCTCCCACCTAGAAGAGAGGGAAAACAGTAGGGGGAAAACATTAAGAAAAGTGGTGAAATTGTCTTCTACATTCACTGTGAGAGGATATTGCAAAATCATCTCTTAACATTCGTACAAAAGAAGCAAGAAAACCAGAGTAAAGGTCATTTCTGACAGGGATTTAGCTGCATCATAAAAAAGTACAGCACTGTAATAAGCTGGAACTGGAAAGTTAATACATGGAGGTCCATGTATGCATAATCACCTTCAGACAAATCAGCAATGAACTGAACAGGTAAGGCTAGAAATATGGAAATTTAACCTCTCACAAAGTCACAATATTTCCAAGGTATCAATAAAAGATTGTGTCACATTTCAAGTAAATTTGTTTACAACCTGTCAACTCGCAAGTGCACAAAACAGGGGGTAGGGTGAGGAGGTACTGTGACATGTTCTAGTCAGCAACAATTCTCATTAATTTAAGGCAGACATGCCAGGGTCACCATCATTCCTTGTGGTACGTTGGCTCCAAACAGTAATTCTTCCCTTCCCTCCCCTCAGCGAATAAGACAATCTCACAAATATTTTTTAAAGAGCCATTGGTTGTGTTTAGGGTTGAAAAGTTTTGCAATGCTAATTTGTCTGTGATTTGTGTACTTTTTATACACATATATTGCAAAATTTGCATAAGATTAAGCATTACTTTGCATTTAATTTAAATGAGCTATGCAAATTCCATTCACACAATATTCATATGAACTGAGGTATAAACAAATAACATTTCACTTATTTTTCTACCTTTACTGCCTTATCTGACAGGCTTGAGGCAGTTGTAGTATAGCCCAACTCTTGGATGCCCGTGTTGTGGTAGCGATGATAACAGCCTAGAGTTTTTGTCGTTTTATTATCCTATATACCAACTACACCCTTTTCTGGAGAAACTGGATCTGGCATTAGTCACTTATGCCTTGGCCACCTCCAGGCTTGATTAATATATTGTAATTTACATAGATTGTTGCTTCTGAAAACGGTGTAGAAACATTCATTGTTTCAGAATGCAGCCGCCAGGGCTTTCACCAGAGCCAAGCTATAATGCTACATTACACTGATCCTTCACCATCTTTACTGGTTACCAATTCACTTCTAGACTTGATTCAAGGTGCTTGTTCTCCCCTTTCAAGCTCCAACAGGCTTGAGACTAGAGTAAAAGGTAGCCAATGTGTTGTCTCTGAATGTTGTTGGACTCCAACTCCGAGTCATAGAGTAAAAGAGTCCCATAAAACAATCAAAATGCGCCTGCCTGCACACGGCTATCCAGAAAATCCTTCCCCATGTCCCCATACAAGTGGACACCAGGGGAAGACAGAATTGGTAAAGGCCTCCCTTAATGGCCAGAAGGTTCGTTTTTAATAGAGCCCTTCAGAAATTATGGTCTCAAGCCATAATGGGCTATAAAGATCATGATCAGCACTTGGAATTGTATCATAATACAAATTATCTTAGCATAAATTATTTTGGGGGAATTATTTGCAGAATGTGTGTGTGTGTTAAAAAAAACACAACCTGATGTCCTCAAAGACATGGCAATCAAACCATGTGACAAACCCATATGCAACTCCAAATCTGTCCTTATAAAACTGCCTGTGTCTCACAGAAGACTCACACATGTAGCTATTGGAAGAATATGTTAAAACTATTTGGCAATCAAATTCTATGATTAGCAGCTGAAGAGGGGGAGGCAGCGGGAAAGAGAAAATATAATAGATCAACTGACACCCATCAACTATATTTTTAAGTTGTTTAAGATGTCTAAAATATTGTTTTGCATGCTATATATAACCCAAAAAATGGAAGAGAACGAAATGCAATTAATATTTTTGTTAAAAAGAACAAATGGTCTTTGTATGTGTGGGAGTGGGGAGGGAGGATGTGTGCTATTTAAAAATATGTGCCATTGAACAAGGGAGTCCAGCCAGCTATCAAGTGGCATATTGACAAGATGAGCAATGAATCCAGGAAGAAATTATTTGGAAGGGTGATATATTTCTTAAGAAGGGTTTTTCCCCCCAAAGTTAACTCAATAGACAACGCGAATCCCCAGTGCAGGTCATTTACATTATTCCACTAAAAAATAACTTCCTGTTTGACCTCTATTTTAAGTGCACCCCCCACCCCGAACATTAATTATCAGTTTGAAAGAGCTGTTCAACCAGTTCATTTCCCCTATTCTTGAACAGATTGTTTGAGACATAATATGAATACTAATTACTGATAAAATATCTGTCAGTGTTTTGAAATATGTACCAAGATAACACCATCTTAAAAGTCTCCTGGATACTTCTGGTAAAATTAACCCATATAGTCCCCTCCCCAAAAAAGTTGTAAACAAATCTTAAGAGCAATTTGAAGAAAACTGGCATAACTGTTGGCATCGATTCTGAGATACCTTCCTTGCTTTCTGAAATAATACTTTGTCTCTTTATAAATTCTAAGATGGCAAAGTGAAAGGTAACAGAGAAGCACACAACTCAGTGGTTTGGGTAAGAAAATGCCATTGCCTGACTGGAAGTCTTTTGCAGGAACAGAGCTGCAGTTCTGGACACAGCCCATAATAAGGTATAAGGCCAATTCAGATTTCACTTTAGTTTCCTCATAGAAGCCATTTTACAAAATGGCTTCTTAGGTGTTAGTTATTTTAGTTGCATGCCTATTACAAATTGACGCTAGGGGGTGCTGTTTCCAAAACATGCACTATTTATTTATTTCATCTATATAGGCATACCTTCTTCTAAGGAGCCCAGAATAGTCAACATGGTTTTCCCTACACTTTCTTTCAATCCGTGCAACCACCAAGCAAGGTCAGTAGGATGAATATTATGTTTGCTCTTCATTGAGTTGACTATAGAGAGGTGAGGTGGTGGTAGGAAGTGGTCTTGCCCGAGTGAGAAGATGGAGGGGAGGGTGAGAGGTGTAGAGGGGTTGTCTTCAGGGAACTTTGTGGGCACGCCCTGGGAGAATGTGTTTGGGAGGAAGGCAGAATGAAGGGTGCCCACCAGAAATGGTCATGCCATTGGCTGGCAGCAGGTGGCATGACTGAGGAAGGGTGGGATGATAAGGTTTACCTGGGTAGGAGAATTGGGGAAGGGGCTGACTTGATCCTGTTCTGCCTACCTGGGTGCAGCACCAGCCGAGACTCAAGTGTTGGAGGGACATGTTGCAATAATCCATCACGATTAATTTTATTAGCACTAGGAAATTGCTCCACCTAGGGGTGGTGCTACAGAGCCTACATTTGTGTTTGGGTTATGGAGACAAGTTAGGGAGGCTGTTGGTGTGGTGCCCCCCTTGTTGCCCAGCAGCCTCCCTGAGCTGGTCAAGGTGATCTGCACTGTGATATTAGATCACTCCAGTAGGTCTAGCCCAGTGTTTCCCAACCTTGAGTCTCCAGCTGTTTTTGGACTATGACTCTCACCATCTATAGCTAGCAGGACCAGTGGTCAGGGATGATGAGAATTGTAGTCTGAAAATAGCTGGAGACCAAAGGTTGGGAAACACCAGTCTAGTCGACTACCTCAAAGCAGCATGAGACTGTCTCAAGATGCCGGTGGCCTGATGCGCAGACCTGAATTTTCCCAGTCCTATACCGTGCTGGCTTTCCAATTTAGCTGTTGCAAGTGCCAATATGTTTTGTGGGTGCTTTGCACATTTTGACATATCCTTTAAGGTGGACAGCAGAGGAAAGCCTCTGTAAAGTAACACTTTCATAGCTGCCCTTAAAGGGCCAGGGCACACACAACAGCTGGCTACGACGCCAGGCTAAAATTTGCCTAGCCTTGATTCGGAAGCATTCCTGGAAGCAAAAGCAGCATTTCACTCACAAAACAACATAAAGAAAATAAAGGACTACTCTCTCTCAGAGCTGACAATGGCCATTTAGAAACTTCCCCAGCCAACTTGGCTCAGCCTGCCAATAGTCCCAGAGCTACGGGGAGAAAGGCAGAGATCAGGAGGGGTCCTCCACAGACAGCTTCATTTTAAATATATGCAAATTGTATGAGTAAATTTATCAGCTTTGATGCTTTTTCCAAGCAGACAAGGTCAGGCCGGTCTAAAGGTAACATTGTTAACCCTTCCAGAAGACTAAAAAAGCTCTTTATGTCTGCATCTATTCAGGCCCACAAGCAAGGGAAGGTGTACTGCCCCCTACTCTTTTATGGCACTTCTATGGGGACTCCAGGGTGAGCACTGCTGGTTGTGGAAAGGCCTCCCTTGCCAGAGTTGGCAAAAGCCTTGGAGCTCTTGTGACGTGGCTTATTCAGGGGAGTAAGCCTCACAATTAATGAAAACAATTCCCTTTTCTCATTCTTTACACATCATGGCTGGCTACATACAGCCACATCCCTCAAGCTTTGCTAGTTCCTTAAATGTGCCTAGTGCTCACTACCCATGAATCCAGCCTAAGCTAAACCAGTGCCTGGCTTTATGAAAACCCAACTCTGTCCAATCTCAAAAGTTCTCTCTAGAAGCCAGCATTTGCCTCCCTAGCTTTGTTTTGGCCAGGTGAAGATAGACTAGAACAAGTTCATTCAAGAGAGTTCATTCCTCACAAAAGGCAGAGGGATTTCTGGGGATAAACCACAACTAGGGAGCTCTAGTGTGCCTTGGGGAAACTGGTAGAGTATACCAATAAATTAATCAATGAACTTATATCAACATGCCTCCTTCCAAGCAGCACCCAATGGCAGCAGCCTGTCTCTCTGCCTCATAAGCTGAGCATTCCAATTGTGCTTGATGGTGTGTCCAAGTCTCCAAGTCTCTCTGAGAGTCACTCCAAGAGTGCATGCCCGCTCCCCATCAAAATGGCATGGCCAGTGCAGCCTCTCACACTAAGGCACAATGGACAACCTCCTCTGGGGTCATATAATGCTGCGGTACCTCCACATGGGCACTGTGAAGTGTGTCCTCAGACAGGCAAGCTTTAATTCAGAAAAAACAGTGTGCCTCAGTTACCAGTTTAGACTAGAGCTGGCAGTCCATGCTGAGTCCAGCTCACCAACCTATTCCATCCACCTGCACTAGAGGTCAGGGCAAGGTACTGTGGGGGAACAGAAAGCAGGGGAAAGGCAGGTCAGACTGTCGATGTCTGGGAGGAAGCAAACAGAAGCAAACTCATTTGAGATGCTTTGGGGACCATAAACTCAAAAGTACACTCCCATAGTTGTTGTTTTCTCATTTCTCTTCCCTGCCTAATTTCACCAGTTCAAGTAGATATTCTGGGTGGACACTGGCATGGAGACTCCAGTCTGCCAGGGCTACCCAATCAATGAGCAGTTTTCAACCATGAAGATTTGTGTGTGGAGGCACTGCTGGGTGGAAGAGTTTACAACTGCCTCCCATGTTGGGACAGTCACAGCCCTTGGGGTATGTCAAGCTGCCTACAGTGGACTGGGTATCCGAAACAACACTGTTGGCAAGGAGGTAATCCCATTTTTATGGGGGTAAAAAAGAACTTTCTGGTGAACTTCATACAAAAGGAGTTATCACAACATATTGCGCCAAAGAACTTAATAAATAATGCTAAGTTTTCAACTTTTCCTCTGTAGCCCACACGTGAAGGCAAGTAATGAGGTCTGCTTGGCCAATATTTTATATCCAGCAAATGTATCACCAGCATATTCTCTATGGAAACAAACCACAAAGACTCATGTTGCTCACCTGTGCGCAACACATGCTTTTTCAGCAAAACATTTTATTCTCATGCCTCTTTTTATTCCATGAACATAAGGTAGCTCTCCACATCAGAGCTTTCCAAACTTTTCAATGTTGGTGACACACTTTTTAGACGTGCATCATTTCATGGCACAGTAATTCAGTTTTACTAGCAAACCAGAGGTTAAAGCAACCCCTCCAACCTCGAGAGAAGCGCAGGGGGCGTCTGCACGACACGCCGGCACACTAAAGTGTCGTGACACAGAGTTTGGAAATCTCTGCTCTACATAGTTTGGGCCACATTTAAGACCTAGTCATTAGTAGTAATGGAAGTTTCATACTCCCTGCTTCTTGTTGACACATTTGCCAGGTTCACACATAGGCTATGGTTTACAGGCAATGTATTAAAATAAAGATGTTGCTTCTGTAGATTTGGCAAGTTTCATGGAAAAACACATTTAAGTGCAAATAGTATTTGCTGGATTGAATGGAATAGAGCCCATTGATATACACTGGGCTATATGATAAAAAAAATATTTACATTATTAACAGTGGCTCATCACTAACAGCATTTTAAAAGAAATAAACTGAAACAAAAGTAACCAAGGCATTAAATGACAATATATATCATTTACACGGTTCACCTGTCTCTAAAATAAAAAGGGGGCAATAAACAATAAACTAAACCTTTGTTCTTGCACGCTGCTATCTGAATGACTGCTGTCCTTTAAAAGGTTAAAGTTCACAGAAGATTCAGCAGTACTGATTACCCCCTCCCCAAAAAATAGCCCTACATTACAGTTCAGTCAAGGTAAATAAGCACAACTGACAGTGTGTTAATTGGCCGCCTCTGGTCAGCCATGTGTACCTCTGACCTTATAGAGGGTTTAAATCAATTAAAACTTCAGGCAATAAAGACCTCTTGCTGATTAAGTTAGATAGAAATTATCTTTTCTAAAGGGATTACAGCTTTAAGGTGGTGAGCCTTTAATTTAATATATGGTAATTCCTTCTTCCTACGTCCCTCGTATTTAGCTAATGGCAATGAAATTGCATTTGGTAATGTGGAATCTTTTATTGAACTTTCCAGGGCAAACAGAGTTTTCAGAAAGTTTTTACTTAAATAATTGGTGCATGTTCAATAATTTAAGAATGTGTGAATCCGTTTTGCCATTGTGTTTTGTTCTGCTTTTGGTGGGTAAATGTACAGAGTCACAGCATGTCACGTGCAGGCTTTGTACTTATGGTATAGGAACTGAATAATAGCATTTCTCCTCTCCCTGTGAAATAGTCAAAACAGTCCTATATTTGGAAAACAAGGAGATTTGTTTTTCATTAGACATGCAATATAAAAAACTGGTTTTCTACTAAACATTTTTGATTCACACCTGTGGGTGAGTTTGTATAAAATGTTTTCAACTGGAAAGTGCTGATGGCCTGTTAGGACCCTTCTCCTCTGCTTCAATTCCTTCCCTACCTAGATTGTTACTGCATTTGAACCAGGCAAGCGCTGGTTTGCTTAAACAAGAAACAGAGGGAAGGAATCTGAGCATGGGAGTGGGGGACCCACAAGAGATTGTTCAATCCTGCAATGTGCTCCTGGTCCTCAAAACCATGTTACATGTGAATTGACCCAATCATTTGAGCCTCTTTTGATATGAAAAATATGTGTTTCAGTTAAAATTCATGAATCAAATTAACTCACATGAATATCCCTGAATCTGAATTAAGAGTGACCAGAGGTGATTGTTCATAGTGATATGCGGTGATCCAGGGAAAGCAATAAGTGCACAGATCTGTTCTATCAGAGGTACAACCGGCTGCTGCATAAAGGAAACCCAACCTACATGCAGCACCAAGTTCAGTGCACAAGTAAACATTCCAAAAGCAGATTCTAACTCAAGACACAGTGTGGCTTCCAGTCACACACGTTAATGCTATTCAACCTTACTACCTGGGTAACTCCTTGATTAAACTTTGATTCATCTAACAATCTAATTATTTGTGGATCTGGACTGCAAAAGTGAATTCCATAAGTTATTTCATGTTGACAGGGTGATCTTCCACCATACCTGGCTGCCATTTTATTCCCTTGCAGGATTCCAAACATGCTTTTGTCCCTATATGGAACTCCCATGGAGGGTTGGAGAGTTGTAATGGAAAAACAGAAGGAATTAAATACCACTACCCATACCCCTGTTTCTCCACTCCTAAACACCTGTTAAGAAGCCGCTGTTCCTTAAAAAAGCCATCAAGGTGCTGTTACATATATCTGCATGGAATGTGCTTTAAGTTGCTCAGCTGAGATGCACCAAGTCTTTCTCTGCCAAAACATAGTGACACATGACAGAACAGTGAGAAGTCATTATTTCAAAAAAGCAAGACCACTGATCCTATTCACTTACTAAACAACCTGACTTTAAACACTACAGAACCAATTAAGGAAGAATCTATAAACTGTCTAAAGTTTTAAAGCATAATTAGGGCTGTGTGTATTTCCTCCTAAAGGATCTGAGTGATATACAAATGAAAATAAACATTAATTAAAGTTTCAGTCTAAACAAATAAATAAATGTGTCCAATTTTTAAACAGACAATGAAGACTGAGAAGAGGAGTACCAACTACATTAAGGCATAAAGAATTCAGTGTTAGAAATAAAATAGTAGGCTAGTCAGACTTGACAGCACGTTAAGATATAATTCTGGAACTAATGAGTAGAAGAAATGCAAGAGCTTCTGGATTTTAATAGTATATGATACAATCACTGAAGAAAATAATTTAAATCAGCATGGATATAAACATTTTTTAACTAGCCAGGGGAATAAGAGAAGTTTAAATGGAAAATCCCAACATATTAACTTGGGACAGGAGTTTAGTGGGGTGCCGTAGGGATTGATGCTAGGTCTGATTTTGTTTAACATCTTCATTAATGCAATGGAAGATGGGATTAGCGGCATACTAATGAAACCCACAGAGCACACTAAGTTGCAGAGTGTTATTAACATAAATGAGAAAAGAGAAATAATACCAAAGGCTCTAGACAGGTTAGAAATGCCAGCTGGAGACAAAAATATGAGATCTGATGGGTGAGCGCAACAAAATCCAACTCCATAAAATTTCTGAAAACATGTAAGGATTGAAGAAAAACTGGTAGAAAGATGAAAGTGACCTATAACTATGGTGATAACGGACAGCAATCTGGCCATATTATTACACTGGATTACTGGTTTTATGTTTAAGACATCACAATAAAAAGGAGGGAGGTGATGGACATAATAGATTACAGCCTCCAGTTTTGGAGACTTCAAAACCAGATGATGTTGGAGAGAATTTATAGCAAAGGAACAAAGCAGCCCCTGAAGGTCCTGGCTGATAAGGAAAGGATTTTAAGAGGAAAGCTAATGACTAAGAGAACCTAATAATGACAATCATATTTTGAAGATGTGCCCACTATGGAAGGGGGGAGGGGATTACAGAGACAAAGAAGTGCATTGAATGCTGTGAGATGTCATCATTATTATTTACTGAATTCATGTTTGCTAACAGAAGAATACAGACAATATGGATCATTGCCCAAAGGAAGCATATATCATATGGAATATATATTCTGCAGACCTTATGTGACTTCCAGCAGGTTCATTTTAAGACAGATAGATGTGGTCTTGTGAATCCCCAAGTATTACGGAATTTAAAACAGAGAAGGTGGCATCATTTATTGGTAAAATGATTATGTAGGCTACCCAGAATGTAGATAGGGAGAATGAAAAAACAGGTACCCTCAGATTTATAGGACAAAACTTCTAATCAAATATGTTTCTTTTAAACAGGGGTAGATAACCTGAAGCACTTTAGGTGTTGCCAGACTACAACTCCCATCATGGCAACGCTGGCTGAGAAGGATAAGTGTTGGCATCTGACATCTGGAAAGCCACAGCTTCCTCACTCCTGATTTAAAACACTTATAATTGAACACATGATAATGCAGTCATTTTTCTCACCAAAAAGTTACTCAACTATGTGCTAAGAATGTCACATTTACTTATGAAGATTTGTACTTTGTATGCCTTCCCCAGAGTCCTTGTTGTATATATGAAAGATCCAATAGCATCACAAGGGATGTATGATTCAACTGTCACTATAAACCTTGGGATCAAAATGGGGCTGTATTCTATAATTGTTTTAAAGAATATATGCCTCCTCTACAAGATGTCCAGAGGGTGGTAACATGAGAATGGGCCTTTTCTGCAGTGGCTTCCCATTACTGGAATGCTCTTTCCAGGGAGGTTCAGTTGGCTGGTGGGAGGCTTATTTTTATCATGTATTTTGTATTTTCATATTGCACTTTTATGTGGTGGACTCTCCTGAGATCTACGGATGAAGGGCAGTATACTAACCAACCAACCAACCAACCAACCAACCAACCAACCAACCAATTACAGTGGTACCTCAGGTTACAGATGCTTCAGGTTACAGACGCTGAATAACTAACCCAGATGACTCCACTAACCCAGAAGTAGTACCTCGGGTTAAGAACTTTGCTTCAGGATGAGAACAGAAATCGTGTGGCGGCGGCAGTGGGAGGCTCCATTAGCTAAAGTGGTTCCTCAGGTTAAGAACAGTTTCAGGTTAAGAACGGACCTCCAGAACGAATTAAGTTCTTAACCTGAGGTACCACTGTAACTCACTCACTAACTAACTAACTAGCTAACTAACTATGTCAACTGACATCTCATGGAGGCTCTCTTAGCTCCCACTGATACTTGAGAACCTGAACATCTGGGTTTTTTTAAAGGTTTCTAGGCCTCACAGCTAGCAGGAGACACTTCACATTGAATAATAAGTTTCTTAAAAAAATACAGAAACCAAGACAAAAGGAGGTTTGTCAATAGCTTATTCAGTTGCTTCCTGTGGTCTCTAATTCTTCCCCTTTGTCTCTGTACTTCACTTGATTCATATAGTATTTTGGGTGCAGCAATGCTGACATAATCTGTTGTGGAGGCAGGTTTGCTAGCTGGTGTGTCCAGCAGTCCTGGATTCTATGTTGAGAGACCAGTAACCCAAGAACATCCATAAAAATTTGTTTTAGATTTAATATTAATGCCAAATAAATTGTACAGGATGCAATCCACCTTGTACCCCTGCACTCATGGAAGGAGGAGTCTGACAGCAGAAGAGGAGGAAAGGAAGTTCTTGCCAGTTCTCCTTCCAAACTGAAGCCCACACTGAAAATAAGCGCCAGAGCGTTGAGGGACCCTACAGAACAAGGTGGAAGGTGGTGTGAAAAGTTGTGTAGTGCAGAGCAAAACTGGCAAAAAAAAAAATCACCTCCCTTCCTCTTCTGTTAGTGGATGTCTCTGCTGGATCAAAAGCCCTTTAATGAGTGTTAGTGCACCAATTGGGCTCCACTTCATTATTTTCCCTGTTTTTATACTGAACCAAGCATATAGGAAGTGAAACAAATAATAGAACATGGTGGAAATAATATTTAGGTGTTAGGTGTTTTGAACTTTCATATCAAGAATGAACCAGGGAATATATAAATGCTCCTGGAAAGAAAAGAATATTATACTATATTCTGTATAGGATAATATAGTTTGTAAAGAGAGATGTATATATACTTTTAGCGTCTCGCATTCATACATCTCATTCTTAGAATCTCAAATAACTCTGTCACTTGAACACTAAAAATTACTTCTAAGAAAACTTTGGCTTCTTGCGCCGTATATTAAAAGCTTTACTTCAGGATTGTTACAATAAAACAGCCAAGGATAGCTGACCAAAAATTTCTAAACTGAAGTTTCCATTGACACTTCCATTCAAGGCTGTGACATTATACAGGAAACTTGGGATTCAAGGAGACTTGAGATTGCAGTCATAAAATTTAATGAAGAATGAGTTAGATTTTTGCCATTCCCTACCTGTCTTTACTCTGCCAACTATCTCCCTAAATTAGTGTGATTATAAACAGAAGAGGGATGGCTGGGCAGCCAAAATATTCTGTAAGAAAGGTGAAAGCAGTACATCACACCACAGTAATTCACAGTGTATGAAACACATTAACCGTGTGACACTCTATTCTCATAGTCAGATGCTCTCTCCCAGCAGACACTTGACTCTCTAAGCTAACTCAAGAATCTGTCTCTCGCAAAGGTTGGTTCTTTCAAAATGCTGACTGGGGAGAATGGTGAGACAGGCAGCAAGCTACAACTTTAGTAAACAGATGATCAACAATAGGAGAATCAACATTGACTTAATTTCAGATTAACAACTAACTTTGTGTGACTTTAACATTGACCATTCTCAAAGGGGAAGGGGAGTACTAGAAATCCTTGAACAGATTATAGTGGGGAACAGTTCCACAACTCCATAGCACCCAGTACAGACAGAATATAAACTAAGGTCAGTGCAGGTTAAAACACGTCGTGTTAGAAGTGGTTAGATTTTGATAAATATCATTTGGTAACACTGCGTCTTTAAGGAACATTTTCAAATTCATACCAGCTGGAACTCTGGTTTCCTCTATGATTCTGTCAAGGATTAACTAAATTTTAGAACTCATCCAGATGGGAGAATTCCATGCAGCTGGTTCGGCACGTTAGCAAAAATCCCTGAGTGCCAAAAGCAGTCCTAGGAAAAAGACAACACACTACTTTGCGCAGAGCTTTTTGTGCAACATTCCTTCACATGGACCGCAGAGTTGTGCTGACCCCTTGTTCCCTTCTCTGCTGTTTAGACAGGTGGGATAAGGAAACGGGGCTGACATAGTTGCCAGCTGTTTAAATGGATGCACAGATGCTGCACTATAACAAAGAAAGAAAAACGAATAACTGGGATAAAAAGGAAGTCCAGAATTGACCTTGAACCACCAAGCTCTAGAAAATACGCATGCTGAGACACCAGTTGCTTCCTTGATTGTTAAGTGAGCTGTAGTCAATGACATTTCATTTAATTTCTCTGCTGCAGACTCAGAGCAAAATTTGTGGTCTCTATGACTTACAAACCGAATAGTGAGAACACAAGAAGCACTGCTAGATTAGAAAAAGTGTCTATCAACCCCAGCATCCCTGTTCCCACAATGGCCCACAAGATGCCTATGGGAAGCCCAAAAGCAGGACATGAGTGCAAGAGCATGGCTAGGATTATTCAGCTTCGTTTAAATGAACACAGTAGCCTTTCTTAGGGAAACTCAGGTGCAAGGTTGTTTAAGCAGAAAGTGGAAGTGTAACAAAACACACACAGGTGGTCTTGCTGCTTTGTTCTTGCCACTAACAATTAGCTCAAGAACTACTTACAGGAGCAGCAGAAAGACAGAACACAATTCCCCTTAGGATGCTACACTTACACAAAGATATGCTTTGTATTTCGAAATCCAGTGACAATAATCAGTTATTGCAGTATTGTTCTTCAGGGTCTCCATTTGTAGCTTGTTGTGAGCAAAAAGTTTACTTTATGCATCTCAGGTGAAATAGGAGCTACGCCTAATGCTGTCATGGAGCTTTTGGGCCACATTCCTTTTTCTTCCTAAAGTATGTTTTTATTACATTTTAACAGTTAGTACAACAAACATCATGTTTCTCAAACATAGCTGCAAAATAACAAAAGGGTCAGATGAATATATTTCCCTAAAGCCAACAGACTGTGAAGGTACAGGGAACAACAGACACAAAGCCCACCACTGCTACTGCCACACTTCCAAGATCGTTAAAGGAATAAACACACTGATTACAATCCATAGTATATAATGCATATGAGACATCTATCTCGCTGTATCTGACATCATTGGCAGAAGAAGTGTAGGCAAATTTACCTGTCTAGAATTTGAGAGGGCTTCCACATTGGAAATAAAGGAGACCATGGTGCTGTAATACTTTTTTTTTTTTCAAAATGAGGATGATTCATTTGTTTAAGCCACCTTTCATCAGCCTTCCTGAGTATGTTTGTACATAAACAGTGCCGCCCAAATTTTATTACACCAGTGCTCTTTAGATGGTTGTGTGGAAACCTACCAATCACGTACTATGCAGGACTTTACTGCAGTATACAATTGTTTCACAATATATTTATGCAGAAAGAATTTGGTTCCAAATAATGAAGCATCATAGCTTTGGGAGCCATCTGCAGTCTAAAGTGGAGAAATTCATGGAAGGAATCAGCAACCACATTTCAGATCTCCTGCACAGTTGGCCAATGCCCCCAGAGGGGAAAGTGCAAACTACCCTGTGAATGTGACTGTGAATGCAAATTAAGGTTCTGCATTAATCTGCACCTTTGGCATTCAACTATTCAGGACCAATTCTCACTTTATGCTGAGTTTCCCCTGTCCCATCCAGCTGACAGAATCACCCCTGCAATCCTGAGTGATCTAAAGCCATCTGAATTTTGATACTTGTGGCATCTTGGTACTTTCACATTTCTATTAATAGAAAAGGAATTGGCATAGACAAGATTTATCAAGGTGTACAGAGCTGCTTGCCTCTTCAGCCTGTTGAGATGAGTAAGAACACCTCTGTCTTCAGCCTTTAGAAGTAGATAAAGTCAACTCTATGTCACAAAAGTTGTTAACTAACATTTGTCATCGTAAGTGGTTCCAATAACATACCATGATTTTACTTGGTATTGGGATGATTTTGCCTAGATAGTAATTATTTTAGAATAAACAAACCAGGAATTTTGACATCCTAATTATAAAAAAGAAATGAAAGCAATGATGGGGTACAGGGAAACACCAAAACATAAATGTTCTAGGAATTACAGTTGCTAGTTAATAGAGTGATATGATTGCTTATTTTGCAATCTAGTCATTCTGATTTTGTAAATCAATAGCTAAATTAATTCAAAGAAAAGGCTTGATTGGTGTCTTCATTTAACTGGTGCTTGAAGTTTTGCTATAGGGAATTTTTAAGCAGGTGAGTGAATGCCTGAACAAGAAATGTATTGTATAAAACACTGGCATATAACATATATATGTCAATAGCTCAGCAGCTTACCCAGGAAACTGAGAGTTAACCTGTGTATCCCATATATTTTTAAAAGGTGGAAATAAATCTGCTATGGGGAACTGGTTTGATAGACCTTTGAAGGTCTTCAAAACACTCGGTAATATGTTATTCACTAAAAATATTCCCACAATTCTCCCATCTCCCATCATTCCTTGCCTTAAGATTCAACTGTCAACTTTGATGTGCCTTTTAAAGTACCCCTCCAAGCCTGAAAAACCATGACTACAGACCACAGAAGAGAACTCTTTGCTTTGAAACTATCTGATAAATCAGAAGATCATTTACCTGCAAGCATTATTTGGTGAA
This sequence comes from Podarcis erhardii, assembly GCF_964252035.2. NCBI lineage: Eukaryota > Metazoa > Chordata > Lepidosauria > Squamata > Lacertidae > Podarcis > Podarcis erhardii. Next base: position 39,546,118 of record NC_138497.1, read on the forward strand.
GCTAAAGCGGCACATCAACCAGGAGCATCTGAAGGCTGAGGCAGCAAAACGTCAACAACAAATTGTCATTGGCATTACATTTATGAACCTTCAAACAGCATCAGATCTTTTCCATGGGAAACCAGATCAGGTCAGACTGGAGCTGAATATTTCTTAACAAGCTAACCATCAAAAGAACTTACGTTTTGAATAAAAAGGCTATCATTTGTTGATTTGAATATCAAAGGGATACACTGCAAACTCCCAGTCTAGAAAAACCTCCCTAAGCTACACCAGACAGGTGTTTAATAATCTATTATTAAGGCACTATTTTAGGTTACTCAGAATTATTAAAAAATAGCTGTAACTGTGAAGCTGCAAATGGGACTGCACAAAGAAATGAATGCTATTAACATACTATTAACAATTCAAAAGAATGAGTTGACATACCAATCAAACTTGTTAATTGACTGTCAATGGCCTGTCCCTGAATATACAACATGACTGCATTATATATTTCAAATGCTGACAGGAAGACAGTTTCATTTGCATTAACTTCATAAACTGATCAACAACCAAACTGCCACATACATTTATAATGGGAAGCTGAATCATTTCAATATTCATGGAGCTCTGTAATTGTAAATTAGGTACTGGCAAACAATATAATACTGTATGTACTCTAAAATATCCTAAATTTCCCTGACCTAGTTCCTTTGTTATTCTAAAAGAGCAGTGGGAAAAGTTGTGCATCTCAGAAATTATTTCCACAGTAATTTTTGGCCTTATGAAAAATCCGTTTGCTATTTAGTTTGCAGCCAAGGTTTATAACTCCACACTTGCATAGCTACGCTACAAACAGACAGACAAGGTAGTATTCATTTTTCCGGCCTTAGTTCCAGGATCTGTAAATGGCATTAAAAATAAGCCAAAATGAAAAACAACAACACTAGTTTATGCTTCCTGTGTTTCAATATCGAGTAAACACTCGTGGCCAGCAAATAAATACCAAAGCAAAAAGAAGCAAAGTATCTACATGGCATATTTGAAATGCACTTCCCCACATTTAATTATCTTGAAAATCTTTGTGTAGACTATGGAAAATATCTACAAGTTATCGACAAAAGTTTAGGCACCCAAGTAGTAACTACTGCTGCAATCCACAAACCCAACTAAAGTGACACTATTTCCCTTTTCAGAGCTGGACAAACAACCAAGCTCCAATGAAGGCCTTGAAACTACAGGGAGAAGTTGCAACAGTTCCCAAGCAATGACTACAACCTAGGGCAATTCTATTCTTTCCACAGACTATCGGTGTAGTGGGGCTTAGATACAAGACAGTGAACTCTTCTGATATCTAGGTACAGTGGTAACTCGGGTTACACACGCTTCAGGTTATATACGCTTCAGGTTACAAACTCAGCTAACCCAGAAATAGTGCTTCAGGTTAAGAACTTTGCTTCAGGATGAAAACAGAAATCATGCTCCAGCAGCGCGGCAGCAGCAGGAGACCCCATTAGCTAAAGTGGTGCTTCAGGTTAAGAACAGTTTCAGGTTAAGAACGGACCTCTGGAACGAATTAAGTACTTAACCTGAGGTACCACTGAATGACTAAAATTTATCGGTCACCTATTCAGAGGCACATGTAGAAGTGACCACGTGCTGCTAACAATAGCAGTTATTTAACATATTTCCCCCCACGCTATTTCACCCGTAATGTTAGCTCTTGCAATTACAGAGAACATACTTCTATCATTAGAAGCCGAAAAACACACACATTAAACTTTGATCCCTCTCTTAAGCAGGTTTACTTGGAAGTGCTATGCCGTCGATAGTGTTTGTTTTCAAGTAGGTGTGCTCACGGTTGCATTCTTACTGCCAGCAGCATGTTTTGCTGGAGTGGTTCACAACTTGCAAGTGTACAACAGGCATTTCTGCACACCCAGCTCCATGCTCCAAACCTTATTCCTCTTCTGGGTGACAGTGTTATTTATGTTCCCAAGCCACAGTGGGAGGAGATGAAGGGCAGAACTCCGTTCCAGTCTCATATCAGCAGTTAGATGCCACACATTCTACATAAATAAAATTTGCATTCTAGTATTTATTTCTTCTCCCCACTCCTTGCAGCTTGATAACTTTTTGAATTGTATCATTTATGCCTTGATTGGCTCTTTGCTAGAGAGCTGCCTGCTGTTGTTAAGGCAAATTTCAAAGTTTGACGACAAAAGGGTTCCATTTTATAGCATCTAATTGTCAGGGTGTGTTGGACTACCTGTGTGCCAAACTTCAACTTTTTATGGCTTGGATCCATGGGTGCACAAAGACACAACTGTTCGTGTACCATCTCTGTGTGTGTCCCTGAATTGTTCTTTGTTAGCACACTAACGGAAAGTTATTTTCTCCTGAACCAGGCATTACATTTTACATATATACAACAGCTAGAGCCTCTGTGTTTCTCTCTAAAGGTGCCCAGTAGCCATCATGTGACATTCTATCCTTTGAGGAAGCTATCAAAGCTAATATCTCTAATTTGTACCATGTGTAATCCTCCCATAATAGCATTTCAAGATGATTTGGTATTATCATCCCAGTGATTTACTCTCTTCAGATTTTGCAAAGGATTTATAATTTTTGTCAGTGCTTTTCACTTTACATATTAATTGGTAGAACAATAGAAGTGATTATTTCTCTCTGTTGGTATTATATTTCTATTACAGATAGCGGAGTAGTATTAGTTCAGCTGTGCCACTGTCCAGAATTAGATTGAACTTGCAGTTACATTAAAGCCTGGAAATTGCTTCTTGGATTGGTGGGTTGAAAGTAATAAGACTTAAGATTTAAAACATTAACATTTTATTTTAGTGTTAAGATATCTCTTATTCTAACTAGTGCTTGCTGGAATTTAAAGGATTATTCCCAATTTCCCAAATGTTGCCTTCATACAGAAGGGGATCTTGATTCATATTCTTACATTCATGTTGATTCTCACATTTCTCAAACTTTCCTTACAACTACTGCTATTTTATTTTTTATTTTTTAGGGGGCTGAAATCTGATATACAGACATTGCTTTGCAACCCCCTCTTTTCCTTGGTTTCTTTTTCCTTCCCCATCCCTTTTCCCTTTTGTGCCATGCCTTTTGTAGATTTCAGGTTGAGAGAAAGGACTGTGTTGTTTGTATTGATACGTAAGCTATTCTGAGAGCCTTTCTGAGTGGCGAGTGGGATATAAATGCTTTAAATTGGGGATGGGGGGAGACTGTGTCTCTCCTGGTGTAGTTAGTCAATGTGCCTGAAGATGCCATATATCCCTGTGATCCTTGGATCAAAATATGTGCTATTACTGCTGCTAGGTATTATGTAAAGTGGCTCTGTAACGGTGGCCTGATTCACTAACTTTGGCTTAGTGTGAACACTTGGGCTCCAGGAAAGAAGCTCAAATCCACTTTCCTCCCCTTTTGCTGGTGCCCTGAGCTTATCATGCCAACCAAATCCAGGTTCTTAGTTTAACGCTGTCCACATTAACCATGAGCTGTAACCAAGGTTATGTTACATGGTTTGGTTTAGTGTGACATATTGTCAGGGTTTCTGGGAGAAGTGAGGAGATGGCAGAGGAGACGGAAAGCGAGTGGGAGGAGGGAGAGAGAGACGAGGAAGAAGATGACGGAATTCGAAGGGAATCTATGAGCCTAAGCAGTGAGTCAGAGGATTCCCAAAAGGGAGCTAGCATGATCAGGCGAAAAGCAGGAGAAGAGAGAAGCTGTGAAAAGTCAGGGAAGGAGGGGAGAAAGCCCAGTGAAGCACAGACGCTGTCAGAGGGGTCTCAGCCGGAACGGAGTAAAGGGGGTGGAGTTGTCAGCCTCTCGGAGGGAGGAGGAACAGGAGAAAACAGAGAGAGGGGGTTGGAGCAAGGTGTTCAGCCGGAAAGGGTAGTGAGTGGAACAGGGGGCAGTATAGAGGACGAAGGAAAGGTCAAAAGCAAAGTACGCGCGCCAAGTTCAAACATAGAGGCGCGCGGAAGTGGGGAAAGCTCAGAGGAGGAGCCCGGCCCCAAAGCCAGAAGGAGGGGGCAGGAGGCGGCAGAGGATTCAGCCTCAGGCGAATCCCGGAAAGAGAGAACCCAGGGAAGGCACTCCAGTCTCTGCAAATAGCTGGGTGCCGGGTTACGCTTTGGACGAACCCCTGTTGAAGGAGGAGTTTCATGCAATTTTTCCGCACAAACCCATGCCCGAGGAGTATTTTGATGATTGGCTTTTCACGCCCACTTTGTCGGGCAGCACGTTCGGGGGTTTCTCCTCGCCCGAGGGCTCTACGCCCAAAACAAGCCCGACCAGGGATCCCCGCCTGGGGGGGGGAGAGACAAACCCTTCTTGGTGGGTGGATCAGCCAAGGGAGGTATGGAGTCAGAGGTGGATGATAGGTCCTTGGCAGGCAGCGCCAGGAGAAGCAGTGAGGGAGGAAGAGACTGTGATGCCTTCAGGGGGGGAACCCGAGTTCGAACACACGTATACGGAGCTGCCAGAGGAGAAGATTGACGTGGACACCCGGTATCCTGAACCAACCCAGGAAGAACCACATTTCCCTCAACCTGCACCCAGCGACCGGGAGGGGGGAAGGGGGGGCTTCGAGGGGGGGATGGATGTCAGGGTTTCTGGGAGAAGTGAGGAGATGGCAGAGGAGACGGAAAGCGAGTGGGAGGAGGGAGAGAGAGACGAGGAAGAAGATGACGGAATTCGAAGGGAATCTATGAGCCTAAGCAGTGAGTCAGAGGATTCCCAAAAGGGAGCTAGCATGATCAGGCGAAAAGCAGAAGAGAGAAGCTGTGAAAAGTCAGGGAAGGAGGGGAGAAAGCCCAGTGAAGCACAGACGCTGTCAGAGGGGTCTCAGCCGGAACGGAGTAAAGGGGGTGGAGTTGTCAGCCTCTCGGAGGGAGGAGGAACAGGAGAAAACAGAGAGAGGGGGTTGGAGCAAGGTGTTCAGCCGGAAAGGGTAGTGAGTGGAACAGGGGGCAGTATAGAGGACGAAGGAAAGGTCAAAAGCAAAGTACGCGCGCCAAGTTCAAACATAGAGGCGCGCGGAAGTGGGGAAAGCTCAGAGGAGGAGCCCGGCCCCAAAGCCAGAAGGAGGGGGCAGGAGGCGGCAGAGGATTCAGCCTCAGGCGAATCCCGGAAAGAGAGAACCCAGGGGGGCAGAAAGACCCTGCGGAAAAGAAAGGAGAGGAAGAGGTGGTCTAGAGCCAGGCTATTAAGTTGGTGTGGAGGAGGGGAGGAGTCAGAGGGGGACTTCGGCGGTCTAACGTGACAGACGTACAGCCACAATGCTGAACTGTGAAAGAAGCAATTATCTTCAATAAACTTTTCCTGTAAGTAAACTACAACGGAGTAAGGTCTCTCGTGAGCTGGGACCCACCTGGGTGGCTGTGACACATATGAACTAGTCAACTGAGTGGCACCAACTTTTGTTAAGTACTTTGTTTCATTTGCACGTCCTGCTCCCCCCCCCAGTAGATTCTCAAGGTATTAAATTGCTCTCTTTTAAGTGTCAAGAAGTCATCTTAGTGTAACCATGGTAAAAAAACAACCAACCTACCCACACAACTGTATTTTCCTTGCTACTGGAACTATGATTGCATGGCTGAGCTCTGAAGTATACTTATTAAGAAGTTCAATGGAAATGGTCTCTACCTGATTATTATTTTTTAAGTGTACCAAATCTTGATAGAAAGCTCCATGAATATCAACAAAATATGCTCTATTGATAATTTTAGCCTAACTGCGCAGACAAAAATATGTTCCTCCATCTAGGTATCTTATGCTCACAAAAAGACTGTTTTACACTACAAAACTGTCAGAAGAAATAGAAGCTTAGGGTCAAACAGGCATGCTACAAGTAGTTATGTGATTTGTCCTCAAATTAAGTAACTTGTTTTCACAAACAGCTAATCCAGCTCAAGATGCTAGCAGTTATCTTAATTCTGCTTGAAATTCTTCAGATCTAACAATTCCTGCACATTCCCACCCCACCCCTTATTATTATTATTATTATTTTACTTACTGGAAAATATTTATCTGGAATTTGCTACTCTACATTAAACAGAAAGATGGAGCTGCCTCAGTTCACTGAGACCTAACTGGTAAGTTTTTCAGCACTTCTTAAAACACAAAGAGGTGATCTGACAGAATCTTTTGCATGAGGGAAATGGCAAAGCCTGAAAATGGGGAAGGGGGCAGAGGAAGAACTGTGAAGTGTTCACGCCAGACATTCTAGTGCCTCTTCTTTACAAGAGAAATACATGGCTGCCAAATCAGTAAAAAATGTTAACACCAAATAAAACACAGTTCTCTCTTCCTAACTTCGTTATGTTTTTTCACCCGGTGACCAAGAACCATCTATCATCTAAGTGCACGCACATTTGTCAGAGTTCAGTTGGCATGACTAAAATTCCCTTCTTTATTGAAAATATATGAAACAGAGAGCAAAAGTTAACTGGCAGATAATAAAGCTTTCACGTGCCTTTTAAGTGTCTGCCAGAAAACAACTGACGTTGATAACCCGTATTAGATGAACAATGCTCAATGTAAGTTTTGAAAAACAGATTCCATGCCTTCATTCTGGACATTCAGTCAGTTGCCATCCGCACTAACACTACTATTATTAAAATTCTGAACTCCGCAGCAGTTCTCATCTACAGATGGAATGAGTCAGAGGAATTTCAAGGAGTCGTATGCTTGTTTAATTCCTGTTTTAATGGGTATATTAAAATTACAAATATGGAACTGTGTGATTCTGAACATGTTCTTTTAGCAGCACAGCTCACTCACAAACACTACAGTGAGCAGATTTTGCAGACTTCTAATGTCTCCTGAGCTTCTCCTAGACCCCCTTTTTTTTGGGGGGGGGGAGAACTAGAGTCTCTTAAAGGGCCAACCCACAGGCTTGAAGTTTTTCCTGTGTTCCATGAACTCTTGCACATTCTGCAATGCTCAAACAACAACATACTGTGGGAGGCACCCTGTTGCTCAAGCCCACGGAAAGGTGTGCCTGAAAGTCCTGGTGTTGTGGCACCTAATTCAATGGATTCCTGCCTGCCCCCTGATCACCACCTTCAGGCTCAGAGCCAGGAATCTAGCCTGCCTCCTTAGCCGGTGTTCCTGTAGCAGGCAACTGCTGGACTCCAGGGTCGTGACACCATTGCTTTTGACAACTTACAATGATGTGTTGCTTTTGAAAAACGGTCTTCAGCTGATTAATATTTTTTTTCTGGCTTAATCTGGTGTTTTATTTTGATGAAATTGTTAAATCTCTTTTTGGTTTTTACCTCCTGATTTTGTGATCGGGTTTAATTTGGGTATTGTTATTGGTTTTGTCTCTTTGTTATTTGATTTCCCAGCTGCCTTTATTTTATTTCAATTAGGTGGAATATAGGTTTTTTAATCATAAGGTTTCTGGAGGAAACATCGGCATTAGATCCATTTCAGTCCGGTTTCCGTCCTGGTTTTGGGATGGAGACGGCTCTGGTTGCCCTAACAGATGATCTCCGTAGACAACTGGATCGAGGCGGGTCAGGAATGCTGATCCTTTTAGATTTGTCAGCAGCCTTTGACATGGTCGATCATGATCTTCTGGACCACCGCCTCGCAGACGTGGGGATACAGGGCATAGCCCGTAACTGGTTGTGCTCTTTTATCTCTGGTCGGGGACAGAGGGTGGCACTAGGGAGGGAAATGTCGTCGCGCCACTCCTTGGTGTGTGGAGTGCCGCAGGGCGCAATTCTCTCCCCGATGCTTTTTAACATCTTTATGCGCCCCCTTGCCCAGATTATCTGGAGCTTTGGGCTGGGCTGTCACCAATATGCTGATGACACTCAGCTATCTGCTGATGGATGGCCACACCAACTTGACCCCGAACACACTGACCAGATGCTTGGAAGCTGTGGCTGGATGGTTTCGTGGGAGCCGATTGAAACTAAATCCTTCAAAGACAGAGGTCCTATGGCTAGGTCGGGATGGCATGGGGATGAGGGACCAACTCCCTTCTCTTGCGGGGGCCCAATTAGTGCCATTGCCTTCCGTTAAGGGTTTGGGTGTAATCCTTGACGCCTCCCTTTCCATGGAGGCGCAGGTTACAGCAACAGCCAAGGCGACATTTTTCCACCTTCGCCGCATCAAGCAGTTGGTCCCTTACCTTTCCCGCCCCGACTTGGCCACAGTGATCCATGCGACGGTCATCTCCAGGCTTGACTACTGTAATTTGCTCTATGCGGGGCTGCCCTTGAAGCTGTCCCAGAAACTCCAGCAGGTACAGAATGCTGCAGCGAGGCTCCTCATGGGGTCTCTGCCATGGGAGCATATTCACCCAGTGCTTTTCAAGCTGCACTGGCTCCCGGTGGAGTACAGGGTCAGATTTAAGGTGCTGCTTTTGACCTTTAAAGCCCTTCACGGCCTAGGACCCTCGTACCTACGGGACCGCTTCTCCCGGTATGCCCCACGGAGAGCCTCAAGGTCCATAAATAGCAACACCCTAGTGGTCCCGGGCCCTAAGGAAGTTAGATTGGCTTCAACCAGAGCCAGGGCCTTTTCAACTATGGCTCCGGCCTGGTGGAACGCTCTGCCTCATGAGACCAGGGCCCTGCAGGATCTGATTTCTTTCCGCAGGGCCTGTAAGAAAGAGTTGTTCCGCCCTGCCTTTGGCTTGGAGCCAATTTGATTCCCTCCCTCCCTCCCTCCCTCCCTCTCTTTTTTTTTTTTCTTTTCCTTCTCCTCCTGTGATGAGGCTACATTTTAATATTTCAATGTTCCATTTTTTTAATGTTGTATTTTATTTTTGTTTTTAAGTTGTAATCATTCATCTTGTTTTTATTATTGTTTGTAAGCCGCTCTGAGCCCGGCCTTGGCTGGGGAGGGCGGGGTATAAATAAATAAATAAATAAATTATTATTATTATTATTATTATTATTATTATTATTATTATTATTATTATTATTATATTAAATAAATAATAATTAAATCCCCACCAGGAATGGGGGAGAGACAGTGCTGAGGTGGGTGGTATACATGTTTTCTCATCTCCAGCCCAACTAGCTGCAAATTTTGAGTATTAGGACACATCAGTCATGCATACAAACAGTGGATCTGTGTCGGCAGGGGGTTGGGGTTGGGGAGAAGGATCTGCAACTTCTTATTTAAGGTGTCAGCATGCACACCTACGTTAGTGCCCAAGTAGATCCCTACATTCCTATCATAACTAAATTCTGTTTATCTTGTTCAGGTAAACTAGTATTTAACGTACCCTTCCCAGGCAGTCTATTCATGAAGGAAGAAGGAGAATACGAACATAAGCAGAGCGCAGCAGGATCAGGGGGCAAAGGCCCATATAGTTCAACATCCTGGTCTCATGGGGGCCAACCAAATGTCTGCTGGAAGCATGCAAGCAGGACCGCAGTGCAACAGCACTCTCTCTCCTTGTGATTCTGAGCACCTGGTTTTCAGAGGCATTCTGTCTCCCTACAAGGGAGCTAGAAAATAGCCATGATGGCCAGCACTATTGGATGATGGTGGCGCTGTGGTCTAAACCACTGAGCCTCTTGGGCTTGCCGATCAGGTCAGCAGTTTGAATCCCCATGATGGGGTGAGCTCCTGTTGCTCTGTCCCAGCTCCTGCCAACCTAGCAGTTCGAAAGCACACCAGTGCAAGTAGATAAATAGGTACCACTGCAGCGGGAAGATAAACAGCGTTTCCATATGCTCTGGTTTCCGTTGTGCCAGAAGCAGTTTAGTCATGCTGGCCACATGAACCAGAAAGCTGTCTGTGGACAAACACTGGCTCCCTTGGTCTGAAAGCGAGATGAGGGCCACAACCTCATAGTCACCTTTGACTGGACTTAACCATCCAGGGGTCCTTGACCTTTACCTTTACTGGATTTATATACCACCTTTTTGCCAAGGCCTGTAAACATGTTCACAATAGCAAACATTGATAGCCTTACTGCCCATGACTGGGAAAAAATATGTAGAAAATAAAGGGGGAAATCTGTTCCTCAAGACAAATTATATATATAAAAAATACAAAATGTAGCTACAGACAACATGGGCAAAAGGTCTCATTGGCTTCTTTGCAAGAACGAAATCCCTGTTAAGAGTGTTCAAATATATTAAAAAGGCTAGAATCCATAACTAAGTTATCTGCCTTCTGCTTTGCTCTCTACAGGATTGTACATTTCAACCGGCACTTCCCCATTTCAAAAGGGCTGGCAAAGTATTAGAAGAATTTAAAGATTTAACTTGAGAATGTGGTTCGCATCTGCCACAGTACAGGGCTGATTCCTCAGAGTCTACTTTGATAATGCATTACCTGCTCCACTGTTTATCTGACCAGCTTACTTCCTGCCAAGCTGGATCTCACTCACCAAATGGCTCCGAATTGTCACACTCTTTTTAAAGTTTTCTCCCGAGTTCTGTTCACATCAAAACACAGTTCCAGCTCTGCTTTGATTGCAAAACCACCCTGCCATGGGCTCTAATTACATATTTACGACCTACCGTTCATTGCATTTTATGCTGAAAATTTGAGGGGAAATGCATGAGATTTCCTTTACTTCTAACTCAGACTTAAAGAAACACATTTAAAAGGATTAACATCTTCCAAAGCTCACACAGAATGGAACTAAAATACTCTGAACACTCAGAACTGGTTTACAAGTAAGGTTATATGACGTTTGCTAAGCAGGATGGATGGGGGTGGAATCCAAAGTGGCGCCAAGTGATCGTTCCATCAGCACAAGGATTTCTGTTTGCGCAGCAGAATGCTCTCCCCCCTCCTCGCCCATGCACCCCCTAAATCTGTTCTAGAGGTTTCCCCAACCCCCTGGAGCAGATTTGAGGAGGACGTGTGGCACACAAAGGAGGAGGAAAGGGATGAAAGACCTGCTGTGCAAATGAAAATATTTGGGTTGATGTGACCCTGTAGCTGAATACCACTCCATGTGCCCCAACTTACAGAGAATGGTCTTCTGTTTGAAGGCACCATACAGCATTACAGTGGTACCTCGGGTTACATACGCTTCAAGTTACATACACTTCAGGTTACAGACTCCGCTAACCCAGAAATAGTGCTTCAGGTTAAGAACTTTGCTTCAGGATGAGAACAGAAATCATGCTCCAGCTGCACGGCGGCAGCAGGAGGCCCCATTAGCTAAAGTGGTGCTTCAGGTTAAGAACAGTTTCAGGTTAAGAACGGACCTCTGGAACGAATTAAGTACTTAACCCGAGGTACCACTGTACTGATAAATATTTAAAAACCTATTCTACCCATTACAGCATCAGAACATAAGGAAAGGGAAAATGGAAGGAAGGACATTTGATGTCCATTTTCCTGAACAAAATTATTCTTCAGAGACACATGTACTTTTGCACACACTTGTATTTATAAGCACTCACCCACTGTCTTTCACACACTTCAGATGTGTTCCTATTCCCCCCACACACACTAACACTATCTTCATTGAAATCCATGCTCAGCAACCAACCTAGGGCTCACATACGCTCAGAAGCAGGAAAGGGATGCAATAATTTCTATTCTGATACTAAGGAAATTCATTAGAGAAAAACTCCCTCTTCGTTGCATATTGCTGGTAAGATCCAATGACAAGGCTCGGAGGAAGCAAAAGTCAGCACAGGGCCAAACTAGAAGGAAGGCGGAAAAATACATAGGGTGAAAATTCCACAACTCTTTTACTGAAGCCTAAGGGTCAAAATAATGTTTGCCTATGCAGGCAATACTGTTTCACTATGGTCAGACAAAAAGATGCTGCCTTAGAATGAGTTTCCAACTAACTCTACTATAACATCCATTAAATACTTCATGAGTGATAGCAGGAAACACAGGTGAAAGAGAAAGAAAAGAATGGTTGGGAGCAAGTGAAGGAATATTTTGTTGGATAAAATTAAAGACAGCTAATGATTACCTCCAAAGTCCACACACACAAATAAACCCTTCCACTTGGGTCTTTCAAACCTCAGAATGAGTTTTGAAAGGTTGCCATCATTAAGGAAAATTAAATATCAACATCCTTTGATTGAAAACTAGATGCCCAGTATTAGATTACACAGTATCATTTGGACAAACAGCATTCTCCAAACAAAACCAAGATCAATTGTGTGATAGCATATATACATCTCTGGGTACTAACCAGTAAGGAAAATGTATCAAATATGCAAGAAAGGAAAAGCTTGCAAAAGCAGGACAGCGTTTCTCCACAATCTTAAGCATTCTTAAGATCTCATTTGCTGTAAGTTATGGGATAGCTAGTTATTGCATCATCAAATCTCTGCAGCTCTTTTTGAGCTGACAGGGTCATATACTCATACAGATAAACTGGTCAAGAGCAGAACGTAGTTTAGAGAGGAAGGCCGTGCCGCACTGAAATAGGACTCTTACAGGATATTGTTCTTTTTGAATGCTTTTATTTAACATTCAATCTCTCTTAAAACTCCCACTTTATTGCTTCATTAGCATCTATGAGATTCCAAGTGAGTTTAAAAGGGGAGGGGGTGGAGAGAATAAGCACATTCAAAATAGACTTTATTGTGTGACGTTAACTCCAGACTTATTAGACTGTTAACACATCTGTACATTAAGAGGCACTTCAGACATTAACCATGTAACAGGCTAACAATAAAAGCTCACAATAAAAGCTCCAAAAAAGGTTTTCCCCAACGCCTGCACGCAAAAACCAGAAAACTGGCACAGCTACACCTATAAACTAATTTGTATTTCAACTGCCTGTCAAAATCACTAGTTCCTGAATCGGTATATCAAATTATGGTAGATCATTTGGGCGCACACCATTTAAAAGGGTAAAAAATAGTACTTGATTTTCCAGGACGTGAGAAACTTCTCTCAGTTCTTTGGTGTGAGTTACGCACATGGCAATGCCATTCTGGAGCACAGCGAAGCAGGACTGTTAAAATGTGCTGTTTGACATTTCTATAGAATGATCATGACAAAATATCCTAGCAGACTGTGCTCTTTTTACTTGACGTGTTTTGCCATTTCACCCACATGGACGGCTTTGTCTCTTGTTCAAGAACTTCTGGAGCGCCCACCCTTCCAAAAGCACCAACCATTCTTAAAACTTAGTGGGGGGGGGCAGTGAGACACCAATTCAACATCAAGTTCTAACGGCTCAACAACTTCAGATACCAAAACCAGCAGGACAAGCTTTGTGCGAGGGTAACAAATAATAAGAAAAATTAGGCTGATTCTGCAGTCTGCTTCTGCAACTCTTGTTAAAGCACAGCAGTGGATAATTTTCTTTTAAAATCAAAAGCTTGATTTCAGCTACACTGCTCCCCTTTAGCAAAAATCTTGAGAGCTCTTCAAAACTCTGTAGAGAAAGTATTACACTTTTAAGTGCTGTTAGAAGACATAGCCAACCAGCGAAAGGAGAAGGCTGGTGTGAAGCTGTGAAGTTTTAAAAATGTCTAAGCAAGAATACACCCCACTAAGCCACCTCTTAATTATTTTAAAGGAATGAAGCAGCAAGAGAAATCCCAGCCCCTCCACCTCAAAAATATGAAATTTATATGAATTATAGAAGAAGGTGATTTCCTTTTACTCCCCCCACAAAAGTCCCTGGACCTATTTACCTGCAATTTGGCAGGCTTTATTGATTTTGGAGGAGCTCCTGTGCATTTCATTCACTTTGGTCAAAAGGGGGAAACGATAATAGCTGTTTTTAGATTCCTCATAATAGTGAATGGAGAAGACAGAGCTTCAGCAGAGTGACTCAGAACCTGAAACACAGATCTAAACGGAGAGAGCACAGTGCATCTCAAACACTGGATTTTTTTATATAAAGAAAATGCACACAGAATCATAAAGTTGTAAGGGACCTCAAGGGTCATCTAGTTCAGCTCCTGGCACTGCAGGAATCTCAGCTTAAGCATTCATATGCAGATACAGAGTGAATCTTGGGGCCCACTCACACTCCTAATAACTACTTCATGTTCAGCTGAAGTCTGATGGGAACACAGAATTCAATTCAGGTACCTGAAATAAATAGGTGGAGCAGTTCTCCAGTTGCCGCACACCGGTTGGAAGGGAACAAAAAGACTGTCTTTAGCTAGTAAGGAAGGGGCAGAAATGAACAACCGAATATGTTTTGACATACAACATAATACTTTATTATCCTTCTGCCACAGCATGCAAGCATTGTCACTGGACTTTTGCTTTTGGCAAATCTCTGGTTTTGTAAGCTGGAACAATTGGCATGTTTCCTTTTGTTTTTTTATTACACTACTCAAATTCACGAGCTTTCAACTTCAGCATTTAGAAAAGAAAGTACATGTGATCTTTATCTACTAGACATAGTTGTCCCTTGCTAATTTTATTTTATTTTATTTTATTTTATTTTATTTGTCTTCCTCTAAGGTTGAATTATGACCCTGGCTGTAGAGACTAACCTGCTGCTTTTTATAGTGGGCTGGCCGACTCTTTCAGAATCAGATTTATTCACAGGACATCTTTGCAGCCTACAATGCTGAACAGTAGGCCAGGCCGCATTCCTCATGGATAGATCTATTTGCAAGAGTATCCGTTTGTTTTTCTTTAAAGCAGGCTAGGCGGCTTTCCTACAAGGGTATCCACTCATAGAAAATTTCTCCCAATTGCTATATTTTCATAAGAGGCTTTGGTGACAAAATTGAAGCCTGTTTTCACTATCATGACTTGAGTGTTTGTTTGGTTTTTTGCATGATAATGGAAAGACGATGGGTGGGCATTCCATCATCATCAGGTGGTGATGCAGAAATGAGACCTTGTGTATATGGTGGTACAGCAGGGGCTGCTAACCTCTGATCTCCAGGTGTTCTTATTGGTATTAAATTTATATCCCAACCTTCATCCCAAGAGGAGCCCAAGGTGGCAAACAGATGATCAAACATTGTTGTTGGGACTCTAGCTCCCATCAGCTCAAACCAGCATGACCCAGGGATGATGGGAGTTGGGGATTCAACAGAGGTCATAGGTTGGCCACCTACCGAGATAAAGGGCACAAACATTTCTAGCATGCGAGGAGGAACTTGGGCCGGTTGGCAAATTTTGTCAAGGGCTTTTGGAAGATACAAATATGCACACACACCTCGTCGGAGTTTGCACTGAATGTGTGATGGGAACACAAACAGCACAACTTGTCCTGATTCATGACCTAAAGACAGTGCAATACGGTGGATGACTATGATAATGATGAAGTTCAGGTTACATAGCCCTGCAACCATTCTCTGACTCAAAAAGAGTCCTCTTCTGTGTCTGTTTTTCACATTTCACAGGTGCCAATAGCTACAAGATAAGACCATGGTCTTTTAACTAGTCAGCCAGCTCCTCCAGGGAGGCAGCTTCTACAAAAGTTCACCTTGTTGTTGTTGTTGTTTAGTCGTTTAGCCGTGTCCGACTCTTCGTGACCCCATGGTCCAGAGCACACCAGGCACTCCTGTCTTCTACTGCCTCCTGCAGTTTGGTCAAACTCATGTTCGTAGCTTCAAGAACACTGTCCAACCATCTCATCCTCTGTCGTCCCCTTCTCCTTGTGCGCTCTCCATCTTTCCCAACATCAGGGTCTTTTCCAGGGAGTCTTCTCTTCTCATGAAGTGGCCAAAGTATTGAGCCTCAGCTTCAGGATCTGTCCTTCCAGTGAGCACTCGGGGCTGATTTCCTTAAGAATGGATAGGTTTGATCTTCTTGCAGTCCATGGGACTCTCAAGAGTCTCCTCCAGCACCATAATTCAAAAGCATCAATTCCCATATAATCCTGCAGTTGGTTCTAGCTTTCTGGAAAGACAACTTCACTTGCAGCTGTCCAAGGTCCTGTATCCTCCCTACTTGACTTGGACTTGTAACTGGACGTTGCTTGCTTCCCCTGTGAGCCTGAAGCATCCACAAAATTGGAACCACTTAGAACTAATGGTTAAGTATCTGGCCTTAAGTAAGGGCAGCTCAACTGTGAAATACAAAGCTTGCGCGGGAAACTTTTCAGAAGTATACAGAAACTGGCAAATACACAAATGCAATGTTTAAGCAAAAGTACAAACAGATGTAATGTCTTTTAACACAAAAGTACATGCTGTTATTTTTCTAGCTAACACAGAACTAGTAAACAATTTCAAAGAAATAAAACATAAGTATCCTGAGTCATTAAGACAGGAAATGCAACTAAGCATCAATGGAAGTTGATTAAATAATTCATTGATCACATGCTGTGACTGACTGATTATATCATGCACCCAAATTTCTTTTGGTATTACAAATATGTAATGAAAATATAGCTATATTTTCACTGAGTGGAGGTTTCTAGGCAAAGGCACTGATCTAAAACATTATGGCTTTTTAGCATGAGAAAATGCACAGAGATTTTTTTTTCATCCCATAGCTTTCAATCCTCTTCTATTTTCTGCAGAGTTTGTACTGGAAGAAATATACAGTACATTCATCATGTGAACAGCACTTTTAGTTTGCAACAGCTGCATAATCACTTCATTCATTGTCAAACTTATAATGCAGGTCCATATTATACCTATCTTATGGAGAAAAAATGTGGGTTGGAGTCCTGTTACCCCTATTCATCCCAAACTACAATGTTCCAATGTGTTTATATCACAGACAAAAGTATATTCTAGAAGATAATGGTTAAATAATGCTGAAATCCAAATTATTATGCAGCCAAGGGTCTTTGTGGTCAATTCTATTGATTAATAGACAGACAGACAGATTTGTACCTGCACTGCTATTATGATACAACGTAACACGGCTCTGGGTTTCATCTGTCAAGTAACACTGTGTTTATTAATTCAAAATGCTTTAGAACTTCCTGCAGCTTCAGTGTGGAAGCAAAAAATGCAATGTGAATAGATGTTAGTATGTACTTCTTTTGACTAGAAATGCAACAGGTGTTAGAAGTTACAGGCTTTTTGTTCTACCTTTAAAAAAACTTAATACTTTTTTTCTAAGAAAAAATAATAACTATGTAATCTGAAGTTCAAAACACATTGTTTTATGTAATCTATGGTTCATAGCACATTATTAGAGCATATATGATTAACCAGAAAGACATGTCACAACCTAATTAAAAATGTTTCACACACGTATTAAAGTATGTTATCTTGAGACTTTTACTAAAATAATATTTATTCTGGAGTACTGCCACATAATTCACATCTCCCTCAAGCCTATAAGTTTTCCCAACATAAATGAAAACTGTACTGTTGATAAAGATAGAATCAATATTAGCATTTTATAAAAAGTCTATTGTGAGGGCTACTTTGCAAACAAAAATTGATTTATAATGGCCTGAACATTATTAAAGTCCACTTCTATGGTGCACAATCTAATAAATAACAAGCTAACAAAAACTTTACATAGTTCTTCTTGATCTAGTTCTAATGGCACAGCATTATTAGTTTCTCATGTATCATGTTCCCAGATACAGTGTGTTGAAAGATTTATTCATCTTGAGTTGTGCCCTAAGGTAATTGGGTTTTTAAAGAACCTGAATTCTACAATTATATCCATACCAAAAAAAGAAAAGAAAAGAAAAGACAGAACAGCCATCCTTTTTAAACTGACAAGAAACACTGAATCCCACGATTTAGGAATTTGTGTTTTAAAAGCTATTACGTTCATTTCCCTCTTTTTTATTTCTATTTTTTTTGTATTAGCCCTTCAAATTGCAAATGCTCAACTGTCACAAAAGATCAGTGTTAGTGAGCCGCCAACATTAATCTTTTGTTTGAAGTGTATGAAGACAGACAAATAAAGGAAACATCACTAAATATCATCCCGAAGAAGCAGCAGATATTGAAATGGTAAACAACAACCCATGAACACTAGTTGCAATGCTATTGGGTAGAAGAAATTTCTAAATATCAAAGATAGCGGCATCATCGTCAGCTGGTCCATAAACAAACAATAGTCAATTGACAACATTGGACCTTTTCTTCCTTGCTATACTACTGTAAATAAACATGCTCCCCTTGCCTGTCTGAATTCTACATGCCCATTTTCACAAATGCCGCAGCAGATAAGTAACACTGTCATGTCCGTTTTGTCAAGTACATGCTGATGATCCTTTTCGATCTGCAGTTTGGGAACATTATCAAGGTCAGGAGCAATCGCTCAGAAAAGCCCTCCTGATGTGCATATATCTAGTAATTTCTGCAAGAAATAAATGGCACAATAATAACACACGGTGAATCAAGTGCTTCTCTCTCTCACACGCACAAAAATTCAAAAGGCTCATTTTAATAAAAACCTTTCACATTGCACAAGGAAGGCATATGGAAGGCATCTAGTCAAATGCGCAGAGTGCATTTGTGTATATTACGCATGTACAAACCGTCGACATCAAAATTGTTTACAGTGCCACACTTATCATCCTGAAGTCAAACTTCTCTATGTGTTGGGCAAATGCCCACCTCTTTCAACTCCTCTGACCTCCACTTGTGTGTGTGTGTGACAAATTGGTTGTGAGGCATTTACAACTGATGCACATATCACAAAATTATTTCTGCCAAGCTTCCTCCATGACCTGCCCGTGGGACATGACATGCTCTGAGACGCATTGCTCTATCAAACCGAATCTTTCCAGGACAATGCAAATTATGACAAATTCCATCATCCTGCATTATGCGCTTCATGCTAATCTTCCTAATTCGAGAGAATCGGGAGGGTTTGCTGTTCTGCTGAAGGGCACGTTGTCTGATTGAATGATGGTGAAAGAATGTTTGCAAACCCACCCACCCCCCATCTTCTAATCCCAGCTGTGGCCACCTCTGCCCTACAACCACCATCCAACCTTTTCTGCTATTGAATTTCCTGCTCAGAATTAATTCAGGATCCATGTGGTCCTTTTTGTTGTTGCTTCAGCACATAATAAAATATCGCCAAGGATTATGCTGTGGTCTCGGAGTTAAAGGGTATTTTATTTTTAGAACAGTATTCTGAAACAAATGTTGCCCACCGAGTCTTCCTGATGACTTGTCCTAGGCTGTCAGGCTGTCACATTGGGAATGCAGCTTTGCTGATAAGTTAAACCGTATCTCCCATAGTGGCTTTTGAAGCAATCATTTCAATGATAGGATTCAGGCGATTTCCAGTCTCAAACACTTTTGACTTTGGGATGTTATGCTGCTGGCTCAAAGCAAACAGTCAACCTGCAAAGCATTTCTTGAAAAAGTCTCCAAGAAAACATGAGCCTCAGACAATTCCTCATTGATTCAGAAGGTGGCAGTATTACTACACAAAAGAAGCTGGTCAGACATCATATTCTAAT
Source organism: Podarcis erhardii (assembly GCF_964252035.2). NCBI lineage: Eukaryota > Metazoa > Chordata > Lepidosauria > Squamata > Lacertidae > Podarcis > Podarcis erhardii. Next base: position 39,565,415 of record NC_138497.1, read on the forward strand.
CCCATCTAGCAGAAACAAACATATTTAATTCCCAGAGATACATATATTTTATCCCATGGCATAATTTACTTATAACATTAAAACTCAAAAATGAAACAATTTGCAGCAATAACCATGATTATGATGTTAGTGGCATGAATGTTACTGGCCAGATTAGACTAAAGTATACCTAGAACCAAAGATCAGGGGAATTTTATTATTTATTTTTAAATCATTAGCAACATCATCACTGGCAGAACTTGCATTCCTTAAAAGCATCCTCAGCTTTGGTGAGAGAAGAAATGGTTTGTTGGGACAGAAAGACTGAAATAACACTATTTGTATATACACACACACATATATATACACACATACATAAATACACACACACACAAAAATAAATATATGCAGTATATATATAGAGAGAGAGAAATGTGCAACATAATTTTTCTAAGAAAGCAGCAACAATGAAAATCTTTCCTTACAGCGACACGGGAAATGAAGACAAAAACACCAAAACAACTTACGTACCTAGAAATGTTACATTGTGGTTAAAACTTTCCTGTTCTTTAAACAAACTATCCCTATTACCAAGCTGAATTTATTATCATCAGAATTCTAAAACAGAAGAACTCTACAAAACAATCTAACTTCTTAATTACTTCTTCATTAGTGATCTGTTTTATTTCAAGCAACACTCTTGTCCAGGTGAAAAATGAACTTCACATCTAGTTTATTTTTGTTCGGTAGTGTAAAAGAAGGCATACAGAAAATTAGAAGCCCTCAATATTTTAAGCCACGAGGAAGAAACGAACATTTCTCTTTCATTAGCCAGTGCAGCTGATGGTGAAGGTTTGTTCTGAATGCCACAGATATGATTCCTCTTGGGCTGCTACTTTAAATCTGAGCTCAACGACTTCTTCCGAATAACGAAGCACAACTCGTACTTCCTCTCTAGGTGAGCAAGCTTTCAAGACACAGACTTGAAGCAGCAGCTCAAATATGGGCAACTTTTGATTTAGCATTTGCATGCCAGGCTTTAAAGGGAATCTTGCGTAATCGGTTTGATGTGTTACTGAGTCTTTGTACATGCCTAATAAATACATAGCAGAGAGCCACATTAAAGTATTAGTAAGAAGAGACAGGGAGATCTTTAGCTTTGTACTTCATTCCCAGTGAGGCTCAAACCCTCAGAGGTAAATGACTATGTGAGCACCCTTTCAGAAAAGGCACCGGGTACACCCTGCGCATGCTGCAGCTTGTTGACATGAAGCAGGGCAGGCAGACACCAATAATACATGAAGTGTGGTTCAGAGGCAATTAGGATCAGTTGTCAAGGCCAGGCCATTAATGAAAGAACATGTCAGAGGAGCTGGAGACTTCAATGGTTGAGGGCAAGAAGGCGATTTAGTGTGACAGATCGAGTCCTTCCAATGTCCTCAGTGGTACATGCTAATACCAGCCTTAACAACCTTTTGTGGCAGTGTATAATGCGACTAACATGGACTTTGATTCAGCAAAATGACTGCTGCCACTGTTAGTCTGTCTCATTCCAACAACAGTAAGAGCACTGCTTCAAATAATTACCCACTTCCTTCTCCCTCCCCCTTTCTCCTTGTCTAATGCAGTGGGCTTTTATGCACGCCATACAGTTTTTTGCTAGAAGGTCACAACACTTGTCCTGCTGTTTTCTGTTTGTTTGTGCAGTGTTCTTTCCTTTTTTTAAAAAAGAAGAAGAAGCTGAAATATATTTAAAAGTGCTGCCTTGGATTAAAATAAAATTAAGAACTCAGCCTCTACTGGCTATGGGCGAAGTCAAGTGCAGGAAATCAAAGCAGGAAACAATGTCCTATCTGTGCAATCCGTGGGGCAAGGAGCAAAATGTTACTGGCAACATCTTCACCCGGTCCTTGGGATTAAAAGCAGGAGGGAAGTGCCATCCTTATCCAAATGAGATGCTGGATCTGTGCCTCTGCACTGCTACCCATTTTGATCATAAATGGAATCAAAACCGAATGCAAATCATTTAGAAGGAAACGTACCTTCGTGAAAAACTGTTAATACTTCTTGCAAGGACGTACTCAAAGTAGCCATATTTTAATATGTGTGGAATGAAAACATTAAAAGCAACTCAAATTATTATTTCGGCCCCCTTCTTTCTTTTTTTGCTGTTTTAAAATCATAAGACTTGCCTCATTACTCTCCACAGTTTAAACCTATTACCCCATTCTACAAATATTTGCTTCTTTTCACTGCCCAAATATGCTCTTCTTATGTTTTCCTGCCTAGCTTATCCCACATGTATAATCATATAAAAATATACTAAAAGGCAGTAGGTGTGCTGTGAAGTTATTGTAACAGGTGAAAACAAAACTGTGTATTTGATGGAAGTGGCCATTCCTTGGCAGGGTACATTCAAAAAGCCAAGCATAGAGGCAAAAGACAAAAAATAAAACCCTCACATTGATCTTTCTTCTTTGCTCCTCTCCCTTCTTTCTTTCTTACCTTTGGTCAGATGGGCCTATTTCTATCACTTTTGTCATTTAGCAATGCCTTGACTGACCTTTCCAGAGGCAATACTTAGTTATGAATGACAGGAAAGGCTGTTTCTGGTGGGATGGTTTTGCTCCCCCTCTGGTTTATTGTCACAATACCCTGCCTTCTTTCATTTTTCTCTTCCTGTAACTTTTCTTTTTCTTCCTTTAAGAAGTATGTGCACTCCTGAGGAAGTTTCTCAATGGTAATTTAAATACACAAAAAGTAAAACTGACCTATAAACTCACAGATGCTGGGTACAATCCAGAATGAAGCTCATATGCATTTTCTTAAACACCATCCTTGGATAGTAGAAGATTCATTCCATTTGATAAAGTGAATGAGGACATTCTATTAATTCCTACTTACCTATGGTGAGCGAGGGGGCACTTTGATTTTTAGTGGATAGTATGCAAGGAATTGATGCTTTCAGGATAAATAATCTCTTGACTCACCCTGGAACCTACAAGGTAAGTAGAATCTGCATATTCACTTCACTGAATGGAATGAATCCCTTTCTGAAGCAAATGCCTTGCCCCAGCTCTTATTTTTATTCCTGTGTGCAGTTTCACTGATGCCAAGTCTGTGAGACTTATTAAGAACACCAACACTACATTTATACCAAACCTAGCAATTCAGTATTAAGAGTATAATAATGAAATATCTGAAAGGCTGCTGTATTATGTTCAGGATAAGCGATGCATTCTACTCACAGGTCTTCAAAATACAATTTCTCAACTCTGCCCCACCCCACCTATGTTGCCTCTGGGTCCGTCTCCCCCCCCGCCAATATATGTTAGAGGTAGAGGTAGATCAATGCCCATGGCTGGTAGACTTCCAGCCCAATAATATCTGGAAGGGTAACAGGTTCCCATTCCAGTTGTAAAGGATTTCCTCATCGCTCTTTCCTCACAACTACATGAGCTTTTCAGCAGATCTAGAACCAGCTCTTGGTTCCCAACTGATACTACCAACTGTCAGTATCCTCTTATTTCACCTTCATCTTTTGAACTCTACAGAATCGCTTCAAGTGGGCAAATGTAGAACTCACGTTACTTGTTTGGATAACATAGAGCCCAAGACTGCAGATCACCTTCAACAATTGTTGAATACTACTCTATGTAAGAAATTGTTACTTCAGATGTTGGTGGTACTGGTTTGCTTGATCCACCTGAGTTTGTTATTATTCTATCATCTATCTATCTATCTATCTATCTATCTATCTATCTATCTATCTATCTATCTATCTATCTAGAATAGGCTATGTGCCCTTCATGTGTCCTTGGACTCCTATGTCCCATCAGCCCCAGCATGGCCAGTGGTCAAGGATGATAGGAGCTGTAGACCAGCAATATCTGGAAGTCACCTCAGCGGCTACTGCTTATATACTGACTCAGAGTAAATCTACTGAAATTAATAAACATGCCTATGTAAGGTCCATTAATTTCAATGGGTCTTCTCAGAGTAAAACTTAGTTAGACACTACTCAAAGGCCACATCTGCAGCTTTCATTTACATTTAAGATGCTTCTTACAGTGTTGTACCACTTTAACTGTAATGGCTTCCCCTCTCCCCAAAGAATCCTGGGAAGTGCATTTTGTTAAGAGAGTTAGGAAATATCTATTCCCCTCACAGAGCCACAATTCACAGACTGAAGAAATGATTGTTAAACCACTCTGGCCATGCTCAGGGGACTTCTGAGATATGCAGATGTTTGACTTTAAAAAGTAATTAAAGGAGGGGAGGAACTTATGGCTCAATGTGGACTGAAGTTGCTCAACGGAGTCATGTTGGAAAAGAAAGCTGGAAAATGGGAAGAGTGAAGGAGTTGTATTGATTAAACACTTAAAAGCTTATTACAGTGATCTGGAAGAGACATGCCTGTCCAGCTAGACTCCAGAACTGACTCAGTCCTGGGGATACACAATATCCTTTTGTTGCAGATCCTACTTGTTCTTTATATTTGGGAAGTTTTGCTCACATCTGGGGCAAGTCTACTCTCTCAGCTTGTTTTTCCGAATATTCGCAGAAGGAGCATATTTATTAATTATCTGACTCAAGCCTGTGTAACACTAGCAACTGCTTCATCATTGAACCTGCCAGCTGAGTGCTAGTGTTCCAGTATCTAAAATGCTGTGCTATTCCTTCTTGACATAAATGTTCCCAGCAAATGCAAATTCTTCAACTTTCATTTAATGGCATAGGTACTATTGCTTCCTTTTGTAACTAAGCATTTCTAAATTGTATTCTGCCTCAAGAAAGTCAAACTTAAAACAGGGCTTCCTAATTTATTAATTCATGCTTTAATAATATGTTGCTATGCGGATATGGCAATAAATATCATTAAAAGCATTAGGATCAAAGATCCCTGGATATATAGATGGCAAATGAAATTCATAAAAGGCCTCATACTTGACTAATATAAAAATATATATCTTACTTTAGAAATAGTTGTGCTTAATGAGACATCTTTCCTTGTAATTATCTTTTCCCACAAAAATGAGCTTGTTTTAATAATAAATAAATGAATACATTTTTCAAACCTAGTAGTACAGAACTGAATGCAAACACAACTTTATTACAAATAACATCCTGTGCAGCAGTTCAGAATTGAAATAAATGAAGTAGAATTAAATCTATTATTTTAATGCATACCGACAAACAGGCGCACACAGTGACCCTCATGCCAACTAAAACACCTTGAAAACTAAAACCACCATAAACGCTGGGTGACACCAGTTATGCTGAACAGAAATAAACTGTGGGACAAGGGTGGAGAATTATGTGGCAGTCATTTTTTCTTTATCCCCTTTATCCCCAATGTAAAGGTATAGCTAATACATGTTTGTTTTTCATAAATTCTTTTACAGGGAGCGAGATGATTCAAGGGGGCTTTAAAATGAGTCAAGTAAATGGGATTTATTTTGTGGGAGGGATCTACGAGAGAAATGAGTGTCTGTGAGTAAATTACACAAAAAAAGGGAATTGATTGGAGGGGGCTGGTGTTTCGGGCTCTACCTTATACAGTGGTACCTCAAGTTACATACGCTTCAGGTTACAGACTCCGCTAACCCAGAAATATTACCTCGGGTTAAGAACTTTGCTTCAGGATGAGAACAAAAATTGCACGCCAGCAGCGCAGCGAAAGCAGGAGGCCCCATTAGCTATAGTGGTGCTTCAGGTTAAGAACGGTTTCAGGTTAAAAACAGACCTCCAGAACGAATTAAGTTCTTAACCCGAGGTACCACTGTATCTATTTTGCTATCTTGGGTAAGACGCTTATTGCCATCCAGTCCCGTGATCTGCATCCAACAATAACTAATCCAATCTTTCTGGGAACTTACAACCAGCGGGGGGCAACAACATCCCTCATTTGTCCTATCCCAGCCACTTGGTTGTCAAAGGCTGTCTGAAAGAAAAGACCTCCCTTCTTCCCTTAACTCGCTCAGGCGTTGAGAAGCCCTCTTGGTGGTTCTGCTGCCCTCAGAAGTTTGGGGATGGTGATGGCCTGAGAGAGGGCATTTTCTGTGGCAGCCCCGACGTTGTGGCCTTCCCTCATCACAGAGCTGCATCTGGCACCTTTGCTATATACAACTTTCAGCAGATGCTGAAGACACACCTCTTTACCCTGGCACTTGATACCTGAAATGTGTGCTTTCAGGACCCACCCTATTTCTGTTACGGTGTCAAGGTCTGGTTCACGGGCAAACAAAGTCCCGGCAGGGAACGTCAGGACCGGGGGCAAGATGGCGGGGTAGGAGCAGGAACGGGGGTCCAGAAGCCAGGAGTCAGGAAGCCAAGAGTCCAAGGGTCAGAGAGCCGGGAGTCAAGAAGCAAGGAGTCACGAAGTAAAGGGTCTGAGGATCAAGAAGAAAGGAGTCATGAAGT
>NC_138497.1:40261816-40269316 GCF_964252035.2 Podarcis erhardii
TTTGATTAGATATGGACTTGTACTGCAATATATAGGTCATAGTAGTGGCTGAAAGATTGACATATTACCTTGTCTGAGAGGCAAAGATGCTCCAGATGAATTTCATGCAGCAGGGCCTAGGTTTGTTCTTTCATCATCTGAAACAGAATGATGACCCCTCAGAAATCCAAAGACTAGTCTAGTTGATTGCCTGACAGATACTTTGGGACTGCAGCTTGAGGGCTTCCTGTAGGGACTTCTCTGACTTGAGCCCATGAGACTTTTGTCTAGAAGGAAGCATAAACGCCAGAAATTTACTGTGTTATACAGGTGCTGGTGGATTGTGGCAGTTTCTATTTCATTTTGTATTAAGAGATGTGATTGAGCTTATGTACAGATTTTAAAGTGGTTGGTTTTTTTCTGTTTTGTTTAAGTTTGCTAAGTTGATTGAAACTAATGTCTTGGGATCTTTTGTTCTTCCATTCTTCTGCTCCCTTTGAAAGAAGAGACTATTGAAGAAGTCATGTGTATGTGTGAAAGAGATGGTTCATATCCTGTGGCTGTGTAAATGGAACTAAACTTTCTATTCCTCCTAAAACTCCTGGTACTCTGAAAATCCTTTCCAGGGGTAGGCTGTGCTGAACAGTGGGTGCTGTGCCATACAGAACTGCCATATAAGAGAAATAAATCTACAGTGGTACCTCGAGTTAGGAACTTAATTCGTTCTGGAGGTCCGTTCTTAACCTGAAACTGTTCTTAATCTGCAGCACCACTTTAGCTATTGGGGCCTCCTGCTGCCGCTGCACTGCCAGAGCACGATTTCTGTTCTCATCCTGAAGCAAAGTTCTTAACCCGAGGGTACTATTTCTAGGTTAGCGGAGTCTGTAACCCGAGGTACCACTGTAAAAGACAATGTGATCAGGTATGCTAAGGACATATGAAATTTTGGGGCGGGGAATCATTTTTTTCTGAATACAAATGTAAAAGAAAATTGTTTTAAAGTTATGGCACAAAGGCATCTGACTCCTATAATTATTGGAGCAATAAATAAATCATACTTGAAAATATGTTGGAGATGTAAAAAGAAAAATGGAACTCATGACCGTATGTGGTAGATATGTAGTTTTGTACAAAACTACTGGGAGGTTATTGGAATAACAACAAATATTGTAATATGAAGTTCCCTTAGATCCAGTATTGATCTTGCTGAACAATACATATCAAACAAATAGTATGAAGAACTTACATTCTATTTGTTAACAGTTACAAGGATGTTATTGGCTCAAAACTGAAAAGTTACAGAACACCCTCCCTGGAAATAATTGCTTCAGAAAGAAATAGGATTTGTTGATAATGGCAATGATATCATCTTATCAAAGAGCAAAAATTGCAGGTGAATATAGAAATAAATTCTGGGAAAACTGTCAAGAAAATAATTAACTTCCACTAAAGCAAATGCAAGTAGAATTTGGATTTTTTAAAAAAGAAATACTCTAATTTTATTTACTTGTGTAATAGTATGATACAAAATAATATTTTTGGAACAAAGTTTTGTTGATTATTGATCATAATTGTCAAATATTAAATAACTAAACAAGCACAATTATTTAATAGGAATTATTTGATACCCTTGTCTTCTATTAATTTAGTTTGTGCATATACCTGCTCTATTCAGTCTTGTAGAAGTTCACCAAATTGTCGCCCTCAAATTTGCACTTTGGCTTAATTGCTTGACAAACAGTGTAATTTTCTTGCAAATTCGGTAAGGTTTAAGAATAATAGGAGAGAAACTTTGCTGCTGTGAAATTTAGTAGAATAATAGATATCCTTCCTCAGCAGTGTGTACGCACAAAAGAGATCTATTATAATTCAAGTCAACACAAATGTAATTTTCAATAAAAGCAGCTTAAACAATTGTAATTAGTAGTAAAAGCAATTTCAGTTGCAATCCTAAACACATTTACTAGATATTAAGTTCAATGGGATTTACTTCTGAGTAAGCATGTTAAGAATCATGCTGCTAAAGCAACAAGTTATCAGGGTCATAGGAGAGTCGATTTCTATTTGTATAACAAACGATCCCATTTTGCCCTACAACACCAAATGTAAATTGTTTGGTATTGTTGTATTGAAACCAGTAACAAATTAATATAAATCCTACCAAAGGAAATACTCCAAATACTTTTGCTGCATTGAAAGTTGGTTATTGTTATTTATTTGTTTATTAACTTTGTATACTGTCCTTTATCTGAAGACTGCATAACATAAAAATACGTAATGAGAACACAAAATAAATAATCAAACAAACAGAAACACAAGCCAGTGCCCCTCCACACATAAAAACACATTTAAATGGCCATAGAATTTTAATCTGCCAAAGGCCTGGTTGAAGAAGAATGTTTTCACCTGGTGCCTAAAGGTGTATAATGAAGGCACCAGCCAAACCTCCCTGTGGAGAGCATTCTGCAGATGGAGAGCCACTGCAGAAAAGGCCCATTCTTATGTTGTCACATGAAGAAGAGTCTCAGATAATGTTCCCAGGATCAGGGTCAGTTTCATATCGGGAGATGCGGTCCTTGAGGTACTGTGTTCCAATGCCAACACCAGCACCTTGAATTGGGTCCAGAAATTAATTGGCAGGTCGTGCAGTCAGGCCAGGATCGGTGTAATATCCTCAAGCTGTCTTGACTCACTGAATAACCTGGCTGCCAAATTCTGTACCAGCTGAAGTTTCCAAACCATCTTCTGAGGCAGCCCTACATATAATGCATTGCTGTAATCCAAGCATGGCCAAACTTGGCCCTCCAGCTGTTTTGGGACTACAGTTCCCATCATCCCTGACCAATGGTCCTGTTAGGTAGGGATGATGGGAGTTGTAGTCCCAAAACAGCTGGAGTGCCAAGTTTGGCCATGCCTGCTGTAATCTAACCTAGAGTTTACCCAAGTTATGCTATTCTTGTCCAGATAGGGGCACAGCTGTGCCACCAGCTGAGCTTCAAGGCCACCTGAGCTTCAAGCAACAGCAAAAGATCCTGGAGTACCTCCAAACTATGTACCTGCTCCTTCAGAGGGAGTGCAAGCCCATCAAGAGCAGGCAAACACGCGTTCATGCCGCCTCCCAGCTTGTTTTCTCACCCTAAGCTCTGGAGCCTACCAGGAAGCCAAGCAGGAAAGGGCACTCAGGTACCATCGTGTCAACAGCCTGAGCGATTAGGATGTTCCAGATGTTGGCAAGGGCTTCGGCAAGAGCACCTGGCATATCAGTCAAAAAATCCTCCAGAGCCATCTGGAAACCCATTGGATCCATCAGCAGCGAAACTGGTGGTAAACCAGCAGAATACCTAATCTGTCCCAATTGCCTAACCCCAGGAATACATGCTCTAGATTCTCTCCACCCTCGAAACTAGTCAGCGAGCCTGCAGAGACAGAGAATTTCTATAGAACACAGCAACTCCTCCTCCCTGACCCCCACGTCTGCCCCACAGAGTACCTAGGTGGGCACAAGTGGGTGAGACCAACTCCACCCTGCTCACCCACCGAGGTCTCAGTGATAAAGACCAGATCAGCCTTCTCATCCATAATCAGATCATGGATGAGGGAGGTCTTACTCAGAGCCAACCTAGCATTCAGCAACAGTAGCCACAGGCCCAAGGGCTGGCTGATAGCACAAATGCAATTCCCCTTGTTGGAGTAGTGGCTGACACATGGCCCCTTACCCAGCCTGCCCCTCCCTGACACACCATACCTCCCCTTGCCAAGAACCACTGTGATTGGGATCACCCCTGTTCTCCCCAGCTTGTCCTTTCCCAGGCATATCTTTCTTATTTTGAAAAAACCCCCAAAAACCCTAAATTTAGGAACATACAGTGGTACCTCTGGTTACGAGCTTAATTCATTCTGGAGTTCCGTTCTTAACCTGAAACCATTCTTAATCTGAGGTACCACTTTAGCTAATGCCCCCCCCCCCCGCTGCCACCGCACAATTTCTGTTCTCATACTGAGGTAAAGTTCTTTACCCGAGGTGCTACTTCTGGGTTAGCGGAGTCTGTAACCCGAAGCATTTGTAACCCTAGGTACCACTGTACAAGTTAAAAAGCAGTTTAAAACAATTTAAAACATTTTAAATAAGTTAAGTAGTTCAGAACCTTTTTTAAAAAATGTACTAAACAACTTAAGATGTGTTTTAGTTTTAAATAAAAAACAAATCAAATGGTTATGCTAACTTGAAAAATTACTTTAGGTCAAACTTAGTTTGGCTTCTGTTGCTTTAAATCCTCTTATTAGGTCACTGTTAACTTTAAATCAGGACATATACTATTATGGCTTTAAAGGCAGCTCTGAGTGATTTAGTTCCTCGCCCTATTCAAAAGCAATAGCCAGTTGCCTTATGTCATTCCAGCTTGATTAACTCTCACCACTTCAAGCACTGAGGGACTATATGGAAGTCCTCTAGTTGTTCAGTTGCCTTTGGAGATGCTCCATTTTCTTCAGAGCTCCTGCAAAAGTTCTCACTCTGGTCCAGCAATCCTCTGCTGTCTCGGGAACTCGACTCTCCCCGCTGACTTTTGGCTTCCGAGCTCCCTCAAAGGCTGTCAGCTGGTAATTCTCTTCCCGTTCAGAGTGGCTGGTGAAACCCAACCAATGGGTTTCTGAGTAGAATTCTCCCCTCTCATCTCCCATCCCCTCTGGTCCAATGGGTTGGGGCAAAATATCCACTTAACCAATCAAAACTACAATATTTCTATTTTCTGAGTATGTATAAATAACCAGGACCCCACTTTGAAAAGTTCGTTGTTTTTGTTTGCAATGTAGCTGACAGCCAACTCCCTCATGTCCTGCTAATACCTTGTATATACAGTCAAAGCAGTTTATATGCAGTTAATCCTTTACATTACACATGGTGAATCTCTTGCACATTCCTAATAAACAAAACTTTACCGCAGAAACGAAGATCAAAGAAACGTGATTTTCTCATGTTCCTACTGTTGTGCTGCTAGGGGAATTTTATTTATGACTTAAAAGGTGTAATAAATAAATAAACTATGGAAAATATGAACAATGGTTGGTGCACATGGCAGGAACTGAAGTTACAAGTGAAGTAATTAGCATTGCAAAATCAGTGTGCTTTGCTTGTGTAGGCTAGAGAACTTGGGAGATGTCAGTTAGAATCCTAACTCAAAGTCTATATCAAACCAGCAGATGATGATCTTTGCTGTTCTAATAAATTGGATGAATTCTCCTCAGAGGTCTACAACCCTGGCAGTTGTTGTGTGCCATTACTGAGCTTGGTGCAAACCCAGCAAAGCAAGTTTATTCTGGTCTATGAATTTAAATATCACTTCTGTTTAGTGACCACTGCTACTAAAGTTAGCTTAATGCATGAACTATGGAGTGCGTTTGGAATATAGGAGATAAAACACCAGAAATTAGGCTGACACCAACACTGGAGGAATTTAAGCACAAGGGGGGGGAAATTCTTTTTTGTCAGCTTTTTGAATTCAGCTTGTTCAGATACTGTTGATGACAGGGAACACTTATATTAGATTAGCATTAGATCAGATTAGTTACCAGACTGGGGGCAATGACCAGATTATCCCTCTGCTATCCCACAGTTGTAGGTCACAACTGGCAAAGCAACTTTAGGCATAAATTAGCAGCTGTAAATTGTGAAATCCCCAGTTCCAGTCTCACTTCAGACACAAATTTACTTTAAGGCTTAGGCAGCCATCCTAAAGCCATCCTTTAGCAAACTTTTTCAGCAGGGGGCCGGTCCACCATCCCTCAGACCTTGTGCGAGGCCGGACTATATTTTGATGGGGGGGGAGAATGAATTCCTATGCCCCACAAATAACCCAGAGATGCATTTTAAATAAAAGGACACATTCTACTCATGTAAAAACATGCTGATTCCCAGACCATCCGCAGGCCGGATTTAGAAGGCGATTGGGCCGGATCTGGCCCCCGGGCCTTAGTTTACCTACCCATGCTTTAGGCCCTCCCTCACACTCAATATGTTCGATGAAAATAAAGATATTGTCCTACTTTACAGGACTTTTGTAAGAAAGTGCTTAGAGTGTGCTTAGAGTCGGGGCTATTTTCAGCTGGAATGAACTAGAACTCAGTTCCAGCACCTCTCAGATGGTCACCATTGCCATTCTAAGTGAACGAGGGAGGCGCTCATGGCAAGTTCTGGAACCTCTTTTTCCAGAAAAATAGCACTGCTTAGAGCATACATTTTTAAAAATTGTACCACTAAAAACCTATTTCATCCATCATCCTGTTTCCCAAAGTGGGAAATCAAATGTTTCTGGGAAGCCCACTTGCCGGGCATAGACCTTTCCCACTATTGAGCTCAAGCTCCAAGGGCCTTCTGGCGGATCACTCACTGCGAAAAGTGAAGTTACAGGGAAGCAGACAGAGGGCCTTCTCAGTTGTGGTGCCCACCCAGTTGACTGCCCTCCCATCAGATGTTGAGGAGATAACTAACTATACAACTTTTAGAAGACATCTGAAGGCAGCCCTGTATGGGGAAGTTTTTAATGTTTTATTACGCCTTTCTGTTTGTTGGAAGCCACATTAATCTGAGAGTTTGTGCTCACATTTGAAACATGCATCTTTTCAGTAAGGAGCAATCACATGCTTTGTAGCTTCAGTAAGAAGCAATCACATATCCGTCAGAGCACAGAAGGCTCTCAAGGAAGGTTTTATGATCATACACTGATATTTTTAAACATTTGTGCCCTACCCTTTCTCCACTTAGCTCAGAGTAGTATACATGGATATGAGTCAACCACTTTTCATATCGGAGGGAAGTCAGCAGTGACTCCCCTAATGATACCTATTAGGACCAGTGCTATTTAAGTTGTTTCTGAATGATTTGGAATTTGAGCATTGAGGTAGCCTATTAAATTGTCCAGGTTAGCCTGTCTAATACTCCAGCAAAAACTGATTTCTGAAACTAGTATACATTTTGCATGGTTTTCCTAAGTTTATATAATCTATTCTGATTTTAGTAGTTACAGGATGAGCTATGCAGGGTTCTGAAGTATCGTCTCACTGACTACTAGAAATCTTCTGGTTTAAAAGATTCAACTAAACTTTTGCAATGCAGCTTAAAGGCTAATTTAGAGCTTAAGTACTAGAAGATTCTTGTTTGTAACTGAACCCTTCTCTGCACGTATGTGAACTTCTGCAGTACTTTGCAGCTTTCTAGAACTTGCTTATCCTAACTTCAGTTCATGCAAACAGTATTGAAATAAAGTATAGCAAAGTTAATATGACTTATGTTGCAATCCTAAACATACTTTCTACGAAGTAAAGTCCATGAACTCAGAGTGACTTATTCCTGGGAATATATTACTGTATTAGGATTGCCTTTACTAATTTTACTGATCTTTTGGAGCATTTTCCCAAACTCCGATTCTGGCTGGAAATTGTTGTCTTTTTATTATTACATTTATATTCCAGCTTTTTACCACAGGAGCTTAAAGTTGCACAGACACTTCTTTCCATTTTAACTTC
>NC_138497.1:40271816-40391816 GCF_964252035.2 Podarcis erhardii
TGAACGGTAGTGCTGTATAGATCTGGAGGAAGGTATTTCAGATGTACCAATCTCGGAGAAAAATGAGTAAAGAAATAAAGCAGTGTGTGTGCCTTCCAGGTCTAAGCAGTTTAAAGGGTAGATTGCTGACAACACACTGTTCTCACTTCAGCCTTCCCCTCCCCCCCCCCCCCCCCCCCGGTTGTATGACACACAAAAATACAAGATGCAGGTTCACAGGAGCAACACAGTAACCTTCATATTTGTGTGCTATAGCAGTTGCATACTGATTTATTTTTAAACTTTCTTTTAAGCAGTACCTAATTTTTGTAGTTTTGTATACCTTTTGCTTTTTAAACCATTATATATGGTTTAAACCATTATATATGTTTCCTCCACAATCAGCAGCAATAACTGGAAAATACTTAGTTTTAGTTTTCTCTTGATTTCAATGCCACAGTAACACTGCCATGCACTTAGATACTATTTCTATTAAACCTCGTCGTTTAATTTTGACCGTTGTTAGCTGCATAATATTTTACATGAACAGGGAGTTTATTACTATTGCTCTCTGCAAGCTTGGTACCAATAATACGTTAGACTGTTAGGGGACAAGTCAAATAGAAACAAAATTGTCTGTGATTTCTTACACACACACAAAACAAACAAATACTTCTGTCACTCTAAGCTCTTAAGCTTCCATTCTTAATCACTTTGTAGCCTGGTGTCTCAATTGACCTGCTAATATATTATCACTATACTAGTAGAATCCTTGCTTTGTTGCTTCAGTTGACTCAGAGCCAATTCTTACTTTATAACCACTTTGTAAAAAGGTCACCAGAAATGCTGCTATATGGCACCAGCTCAAAACGACAGCCGTAATATATGAATAGAAATTTTAAATAAATTTGGGATATATTCGGGATTTTATTTCTGGCTTAAGATATGTTTTAGTCATATGTTCAAGTCTTTCTTCACAACCAAAGAAGCATCATTAAAAAGAATTGAAATCCTAGTTTTTCTGTTCTGTTAGAAGTGTAACTGATGGAGTGTACATTTCTCCACATGTTGTGGCTGACCACTTAAAAGAAGCACTGTGACTTGCTTCTTCATAGAAGCTGCTCAACTCGCTTCCTACCAGAGCTCTTGACAGGGGTTCTAGTCCTGTGGATTGGATCTTGGATGTGAGTAACACTATTGACAGGAAGGAAAGCGCTTAAGCTGCTAGCAACCTGGTTTTAGCAGTTTCAGTTGTCAAATCCAGCACTAGGACCCCTGTGTCAATGGAGCTCTGTTTAGGAAGGTCCGAGCCTCCTAGCCCAATGAAATTTTATGTTGTACACCATTTGTTGTTTTATGTAAAGCAATATATACCTGTGTTAAATACAGAAATAGCACAAAGAAACAGCGGGCACGCTGATCAGTGGGGTCTTCTACTGATCTACTCCATATAAGTTGTACTTAATTCACCTAGGACTCTATGACTTCAGAATGTACTCATGAAGATGATCCTCTATGTCAGCACTTTCTTCCTGTTGGTGGAAAGTTAGAACGTCAGGGAGCCATTGCAGTTTTCTATGTACAACCACATCTTTGCTGTGGGAAAATATTCAAATATGCACTCTCTGCTTGCTTTCTGAAGTGCTAGTCTTCCTCCCCTTTATCTGTTACTTTTGCTTTGTATTTTCTTGCAATCTCCATTAACTTTAAATTTAATAATTATACACTGCCATTATTAATGGTGAAAGCTCCTTGGCTGGATATTTTTTCTCATATAGTGCCAGTTTCATAGGTTCCGCTGATCAAGGATGGTTTTCAGGGAAGCATCTTCCTTGTCTAAAAGGAGTTGGCGATAGCACAAAAGCCATATTACCAAGAGAATATTAATTCATTTTAAGTTGGTGCGACTGGTCATCTATCCCCAACAAAATATGTACGCTGAGAAGATGCTATAATTACTTTTTTCATTAGATAAGCTTATTTTAATTGCTAGTTCACATGCAACAAACATGCATAATGATAATTATCAGGCTGATAATGAAGTTCATTTGGAAGTTTTTTTTGCACAGGTGATCTGATTGCTTCCAGATAGCCGTCTTGTCATCTGTCATTCAATGCTTGTAAACGACACCATGTCGGAGATGCATATTAGACATATAGTGGCTGCATTTTAAAAGTCTTTTAAAATGCCTCTGAAAACTTGATATGCGTACCCAAATTTTCCTGAACTGTGTGACTCTTTTCGACAGGGATTGCACAGGAAATGACAATGCACTATTCAATAATAATAAAATAACAACAACAACAACAACAACAACAACAACAACAACAACAACAACAACAACAGAATATTTATACTTTGGGCATCTATTATAGCCACCATGAAAACACAACCCCATGCCAAATTCTACTCATCTCTGCTGAAATGCTAAGAAAAGCTTTTGCCATGGATAACTGCTATCATCTGGTAATTCTTCACGTCCTTGATTGTGGCTGCCATGATTGTGGCATGGGGAGTCTCAATGCAATGATGTTTGTCCATGCGGTAATGATGTTATGACAAATGGAAGGGAAGATCTCTCTGCAGGGATGCAATTTGGGGCAGCATTCCATATGCTCTAACTCTCTCATTAAAAGCAGTGAAAAGCTTGGCCCACTCCCATCCCACACATGTAACCTGTGTCCCATAACAATCTTCCAGTTCAGCTGAGAGAATCCACTACATGGTAATTTTTGCCCAATATGCTATGAGAGCAAGAAGTGCCATTCTCCTACAACTGGACAATTCACAATATAACAGTTCTCATCCGTACTTTGATCATTTGAGGCCCAGATGGGTTTAGTGGCAAGTAGTGTCTCATCAACCGTTTTTCCCAAGCCTGCGTAGAGTTCGGCCTCACTATCAGCCTGATGAACTCTAACATATTGGGTCAGGATGCAACCAGCACTCTACACATCAGCATTGGTGACCACATGCTTGAGGTGGTAGATGATTTTGTCTACATTGGCTCCACCATAACCAGCAACTTCGCCATCTGACCCTGAGCTGGACAAGTGTGTTGGCAAGGCAGCTACGACAATGGCTCACCTCTCCAAAACACTGACCTCTTCACACAGGAATTTGTGGGAGGTTCAGTGAATTGGTATTGTATTGGGCCGCTGCTGCGGGATTTGCAATATTTTGTAGAGTATCTGTTGAGCAGATGCTTTTGTTATGTAAACCACACTGGGATTTTTGTATGGAGTATGGTATATAAATTAAAGAAAATAAAGAAATAAAGAAATTCCTTCCCATGGCGATTAAGCTAAACCAGAGCTCTAATAGTCCCCCCCCCTCCCAAATTGTCTGCCTTTTGGTGGTCAGAATTATGCTGGTAAGGGGGTGGGGAGGAAAATATTTCTTTTGTACTGATTTGCTTTGGCTATTTTTACATGAACATGTGGATTAAATGTAAAATATAGAATCCTAGGAAAAAATTATGGAAATACTAATCCTAGAACAGATTAGCCTGTCTGGCTTCAGTTTAATTATTGTTTAGCATCCTAATTAAGTTAATGGCAATAAATATATTTTAAGCATTTGCAGTATTTATTTGGAAATATAAACATGTAATCTAGTTCATGCTCAGCATAAGAAAATGGATTGATGTTTAATGGATGGCTTCAGTTTATTAAATATAGCTGCTGTGTTTATTAAATATAGCTGCTGTGGTTTTCCATAAGTAGTAGTAGTAGTAGTAGTAGTAGTAGTAGTAGTAGTAGTATTTAGTTAGTTAGTTAGTTAGTTAGTTAGTTAGTTAGTTAGTTAGTATACCACCTTTCATCCAAAGATCACAGGACAGGTCACAACATAAAAATACAAAATGATAATACAAAATACATAATAAAACAATAGAAAACTGATAACTCCCATCCACAAATACATCTACAGTGGACCCTCTAGTTACGTACCACTCTGGATATGTAACTTTCGGGTTACGAACACGGCAAACCCGGAAGTGTATATTTCTGGGTTTCTCCGTACGTGCATTCGTAGAAGCGCTCAATCGTGCCGTGCGCTGAAGCGGCGCCTCTGCCTACAGACCTTTCAGGTTGCAATGGACCCCCAGAACAAATTTAGTGTAATTCGTATCGGGAGGATCCACTGTAAATGCTCATGGAAATGTTAATCAGCCAAAGGCCTGGTTTTAGAGAAACCTTTTCACCTGGCAACCAAAGGTAAAGGAAAAGAGAAACCTTTTCACCTGGCAACCAAAGGGCACCAGGCAAGCCTCCCTAGGGAGAGCATTCCACAAACAGGAAGCCACCACAGAAAAGGCCCACTCTCACGTTGCCACTTTTTGGACCTCTCACAGAGGAGGCACAGGGAGAAGGGTGTCAGATGATGATCATGGGTCCAGGTCAGTTCATAATTTCAAGAAAATAATTGAAACTCTCCCTGACAACTAAGTACTTGCAAATATTTTAATAAGTTCCACCTTTTAAAATACTGTACCAAAATTATTACATTTTGTTTTTAAAGCTATATGCTAGTTTATATTGGGTATTATATAGGTGTTCATTTTATTTATTTGGTCAATTGATATCCTACCCTTCATCAGATTAATGGGGAGGGGCGGCGTTCAACCTTCTGTATTCACTGTAAGGCCTGACATTTTAAGGTAACATTTATTTAATAAATGCTGTAATCAATCTCCCTTGTGCCTTGGCAAAACAGTGGCATGAACAGAGAAACAACTTTCTGTATTTTAATTCTGTATTACTTTTTGTTTGTTATACTCTTTTTAAAGGCAGGGGTGCATTTTCCAATAAAAACCCTTCTCCAAAGATAAGTGAAAGTACACTGTGGGATTTGAAAAGCAAATTCTGGTGTCTGTGCTGAAATTTCGCTTTAGGTACATGTGATATTCTAGGAAGGTGAATATGAGGATCTCTGCATATGATGTCTGCATATGATCAGTATGTGGACATATGATAGATGGAGGGATGGAACAGCTACTGCAGCTTCTCCCTATTCATACAAATTGACTCCACAGGATTATAGTTTTATACTTTAGTATTTGAGTATTGGAGCTGAGGCTCCAATACTTTGGCCACCTCGTGAGAAGAGAAGACTCCCTGAAAAAGACCCTGATGTTGAGAAAGATTGAGGGCACAAGGAGAAGGGGATGCCAGGGGATGAGATGGTTGGACAGTGTTCTTGAAGCTCCAACATGAGTTTGACCAAACTGCGGGAGGCAATGGAAGACAGAAGTGCCTGGCATGCTCTGGTCCATGGGGTCACGAAGAGTCGGACACGAGTAAATGACTAAACAACAACAAATTTGAGGAAAGGACCTTCCTTGCCTCCATATGCAACTTTGCTGGGAGACCTCAAATACCTCAAATATTTAAAAGACCCTCTCGGGTGTTATGTTTAGTAAGTTGTGGAATTTCCTTTCCACAGAAGTGTACCTGGCACCACTGATGCGGAAGCTGAGGTTTCAGGGAAGAAGGGGCATAGAAGATACACAGTTTTACTCAGAGCAGACCCACGGAAGTTAACCCATTGAAATTAACATTTCAATGAGTCTACTCTGAGTTAAACTTAATTTAACACCTTTCATTTTATATGTAGAAAGGCAAGTACAGCATTGTAATGGTTGGTATCCATCTGTCTCGGGAGACACCTCATTGCACTAGTGCTAGTGTTGATCTTTAAATCCTATAACTTTAAATCCTACAACTTGTTTTTTGTGGTGGTGGTTCATTTGTTACCATTTTCAATTTTAAGCCATTTTGAAATTTAAAGCAGAATATAATTATTTAAAATGCTTGTTTGTTGCCATCATCATCATCACCATTTTACTGTAATGTACCGGTAATACCATTTTCCATGTTTAAAAGAATGTTATAATTACTCACCTAGTTTCTGAATCATGGCGGTCAAGTGCACAATTGTGCACTGCTTACATTTTATTGAATTAGGTGATTTGTGCATACAAAACTGTGCAGGATTACATCAGTTTTGAAAATGGAATGCATTCAGATGTTATTAGTGTTTTCTTAGCATGTTTCACTCCCCACCACCACCCGGCAGCTGGTTAGTGACATGTTTCCAGCAACACTTACAGTATCATCTTCTTCCTCCACAGCTTCCAAAACTCTTATAAACAGTATGCTGCGGGACCCTTCTCAGATTCCAGATATAATTCTAGCAAACCAGATCTATCAGGTATTCATCTCTTGGTGGCTGTGCCGTTATCTGCCTAGCAATGTAAAGGATTTTAAACCTCATTTAATTACTGTCATCATAATCTATCACTGAGGTCAGGCAATGCATAAATGGCAATGCAATATTTGTGAAGAGAGCATTTCGCTTTTTAATGGGTTGTTTTTATAGAGAATAAAAAGCATGCAATTTTTGTTTTCCGTGACTAACTCTGAAAAGCTTTTGATAGCCCTTATGAAGAAAAGTAATTACTGTTTTTTAGGATTCTGTTTAACTGTAATAGTTCTGCAGTTGCCCATCACTGTACTACTTTTCTTATTTGTCTGCAGTGTACTGTGAATGACTATTGTTATGGACCGCTGGTGGACTGCATCAAACAGTATCCTTTCTCGTAAAAGTTTAGGTGCACAATTGATGAGCTTAGACTCTGTGGAGGAGACGTGTCTGGCTTTAACCTGACATAAAGTTCTGCTTCACAAAACACATATCATACTCCTCTCTTTTACATTCAATCAACTACAAGAGGGTCATTGCAGATCCTGTCTCTTACACTGTTTAACTAACATCAGATATGCCATATGAAAGTTGTCAGTTCAGTAGATATACATTTCCTGTGCTTAGATGGAATCCTGTTGCTGTTGGTCACATGAAATATGTAATCTTGTATCAAATTATTAGCTGTCATAACTTACATAGTACTATAAAAATTGTTACCTGCTTTGCATTTTCCATTGGACAAAGGGTATTTGAAAAAGTGACAATATCTGGCTTACCAGTAGCATGTTCTTGCATCTGTCCAAAGTGGACAAATACAGTTCAAGATAGCTGATGAACAGGAAGCTTCCTAAAGCCTTATAATGGGATCTCAGTGCTTCAGACTAGGACTCTGCATAGTACTTGAAAGATGATGGTGAACTGAGTTCTTCAATGTAGAGGAGACCTGTAATTCCGTTCAAGTCTATAAACTGAAAAATTTCTTACTGTTTGGAGCAAGGATAGGAAACTTGCAGCTCTGCAAATATGGTTGGACTCAGTCAGCCCCAGTCAGCATGGGCAGTGGTCAAGGATGATGGGAATTGTAGTCCAACAGCAACTGGAGGGCCATAGGTTCCCCCCAGTCTAGGGGCTGTCCCTTTTTATATCACTTGTCCCCTGGATATTATCAGGAAATAATGAGTTTTAGGATGGTAAAAAAATTGTATGCCAGCCCCAGGTGAGATCTCCGCCCAAGTTTTATTTGTATAATAATTTTTAAATTGGTACTACCTTTCCAAAAAGCTCAAAAAATCCAAAATTGAAAATATAAACAGGTAATTTTTAAAGCATGGTAAAATCAAAGTGAATGATTACTTCAGCAAATTCTATCTGGTTTCCTATATCAGGTGTACTCAGGATGGCTCTCCCCACAAAATGGCCTGGTTCACATAGCATGATCAGCCAGTGGGTTGCGGTTTGTGGTTAGTGAGGAGAGAGCTTAACCACAAGCCCCAGTTTGGACGACGAGCTAAGCCAAAGTTTGGCTTAGCTCAGCATAGCAAAAAAGACCAGAGAAGTTCAAAGCAGCTGTGAGCTTCTATCCAGGAACCTGCACATCCACACAGTCCTGCTAAGCCATCATGTAACGTGCAGGTCAGTTCTCTAGGGCATCCAGGATATCTCCTCATTTGGGCAACTG
Organism: Podarcis erhardii; assembly: GCF_964252035.2. Taxonomy (NCBI): domain Eukaryota; kingdom Metazoa; phylum Chordata; class Lepidosauria; order Squamata; family Lacertidae; genus Podarcis; species Podarcis erhardii. Next base: position 40,279,682 of record NC_138497.1, read on the forward strand.
GGCAGTATGCTGCTTCCTAATAGAAGGGCGCCTAATGAAGGCTCTGTGGGGACCATGCTGAGCCTTTTTCAGCTGCTACTCTTTGAAGGTTCTATGGTAGCCATAGGGAGACTTGCCCCCGCCTCCCTGATGCCTACCACGTAACGTCCAGGGCTAGGGAACACCAGGGCTTTGGTCTCTGCCAATGCAACATCTCCACAACTGTGTGTGCAAATCAGTCCCACATAGCACTTAGTGGGGTGAAGTAGGTAATTAATTCTGCCCCGCTCCATTGCTCTTCCTGCAAGCTACTGCTTTGCACATAGCTCTGGCATTAGATACTGGGGTTCTAGTTAAAAACAAAGTAGATCCCATGACCTGAGGTCTACCTACTTGCATAAAACAAAAATAAAATACTTCAGAGAACTCTTTGAGAGCGACAAAGTGCCTTCCATAGTGCCTTTGAGAGAGATTAATGAGAAACAGCACAGCTGCCTGTATGCCTGAAACTTCCCATCTACTGTTCTACATGGCTTGGTTATATGTAGGAACTTTTAATTCAGTGTTGCAAAATATGCACCTGGGCCTGCTCACAAGTCACAAATTAAATAATAGCATTCAGATCCCTATTCAATCATAAAGGTCACTTAGTGGGCTCACACCCAATCCTGTTTTGAACAATTCCCCCGCCTCACACAGCACACCATCCCCAGATGTTTCAAAAGGTCCTCACAAGCCTCTGGAGAGGTTTTGCAGGGGTAGATGCTGGAGTAGATTATCAGGAAACTTTGTTTCCATTAACTTATTTTGGGAACCCCAGAGGAGGCAGTGAGATTCCTTCTGTGCTACATAAATTGCTTTATCAGCATGGTACATTAGTGCAGGATTGTGCAGCCTTTCTGAGCTACATCTGACCATTGCATAGGGTGAAAAAACAATGCACTTGAGAAAACTGTAATACAGCAGCAGTTTATAGGATTAGTTAAATGATATTTGCTATATGGTATTTCATGCACATTGTAGATCATCATAATTCCTGATCAGTTTTCATGGAACACCATTTTAAAAAAATTGTCAGCCATGGGACAGGTTGCATTATCCCAGACTGTGTAGGAAGGCATTATTTGTGAATATATGTTTTTGAATTTCTTCAATGCTGACCTCATTTACCTGAGACTAAGTCCAGTTGAATGGAATAGTACCGGTACTTCCTTCTGAACAGACATGGTTAGGGTTGCAACCCTACACCTAGGGAAGTGGGGTTAGGCTTACAGCCTTAGTTGTTAATTTTAAGGCATACAAAGTAGCTTTAAATCAATTTAAAGTTAAGGTTTTAAAAGCATAATGTCTTCTAAGGATTGCATATTGATTTTAAATACAACTATCTAATTATATATGCATGGACTAAAGAATGAAGTCAACCTCTTTGTAAATGCCAGGAGGCTATTTTTCAGTAATAGTTTGGCTGCTTACGGGAAACTAGACTGCTGGATTGCATGAGTAGAAAATGGCTCGTGAGGTTATTTACAAGTTTTGCCCCATGATCAGTGCCATACATCAATAACGGGTATTACTGTAGGCCAAGTCTAAGTGTTTCTGCTTATGGTACATTATAAATTTTGTTCGTAGAATTTATCTTACATTTTTTGTGATCATTCATTTTCTTTCTTTGGCTCTGTCATTATATTAGAGTTTAATGCAGTACATGATTTCCATTGCAATGTTATATTTGTGTGGTGCTGTTTCTTCTTCTTCTTTTTGTATTCCAGCTGTTATTCCTTCTAGAAATTAGAGATTAATAAGAATGGGAAATCCATTTATAGTTAAAATGTTTTAAAAACATCTATGAAGTAAATTCATCAGCTGATAGTTTATTCATAATTATAAATTGCTTTTTCTATCACGATATAACAAAGGTTGGTAGCAGTGCAGAGATATATTCTATGATAACTTCCATAATGAAACAGATTTCAGATGAATGTATAGAAAGAAGAGGTGCATATTATTTGCTGAATTTCTCAGTGGCTTTCAATACAATGAAGCACAGTATCCTACTAAGCTGGCTCTTTGGTGTGGGAATGGAATGCATGGCATTATGGTGATTCCATTTCTACATAAAGATTGGGTAGAAAGGATGGCCCTAGGAGATATCTATATGAGACTCATGGGTGAGGTCATAAGGGGTTTGGGAGTTGGGCAGCATCAGTATGCCGTATTTCTCATTGGCATCTGAGACTATGCAGGTTCTAACTGTTCTCTGATCACTGTCCATTTTGATGGGTTGGATGTGGGCTAATAAATCAAAACTAAATTGTGAGAGGACTGAATTTCTGTGACTAGTGGTTTCTGTGTTCAGGAATTAGATGGACAACCTGTTTTCACACTCCTAATCAAGGAGCAGGTTTGTGGTTGGGAGACACTCTTTGATTCGACTTACTCACTGGAAACTTATGTGTTTGCAGTCGTACAGAATGTCTTCTCTCAACTATGACTGGTTTATTAGCTACAACGGTTCCTAGACAGCGATAGCCTGATCACAGTAATTTATGGTCTGGTTACCTCTCATTCAGATTATATCATTTGGAGTACTATTGAAGATTGTTTCTCGGGCAAAATGTGTCTGCTTGGCTTTTGAATGGAGCCACTAGCTGGCTTCTGAGTGGTTTACAACTATAAAAATCAACACATAATTAAAATACGCATTAACAATTCTATTGGGTGCTAATACTCCCATAATTAAAATGTACAATAAAAGCAACCATTAAAAAGCATAACAAAACAGTTTTAAAAAATAGCAAAAGCAAAGTAGAATCAGAAGTTCAGCTCAGGGAAATTATTAGACCCTGCTCTCATTTGAACCTAAATATTTATGTGTGATTTTAACTAATACAGACTTCTTATTTTGCCAAAGTTATTGTTACCTACCCTCAGAGCTTTGGATTAAGGTTAGGATATATTTTAAATAAATAATATATTGGCATTCTTTGTGTGGCCCACTAATGCTTCTTTCTCTTTCTACTTTGTGGATTAAAAACAGCTTCAGGGGGGGGAAATTGGAATATTCCACCAAAGCTAGTCAGTATTCACTGCCACATAACTGTATTCAGCGTCATATAATTCTAAAACTGAATTTTATTTCAAACACTATGCCTTTCCTTCCTTGATGGAAAAAAATCAGTGCAGTTGGACATGAGCATGAAGTCTTATTGCAAGAAATGCTTTTGGAGAAAAATATATCTTTTTTAGGTAAGATTTTATATTTTAATCTAGTACCTAAACATTCCACATCTCAGTAGCTTTTCCAAAAGAGGTCTCCATAGATATCCTGTATTAGGTAGTAAAGAGAGGCTAAGAAATGATTGATGAGGTACATGTTATCTTTTATTGATTTAGACTTGAGCAGGAACTCAGTTACCTAATACCCCATACTGCACGGGCACAAGCTAGCAATTAATATTTTATAGAATAAGTAGCTGGGAAAAATGCTTTAATATCAGCTGCTGTATTACTTTTGGTGTCATGAGATATTAGCCATAATCTAGGTCTTAGGAGACTCAGTAGGAAGCATAAGAAATATTAGCTGCATAATGCTTCATGTATTAAAAAGAAAACAACAACCTCCATACAGGAGGAATTCACTGGTTTCCTTAGAAGCATGTTTATTCCTTCATATTTTTGAACAAGTATATTAAGCCTTCTTGCATTATCTCTAATCTGAACAATGCAAAATGTTAACCTTTGTAAGAATATTATTGCTGTTCATTGTAGAAGTATCACTTTAATTTTTTGCAGTTAACTCTTGCTTAATGCAGTTCTTATTACATTGGAACCCCAGGTACATACACTTCAGGTTACAGACTCCGCTAACCCAGAAATAGTGCTTCAGGTTAAGAACTTTGCTTCAGGATGAGAACAGAAATCGTGTTCCGGTGGCTTGGTGGCAGCGGGAGGCCCCATTAGCTAAAGTGGTGCTTCAAGTTAAGAACAGTTTCAGGTTAAGAACAGACCTCTGGAATGAATTAAGTACTTAACCCGAGGTACCACTGTAGTTAAGTAATCATTGGTCTTCCCTAGAAAGCATGATCTCACTCTTTGGATTTTGCTGTGTTGATTGGTAAATACTCAATGCAAGAAAGTTGTTGTTTTTCATCTAGAAAGGCTTAGCCAAAAGTGAGATCCCCACCTACTACAGTAGTAATGTCATTTAAAAAATAATTAATAATTAAATAAATATTTTACATACTTTTTATATCTATTAAGATATTATTGATGGAGTTTACATCAATGCTCAATACATGTTATGATTTGAGCATACTAGTAGACCATAACAGAATACTATTTTCAAATACTAGAAAGCCACTGTAGTGTGTCTTCCACTCAGAGAATCAATACTTGAAGAGTTTTTTTCCTAAGCATTCTTCAAAAATTGACATTCATAAATATCAAAAGCACTTTTCAGAATCAGGTGAATTCTAGTAGCCTATGATAGAATACAAGATGTACCACTTCAAACCTCAAGTAAAATATGCAAATTTGAGGAAATGCCAAAGTCTCAGGCTTGAATACCCCATCCTCCTTCTTCATTCATAAGGGTAAAAAGTTAAAGCTTCCATTTGCAGTTTGAAACAAGCAACAGTTTCCTGTTGCATTTAAATCCAGAAAAGTGTCATTTTATCCAATCACAGCGAATCATAACAAACCAGGGTCTCATGATTTCTCATATTTTGATTAACTATTGTTGCTAGTCAGCCTTGAATCATGGTTTGCTGTTGGCTTGCTGATTTGTTAGGGAGAAAGTGATCCCAGATTCAGACACAACGCTAAGCTATCCCCTTCCTGGTTTGTTTTCCCAGAAAAGAAAAGAAGAAAAATGAGAATGATTAGTTTACATGTACCATCATACAGCTCATGCATGGTATTGTTTATTAAGCAAAGAACGTTGGCTTTCTGCTGTGTATGAACACAGCTGATGGGAAACTTCAGTGTAGTGCAAACTGCCAAAAAAGAAGCTTTTAATTTCTATCTCCTTGCATATAAGTAAAGGGGACGGTGAAGCACTGGCAGACTTTAGGCTCTCAAATTTCAGCAGCACTCTGTGCGATGCTAAAATTCAGCATGTCCCTCCTGTTTCTCATGCTCCATCTACACTCCCCTGCAGCACGGCACCCACTACCAATTGCACTAACCTAAATCCACCTCTGGGTGAAACGTGTGAACCCGAGGCTTGCCTCAGCTCATCCTCAAATTGAAAAGTGACAATTTCACATTATGTTTGAACTTGGACTTTGTGTCTGTCTATGTGCCACTGGAATGTGATAGCTCAATGCTAGATAGTTCAACATGGAAGCAAATTAAGAGGCTAGAATAACTTCTGTGTCCTATAATAACTTTTAAGTGATTTGATTTTATACTCATTTCCACGCAACGTATAAATTGAGCGGAAAGTACAGCATGTCTTCATTGTGATAACAATGAACTATTTCTTAAGGTTACTTTCAGAGAGATCCAATCAACTAAAATATTTTATTTTGAATATTTTTCAGTAACAAAGTACTGTATGACAGGGTGAATTAATGATGTTTATAATGAAGACATAAAAATGCAGAGATGACAAAGAAGCATTTTTATATTCATGTATCAGGTTTGCTAAGAAGGTTCATTTAATCTGACACAGCATTGCACGCGTAAGAAGGATATGTATGAGTGCATTAGTAATTCTTGTACCTCCGTTCAAAAGAAAATTAATTATTCTGCTATCTGGTTAAAAGAATAATACTATTGTTTATAATATTTATTCTCTTTATAGCTGAAGATCAGTTACGTGCAAAAGGTTATGACAAAACACCAGACTTCATATTAGAGGTGCCAGTCGGTGAGTCCATGAGGTTTTTAAGCTTTGGTGGGTGAATGTGTTTATACTGAAAAGCTAACGTTCTTAAAGGCATTATGGGAGACAGAGGATAATCATAACACTCTGTTAGATATTCACAGTAATGAAACAATGCCTGTAATAATTACAGAGCGGGAGGGAGGGATAAAAAAACTTAGATCCCAGACTGACCTAAGACCCTGATCCATAAGTAAACCTGTTATAGGAACATGTCATAGAAGCATCTGGATTTATTCAAATGTGTAAGCTGTTGACCTGAGACAAATATTTTAAAATCTGCTTTATCCTCAGTCATTGCAAAAGCTAAAATACTGTTCCTCCGTGAGACAAACTTTAACCATAATTTGTCAGACTTCTTGCCACTCCTAATGCCCCAGTTGCAAATGCACGTTAGCTGCCATGGTGCAAATGATAGATTGCATCATGGGAGCTAAAGAGGCATCCTGCAAATGGTAATTAGGTCAAAGACATCCAGCTGTGCCCCACTTACTGAAAGTCCCAACACTGCTGCAGTGTGTGTGTTTGTGTGTTGCTACACAGTGGTCCATTTGACGAGGCTGTTACAGATGAAAAATACACACAGAAAAATCTTGGCATATACAAGTTTAGCAGGTGTGCTAAGCACCTGCATTGGTCTTGCAACTGAATTAGAACTACATCGTGGAGTTGACATAACACTTGACTTCTAGCCCTTGCTATGCCAGAATTGCACAAAAGAGCAATTTTAAAAATCATTTTAGAAAAATATACGTGCCACTCAGTGCAAGGAAACCTGAGGTCCATTGTGGGCTTGCATGCATGTATTTGTTTACCTGTGCCCATGCACCTTTTTAAAAATCTCATCTTGCTTTTGAAATACAATTTATTTTAGTATACCAAAAGAATGGAAAATTACTACCCCCCTCCAACCTCACAATGTCTTATGATAGCAGTGTCTCACACCGAATGTAACTGACCTGTAGAAAGGACACTATGAATTGAAAACAGAGATGTTGTATGTACCCTTGTTAACCATGAAAATCCTTTAATAAAAACAACTATAAAAAGAGCAGTACCACACCAAAAAGTGTGCTGCTCCAAGCCAAGCGGGGATTCAGATTTGCGCACAAGGAAAGCTGCCACTTCCATCAGAAGGTTTTTCCTAATGTTTAGTCAGGATCTCCTTGAATCCATTGGTTCAGATCCCAACTTCTAGAGCAGCAGAAAAGAAGCTTGTTCCCTCTTCCATGTAACAGCCCTTCAGATATTTGAAAATAGTTATCATATCACCTCTAGCAACATCTGAAGGTGCGTAGGTTTCCCAATCTTGTGGTACAACATGGTACAGCAATATTGTGCCCATGTTTCTGCCTTTCCCACGCAAGCTTCACAGTCTCTGTATTTCCCCTAACGCTTCATTAGGGACATAATACCCAGTTATTCTGCCCATAAATAATTGAACCCTTAAAGATGCAAGCACACTGTGAAAAGATTGAGTGACTTTGTTTTTCAGTATGGTTTAAAACTGAGGAAGCCTTGCATAACAATAATTTGTGTTAGATTATTAAGATATATTCATTTACTGTGATTTAAGAATTTGTAAGGGTTTGGGTTCATTTTAAAATGTATTATTCCCCCCCCCCTTTTAGCTGTGGAAGGTCATATCATTCATTGGATTGAAAGCAAAGCCTCTTTTGGAGATGAGTGTAGCCACCAAGCCTATCTACATGACCAGTTCTGGAGTTACTGGAACAGGTAGATTCTTTCTTTCTTTCTTTCTTTCTTTCTTTCTTTCTTTCTTTCTTTCTTTCTTTCTTTCTTTCTTGTTATTTAAACTGTAGGCCATATGTACATTATTGCTATTTGTCTGGAAGAAAAGAAAGAATGTTGACATGAAATGGATGTCCCCTCGGCAAGCAGCCACTTCTCTGAGCAGCTCCTGCTTAAGGGCCCCAGCATTTTTCATTGCATAAGCATAGTATGTTTGCTGTAGTATTAACGACTGAGATCCTGAGGCATCTTGGGACTGGGCAAGCACTGGTGGGGGTTCACAGTGTAGCAGCCTATAGCACACAACACTAGAAAGCTCTACCACCTCAGCTTGGGTAAAGAAGTGCAAGAACATATCCCTTACCTATGATCTGAATTTGGCCTCTTAATATTACACACACCCTTTTAAAGGTAAAATTCATGGCGTCTTTGTGAGAGCCAGTGGTTAAGAGCGGTAGTCTCGTAATCTGGGGAACCGGGTTCGCGTCTCTGCTCTTCCATATGCAGCTGCTGGGTGACCTTGGGCTAGTCACACTTCTCTGAAGTCTCTTAGCCCCACTCACCTCACAGAGTGTTTGTTGTGGGGGAGGAAGGGAAAGGAGAATGTTAACTGCTTTGAGACTCCTTCGGGTAGTGATAAAGCGGGATATCAAATCCAAACTCTTCTTCTTCTTCTTCTTTGTGGGAAGCACTTCAGTTCTTGCAAGTCAGGTCACACAACTACTCACTTTTGTACCCTCCAAAATAGAATAGGATATATTGCAGAGAGCTGCAGTAGGTGGCGGGGATCCATGACTTGTAGTGGCCAAAGGCCCTTCCACTCGGGCAAGGTCACCATTGGATAAAGTCCATCCTCTGAAGGTGCCTTTGTTCATCTTCAATGGCAGGCACTTATTATCAATGCTGTTTTTCTATTTAAAAAAAAAGAGGTGCCAGAGCTCACTATGAACTTTCCCTTATTCTCTTAGAATAGCAATGGTGCCCACATGAGAGGTGCCAGAGATGAGCTCCAGTGATCTCCAGCTGAAAAAAAAGCCTGCTTATTATTAAAATTAAAACTATTAAACTTCCCTTGAAAATTCATTTCTGCAGGCATTCAAACACGTGTTCCCTCTCTCTTGCCAAGCCTGTGATCCCAAAGTAACTGCTACACTGAAACCTTTTGTGTCCTACTGTTTCTGCCTTTTTCTTCTTCCAGGCTTTCCCCAGTTATTTCACAGAGGTACACCCCACTGATAGAAGAAATGTATCTTAACCTACCAAGCTGCCATGTTTGAACCATTTGAGAGATACCTGTGCTGAATCTATAAAGCTGATACATTTATTCTGAGTTAGACCAGTAGCCTGCCTAGCAGATCTCAGAGTCTCCAGCACTGACTCTTACGAAGCCCTGCTACCTGTGCTCATTTTATGTGGAGATGTCATGGATGGAACGTAGGGCCATTTGATGCAATGCCCACTTGCTCTGCCCCTGTACTGTGGCCACTCCTAGGTGCATTTTTGCTCTGTAAGATGGCAAAAAATTGCTCTGGGTTTGGTAAAATATTAAAAGTACATGAAAATCTAATTTGGTTTAATTATATAGTTGAATTCCAACCTAAAGCTGTGCACTTGCATATTTTGCTGTAATATACTAATGAGTAAACTAGTACTATCAAGAGACAGATTAATTAATAATTAGTAACTTCACTGTCAATTATGACTTACAGTAAGTAAGGATGCAGTCAGTTTACTATTTCCATTGTTTGCAAATCTGGCTGTCGTGTCTCTAGACTATGTTTTAGTGAGTCCCAGGAGAAACCTTGACGCTGTTATTATCGGAAGTAACTTTGCTACGTTTGAAGAAGGCACTAACAAAATGTCTTCTTTGACACTGATATTAGAATAATGATAATTCTACATAATGAGAGTAGCATTTCTTCTACACTCTTTGAATATGAATAGCAAACCTTCCATCTACTGAAATCTTTCACTATTTAATTGTAATCTAAATGTCTTTAGTACTCTGCACACACTCCTATTGATTAAATAGGAAAGTTCCTATTTAGTCAATAGGAGTGTTCGAAATTTTCCTAGTGTGTTCATTGCTAATCAACACACCCAAAGTTGCTTTCTAGAAATGGCACACACCAAGTGATCCTAAATCCTCACTCAGAAGTTACACTGAGATTAAGGTGACCAGTACTCCATACTAAGTGTGCTTAGAATAGCACAGTCCTATACATACATAGGCACCAGGCAAAAACAACCCTCTTCTCCCAAGCCTTTGCCTAATTATACAATCTATGGATTGTTATTTGGTGTATATTTGGGGGCTTTTATATTGTAAACCGCCCTGTGATCTTCTGAAGAAGGGTGATGTAGACATATAATAATAAAATAATTCATGTCTGCGCATAATGTTCAGTGGGTCTACTCTCAAGTGAGTGGGTTTAGAATTGCAGCCTAAATTGCACCTGGTGAAGATAAAAAAGTATAATGTTCTAAAAACAACTTTGTCAAAGAGAGTAAAACTTAAATTCCATTTTAACTTGCATCTGTTAAATGCCATTTATCACACATGTGCAAAAAGATGTGAGGAAGACAAAGTTATTTAACGTACAGTACTGAGTATTTTGATAATAATGTTATCAGTTGATACGTTGAGGTAAAGTTAAATTGTTTGGAAATGTTTGGAAAAGGAAGACATCCTTTCCCTAGCACAATGTCAATATCTAGCAGTTTAGGGGCTTAAAAAGTTGTATTGGTGAAATGAAACACAGTGGCTCAACAAACGGACTTAGTGGAAACCTTGGGAGTTGCATTTGTCAAGCATCTAGGAAAACTGTTCATGCATACCCAGTATCCAAAGCTTCATTGGCAGCCAATACACAAAGAACTGAAAGGTCATTCTTCTTCCTGCAGTATGATGGTTTGTTGACATATTTTGACACACTGGTACAATACTGAAAGGTTTTGACCTTATTCCAACTCAGGGACTTAGGATTGCTTAAGCCTTCTAGTGCTTATGGAATTTCACAAATTCCACATTCTCTCTCCCTCTCTTATCTCCCATGCCTGTCCTAGCATTAGTTAACTTGTTTCAGAAATGGGCTTGAATGAATTTAGAGTCATGAATTACTGTCATTTTTCATTCAGGCTATCATTGTCAGGTGGGGGAGGAATTATTATGAGTCTACGCAGAGCAATAAAAAGTAGTGAATTTTAATTTTCTCACATGAACCTTGTTATCCTAAAGGCCTTCAAAGGAGCCCTGTAAAATGTTTTTGAGCAGAAAGTTGTATATTTCTTTAAAGCTTATGTGTAAGCTGTGTATTTTTCTTTCAATCAATCCTATGCATACTTTCCTGGGACTGTCTCCTTTAATTCAGTAGGATTTCTGATTGTGCAGAGGATTCTGCTGTTAACGGATAATTTTTCCAAAGTAAGTAGCATAAAGCATCTTTAGTCTGAAGGAATAAATTTTTAGTGTTTGGATAATAGCCTAATCTTCAGAATTCTAAAGTTTGTGATATCAGTACAGTATGTTTATGATAGTGTTCTTTTTCTTTGCAGTAAAAAATTCAGCAGTGGTGGCAACACAACAAGAATAAAGTCACATAAAGTGCAATTAAGATTACATTAGCTAGTAAATTTCACTTTGGGGGAAATGTTTTCCATACTGAGCATTTTAGTAGTACACCAAATTTAGACAATCTTTTATAAATGTTTTTGAGGCTGTTCTGTTTTTCTGTGCTTTTTCTAAAAGTAAACAGAATACTATGATCTTTCATTGTTTGAATTATATTTCTTTATATTTTTCCTCTAATCTTTCAAATATTGTTGCATCATTGGAGGCTATTCCATAATACAGACAGAGCGCTTTCAGCTTCCATCTATATTACTGCAAGGCATCAGCTCCAATTTCCTTGGTATTTCTCATTCAGATTAGACAAGCATCTAGGCTTACGTACGATAAGAGCTGACAGCATAGATCCTGCTATGTTTGCCAAAGGCCTGGTCACAGACACTCCACTATGTCAAAGAATGTCAGCCCCCACAGACCTTACCTTTCAGAACTCCTTGTAATTTTTAATTGACATTTACATCTGACATTTTGAATGTACATGTTATTGTTGAGTCTTTATCTACATATGAATGGTAGAAACATTTTCTGAACAGAACCAAAACATTTTTAAAAATTATTATTTAAGAAGGTTGCTTTGCTTGCTGAAACTCAGGCCTAGCTACATTTCCTCTTCCATTGTGTAATTTTTATGAGTGCTTTGCTAATCAAATTACAAAGCTTTCGCTGTGTGTGTAAAGAAAGAAGTTAAAAGTAATTGACAAAAATAGAATCATCTTACTTTAGGACATACTAGCCATACAGTCATGCGGCAAGAATCTATTTTAAAACATTAGCTACATTATTTGGGATATTTTAAAATGTAGTACACAAAATGACATATTCATAAGTATTCCAAACCCCATTTAAAGCATAATAATTTGAGGGGGGGACTTTTAAATCCTTCTTTATTCTATGCCATGTAATATTTTCTGCATGCATTTTCCAAATGGAAGTTTTAATTTAATTTTTTTTAAAAAAAAATTAAATTAAATGAATAAGGGTAATTATCCTAAATCGGAATAAGGAAGTTCAGTTGCTCATAAATGTCAATAAGCAAAGAACTAACAGAAGTGGTTTGTCACAAACGATCCTGCTTTTCTTCTAATTAGTTCATTTACATTTTACAAATTAACAGTAGAATAGAAGATATTCCAGCAGCATACTATAGCATTACTGACCTGTATTTGTATCTGCCAAATTTAAGTTAATTAGAAATGTAGATGCTGTTTGTTTTATCTGTCACAAAGCTCATCTTTAAAAAAAGGCCAGACACACTCCCCCCTCCAACATTTATCATCTAAATAATAGTCTTCCCAAGATGGCAGCCTCATAATAAACTCTTTTCAGTGGAGTGATGGGTAATGAAGCTTGCTTGTGAAGGAAGCGAAAAATGTTGTCTAGCCAAATGCATGAATATGATGGCTGGAGAATCAGTGGACTTTCTCAGTCATCAATCTTTTTAGTAGCCTCTTACACATCTGAATATTTTGATAGATGATCTAATAATTGAGTTATCTATCTTTCTAACTATCAGAGTTGTATAAAAATTATTCTCACATTCTACTGAATATTAACTATATTAGACATCCAGTAAATTTTTCAAAAAAAGAAAAAGGAAGACCAGGTGTTGGAAGAATTTTATGATGCAAATACCCTTAATAAATTAACTAATGGAAATCTGAAGAATTAAACCTTCTGAAATTGTATAAGCATACAGTAAAGACAGAATCTGAAACTGATTACATTAAAAACATTGGGATGTCTGCACGACAAGTAAAGAGAAGTTCCTGATGTCACTAGTGGTAAATTTAAATAGTGTGTGAGATATAAAATAAAATATTTTTCAGAGTCTTTATATGGACCAACAGTGATATCAGATTTATTCACATCTGATTTTTACTTGGAAGTGGTAAACATAGGGCCCAATGGAACCTGACATAGAAAGTCTGTGGCTAGAATCTCCCCTTTTATTTCATTTCTTTGTGTCCCCATTTGTTACTTTGAAGATGAGGAAAGTAAAATAAGAGCAATGGAGTATCATAGATCTGCTGCCTCACACCTGGTAGAACCTATTGGTATTATCTTACAACATTTTGAATCTGGTTCTTCCTTATTGACATCTTTGAAACTTAGGCTACGTAACATACCATATTTGTGATTTGAAACACAGTGTTGTCATTTTTGTCCACTCTTTAAAGTAGCTCTTTTACATTGCTGTAAACACCAGAGAGTGCGTGGAGATGTCTTCACCCACTGCACTCTACCTGATTTATTTCGCCATGCTGAACTCCTATTCATTGGAACTGTTACCTGTGCATGTGCAGTGGCTGTCTCAAATATACACACCTCAGCTGCACTATAGCTGACGTTTTCAATTGGGATGGAAGCTCATTTGAGGGGGAAAGCATCAAACAGCAGTATTTCTCAATAAACTACAGGATACATATGGATTGTGGCTAACATATTTCAAACATCATCGGTGGGAGCGCAGTGTAACCAGAATAGACACTAATGTATAGTATGGACAGCCTCAGACTGTGCTCCTAACAGAATTACTAGGAAATACAGGGACATGTAGGGACGCGGGTGGCGCTAAACCACTATGGTCTAAACCACTGTGCCTCTTGGGCTTGCCGATCAGAAGGTTGGCGGTTCGAATCTCCGCAATGGGGTGAGCTCCCGTTGCTCAGTGCCAGCTCCTGTCGACCTAGCAGTTCGAAAGCATGCCCAAAAGTGCAAGTAGATAAATAGGTACTGCTCTGGTGGGAAGGTAAACAGAGTTTCCGTGTGCTGCTCTGGTTTCAGTGTTCTGTTGCGCCAGAAACGGCTTAGTCATGCTGGCCACATGACCCAGAAAAACTGTCTGTGAACAAACGCCGGCTCCCTTGGCCTGTAAAGCGAGATGAGCACCGCAACCCCAGAGTTGTCTGCGACTGGGCTTAACTGTCAGGGGTCCTTTACATTTACCTTTACAGGGACATGTATCGGAGTAAATGTGCATAAGATAGGCTGTATAAATGTAAAAACCCAATAAAAATTATTTTTTTAAAAAAAAAAGATAGGCTGTATAAAGATGTTGGGGTGCAGAGACTACTGGCACTTTAGTCTATACTAAATCTTTAATGTTTAAACTACAAGGTGTTACCTACCTGTGCCTGAAGAATTATCTGCTTAGTGAGTAAAGAATATGTGTTTCTGGAAGATATATTTAATCCAGACTATGTCATGAATAATGGAGAACTTGTTTCCAAATTGCCAATAAATGGTAAAAACAATCCTCTTGAAGTTAATTGAATTTACAGCTTTTTAGTTATTTGGAAAGTTTTTGCCTTTATTTCCGTGATTCTCAAAACAGCTTCTAATACATGATCATAATGTAAAATAAAACACCTCTTCCCAGGTACAGTCGTGCAGAACTTCTGCCTGGCTGATGAGTCCAGAACGTGCTTCCCTTCAGTTCTGTAGCCCTCCTGGATTGTTGGAGCTCAGGGTTTTTTCCTGGCAAGAAGGTGGAAAGTGAACTCTCTCTACTTGTGCCTTTGTGAGAGCGAGGGGGGTATAACCTGTCAGTGACCTTGGACAAAAAAAGAAAAGAGAATTCATCATTGGAGTCTTCGGGCAGTTGAGCAAGACTTAGCATTTCTTGATATCATTCAAAAAAAGAAAAGATTTTCTGGGGAAACTAGTTTCTTCTGGCTCCAGTTGAAATCTAAAATGGTGTACAGGACTTGGTGTAAGATCTAAGTGTTGTTGAGCCAGTTACGAGCAATGAGCTATTAAATTATATACATGTAAATAGCCAATTACTGTACAAAGAAAATCCAACATGGTCACATTGGGTTACAAAAGAGGAAACTTCCCCCAAAATGAGAAGACTGGTAATAATGAAGCTGCAAGGCAAATTCAAGAATGTCAGATTTTTCAAAAATTCTTGGGAGTTGTTTAAAAATGCAATATTAGAAATTAAACTGGTGTGTAAGAAAGATACCATGAGGGCCAAGAGCAGGCTTCCTCAACCTCGGCCCTCCAGATGTTTTTGGTCTGCAACTCCCATGATCCCTAGCTAGCAGGACCAGTGGTCAGGGAAGATGGGAATTGTAGTCTCAAAACATCTGGAGGGCCAAGGTTGAGGAAGCCTGGCAAAGAGGGTGCTAGTGTGGTTAATGAGTCAAAGATGCCATTAGAGGCAAGGCAGCTTCCTTTTAAAAAAATGGAACTCTTGTCTGAATGAAAATAACTGAAAGGGACACAAACTTTGGCCAAAAAAAAGTGGGGGCAAGCAGACAGCAAGGGATGCTAAGAAATAATTTAAGGAACACATTGCTATAAACATGAAGATCAACAAAGGTCCTTTAAGTATATTAGTAGCAGGAGACAGTCTAGGGAGGCAGTTGGAGTTTTGGATGACCAGGGAGAATAAGGACATTGAATGAATTATTTGCATCTGTCTTCACAACAGAGGATATAGGGCAGATCCCAGGGCCTGAACTAACTTTTGCAGGAAGGGAGTCTCAGGGATAAAGAGAGATAAAGTTCTAGGCCTAATATACAAAGTAAAACTGGCAAATCACCTTTTCCAGCTAACATCTACTCAAGAGTTCTTAAAGAACTCAATGGTGAAACTGCTGACCTTCTAACAAAAATATATAACTTGTTCCTAAGAACAGCCTCCATACCTGAGGCCAATATTATACCGATTTTTTTTAAAAGGGAAATCGGGCAGATCCTGAAAATTACAGGCCAGTGAGCTTAACATCTGTCCCAGGGAAACTTGTGGAAAGTATTGTTGAAGATGAAATAACGAAGTATATAGAAGAGCATGCCTTGCTGAAGCAAAGCAAGTATGGCTTCTGCTAGTCAAGTCCTGTCTCATGAATCTTTAGAATTTTTTGAGAGTGTCAACAAGCATATAGATAGCAGTGCTATGGCTGACATAATGTACCTGGACTCACCAAAGGCTGTGAAGAGCTGCGAAAGGACCTCTCCAAACTGACTGAATTGCAAGTGCAGTTTAGTGTAAATAAGTACATGTAAAGGTAAAGGGACCCCTGACCATTAGGTCCAGTCACGGACGACTCTGGGGTTGCGGCACTCATCTCGCTTTACTGGCCGAGGGAGCCGGCGTACAGCTTCCAGGTCATGTGGCCAGCATGACTAAGCCGCTTCTGGCGAACCAGAGCAGCGCACGGAAACACCGTTTCCCTTCCAGCCGGAGCGGTACCTATTTATCTACTTGCACTTTGAGGTGCTTTCGAACTGCTAGCTTGGCAGGAGCTGGGACCGAGCAATAGCAGCTCACTCCATCATGGGGATTCGAACCGCCGACCTTCTGATCGGCAAGTCTTAGGCTCTGTGGTTTAACCCACAGCGCCACCTGCGTCCCTAATAAGTACATATAAAGTGTTGCATTTCACATATACACTCATGGGGGCTGAACTGGCAGTGCCTGACCAGGAACTTGGCGTACAGTTCTGGTTGCTTCACCTCAAAATGCATATTTTCTTGATTTACGCATAATTACTTGGTAAGAAATTATGGGTAAATCAAAAAAATGTGCATTTTGAGGTAAGAAATTACCAAGTGATTACTAGTTCCAATGGCAGCAGTTATGGTATATTTATTCACGAAAATTTCAATATTTTAAGTGTATATAAAGCAAGTTTGGGCCATATTAAGTTTTTCTTTAAGTCTGTGTTCTTTCTCAATAGATTTTTGTTATCAAAGCATCATCTTTGATGTAAATGCCATTAAGTCGCATGCTTTTGTTGTAAATGATAAAAAATTCTTTTGTCTTAAATGTTTATTGCTGTACCTGGATTTGCATCTTCAGTTGTAGCTGCATGTGTGACATTATTAGTGAAATAAAGACATTGTTGTTGTGGGCAGTCTGAGATGGCATTACGAGGCTGTGCTAGCTGTGATGCTGAAAAAAATTGTCACCCACTATTTTTCTGAGGTTTGTCATTTATCAAAAAGAAGCAATCTGCTGCAGGAAGATTTCTGCGGACATTCCTATTTGTGTGGCCTGAGCCTGTCTCTTCAGGTTTCATTATTTAGGTCTGATGTGTAGTTAGTTCTTATCAAAACTAATAGTATCTGAAGTACTAGGCTTCCAGTGGTCACACAACCAACATCAGGATTTCTTCAACATGACTCATATTACTAAAGACAGTATCTCCTTAAATTTGAGTATAGCTTCAGTGTCTGTATCAATTACATCTTCTAGCTGAATTTTAGTGAACATTTTGCTTTGAATTTGTGTAAGTGCATCAGATTTAAATTGATACATATTTGTAGTGTCTCCAGATTCAGGTATGACCGTATTTCGTTGAAACTTAACATTACAGTACCTGGAATGTATTTATCTATTTTCCTACATTTATATCCCAACTTTCTTCCACCATGGAATCCACATTTCAATGGAATCAACACCATGGAATCAACACTTTCTAGGTCACATGACTGAGGTCATGATCCAGACTTGACTAGACCAAAGCTTCAGCAAAATAGTGGCCTCATCTGACTTCAGACCATACCTTGGAACTACATTAAAGATAGGCCATACTGCATGCAGGCAGTTCTTGATTTTTTATATTTTACTGAACACTATATGGACTACTATGCAATTGGTTGTTTCTGGTGTCACGATTCAAAACATTACTTTTTATATTTTCTTCCCAAAGTGCTTTGTTTAGCACAAAGTATTTCAATTTTTTAGCATTATTATTAAGGTTGCTAATGCTACCGCATTTACTTGAATCTAATGCTCACTTTCTTTGGCCAAATTATGTTGTGAAAATGAAGGTGAGCATTAGTTTCGATGGCAAATTTACATTCACCAGCAAATACTTTTTTTGGTTTCAAGGTTCTGATTTTGAGGTGTGCATTAGATTTGATGGCGCATTAGACTCGGTACGTTGCCTGCTTCTTTAATTATTTTTAGAATACATACATTCTAAATGCATTCATATGGCAAGAATTTAATAGGATGCTTCAGAATAACTAACAGCAACAGATAATTGTATTATTGTTTAAACCTTTTGGTTTAAAAACAATATGCTAGCTTTCAGTTTCATTTAGTGTGTCTTTTTAAAACAAAGTGTACACTGATGGCTGAACTCCAGATGTAACACTAAACTGAAACCCAGGAGACAAAATTTGAATGTGGACCACATACTTTTTGTCTGACAGTTTCACTCCAAATGTGTTCATAACCACAGAATAGAGCTGGATGTGTGGCAGCGCCAAGAAGATCCAAAAAAACACATTTGTTTTGGATTCCACAGACATGGCTATGGATTAAAGTGTTCTTGTTTTTGTTTCTCTTGGTTGTGCTGTAAGAGTGTCTGTGAATTTTGGAGACTGAAGCTCTAACCCCACTTGAATAAAGACAATGATGGCAGTGAGTTTCTGTCCAGAGTTAATCAGCTGCAGAATTTGTAAACTGCACATATGTCAGAGTTGAAAATGTTAGCACTCTAGTAGAAGCTTGAAAAGGTTAGATCTGATAAAAGCCATCAGCAGTTAAAGAAAGTGATTTATGGGACTGTAATGACACAAAATGCCTCATTTATCACTCCTTTATAGATAGGTTAAGGTTTCACTGTCATACCTTAAAAACTTGACCACTTAGAATTGTCAAAATAGGCCCTTAATTGCCCATCATGCATTTCAGTTTGAATTTCCCTCTCTTGATTTTTTTGTTAATTTTATTTCATATTGCTTTTGAGCTTTCCACATGATTTTGTTTCATGTTATGTATTAAGATTCAATACTTTTTGAAAATTGTATTCTTAGCTGTGCAGTCCTTACTGGTTAATCATGTGGACATGAATTATTGTGTCTCACTCCTGTATGTTTGTATAAATATACTTGAAACAAAATAAGTTAAACTGCATACCTGTGTGTGTTTTACTAATTCTTTTAAGGTGCTTATGACTATATGACTTATTTTATTACTAATATAAATTTACAAAGTAATATTTCTGTAATTCTTCCATTGTTAATAGTCCTTCCAGTAGCACCTTAAAGACCAACTGAGTTAGTTCTAGGTATGAGCTTTCGTGTGTATCTGAAGAAGTGTGCATGCACACGAAAGCTCATACCTAGAACTAACTCAGTTGGTCTTTAAGGTGCTACTGGAAGGAATTTTTTTATTTTGTTTTGACCATGGCAGACCAACACGGCTACCTATCTGTAATTGTTAATAGTGTCACCTGTTATTCTAACATTTTAGTGCTGTGTCTATTAATTTAATAAACAAACCACAGTTTAACGAAAGAATCCATTAAAAAATATTTTTAAGTGAACAAATGTATATCCCCCTTACTTTTTCATAGCAGTGTTCAAATTTATAGTGTCAGTTGCAAAGTTGCAAACAACCTTCAATTTAAAAAGAACTCAGAAGTATTTGTAAAGTCTACTCAGTCTTGGTCCTTGTAAACTATTTTGTTCAAAGGGAGCTAAAAATGGTATTTGTAAGTCACAATAATGTGATTAGGGCTACTATTTTTATAACAAAGTGAATTTTAGAGAAATAAGGTTTTCTCTGTTTCAGATTTTGGAATGATCAGGCTATATTGCCATCTAATCTCAAATCCTTAGAAGAAAGTCTTACTGCTGTGATGTGTAGCTGGAATACGTTTTATACCCACCTGGATTTAATTGTTTAACACAAATTTAATTATTTAATGAATCAATAGAAATATTTCCATAACCAGTCTGTGGGAAAGAGCCCCATTAACAAAGCAACACTTCTTCATTTCCAAAATTGATGAAACCTAAATTATCAAACTTTAAGATTTATTCTCCATCTCAATTTTACATAAGACTACTTTACTTCCATAAGAATACTTTGCTTGCTTGCTTGCTTGCTTACTTGATTACTTGATTACTTGATTACTTATTTACTTACTTACTAAATGCATGAGTGTTGACTATGGTGTTTGGTATAAATAATGTGTCATTCATGTAAGAAAGCTAACATCATTGAGGCACTGGCGTACTGCCATGGATCATGCAAATAGTAAGACAGTCAAAGAAAAATCTTTTCAGTCCATGTATTACGTAAGTTCATTATGTGATTTCAACTGGGCTTTTTAGAATCAAGTGGTAGATAAATTTTATGTTGTATGCGCTTGTTAAATTCAAAATTGTCTCATTGCATGAATGTTAACATGTAATCTGAATTGCCAAAGAAGTAGTGTGTGAAAATGGCTTAATTACAGGGGAAGAAGAGGAGAAAGCATAAGCCTCTGGGCATATTATTTTTTAATTGTTTTCTCTGAAAAGGTAAATAAATTCAAGCCTGGTTTAGATAACTGTAAGGAAGGCTAAAATATGAGATACTCTGTGAAGCCTCAGTGAGGATAAATATTTAGTTACTTTGAAGGAGGAAGAAACAACCCACTCATCTCTTGGGGCTCAACCAGACTTCCATTTGTGCCACAATTTGGGTACAGGCCCATACTTTCCAGGCATGGGTACGAACAGAGGTTTTTTCTACCGATTCTTTCTCTGGAGAAACTCATTGTTTATCACTGAATCAGAGGAAATTCATGGAAAACCCAACTGAAATTGTTCTGATTCAGCTGTAAAGAGCAGGTTTTCCCAGCGGGACGAAAAACCAACACAGAGACCTGTGCCTAGAAATGACAGGCCTCTGCCTACAAATCACGGCACAAATGGACATCCAGGTGAGCCCTTACTCTTAATAAACTATGAAACATTTAAACATTTTGTTTTAAATACTACCCTCATTATAATCTTGTACTTTGTATGAGAATTAAAATGCTAGATATGCTGTCTGAGGTGAGAAAGAAAGATTTTTTGAATGTGGTTGACAAGATGTACAGTTAGCTGGAAGAACTTTAAACTGGGGAAATTTTTGTTTACCTATAGGGATTAATGTGGATATTGGAACAGAATAGATAGATTATATAATTGTGCAAGCCACTATTATATAGATGTGGACATCTTATATTTATAATTTCACCCATTGTCACCATTATTAGCTTCAATTCAGTAATGTCACTGCTGTTATTTTAAATGTAAAAATGCATTTATTTGCCCTTTTGAACTTAGTTTTTTAAAAATAGCTTAATTAGCAGTGTTTCTGGGAACTTAATTGAGCTAAACTACTTTTGGCACACTAGGAAAAGGGTAATCTGACTGGGTGATGAGTAGTTGCTTACAAATAACCTTGACTTGCTTTGTCTTTTAGAGTTGGCTCTTTTCCTCGGCCTTGTCTTGTTCTGGGGTACGTTGTTCTGTTCCGTTTCTGTTCTGTTCTGTTCTGTACTGTTTTTTTAAGCTTGGTTTGCTCTCACCCCAGAGGAAGCCCATCAATTACATTGACCGGCTGGTTTGTCATAACAAAGTACCAAATGAATGTGTGTGCAAGTTATCTTTCTTTTTGTGGCGCTTGTTTCACAGATAAATTGGCTTCACAGAACTGCATTTTCAACACACACCTTCAGTATTTTTTGAAAACTCATTTTCCGTAAATATTACAGTTTCCCCCTTTAGATACAATTCAGAAGTTCACCCAACAATATCAAACTGAGACAGCATTACCTCTAAACACTTAGATATTTTAAATCAGAATAAAACGCATTGCTACCAAAGTCTCATGTACCCAACTTACATACCTTTCATTTGAAATACTCTCCAATTCCTTGCAAGAAGATGAAGCGAAGAAACCCTAACAAGATTTGGCTTGGATCGAGAGATGTATTGCACAAAGAAAAGCCACTTTTGCAAGGTAGTCCCATCACATGTCATCCCAAAACTCTCAGGAATGACTTTCAGGGGGTGCCAAAGGCTCTTGTGGGGAGGGAAGAAAAGCCCAATTGCAGAAAGCGGAGTTCCACCTGTCTATTTCTGTATCCACCCCATAGTCTCCTAGATTAATTTCACACTATTCTGCTTTTATTGAGTTTTATTAATGTGTAAAGTAGAACAGCATCTCTCAAATACCTGCACTATCAGCAATTGCAGCTCAGTAAGGCTTTCTCTGGTTTACTGTTAATTCAGTAAGGATAACCCAGGCATACAGAGAGGGGAACCTGGAAGCTCCCAAGAGCTGCTGAGTCATAAGGCAGGAGATTATGAAGTGGCTCAAGCTTTAAACCACAGGAGTACACAATGGTCAAACAAAATTTCACTTTGGTTTCGGATGCTTTTCACACACAGGCTTAAGAGAAGCTGGAAATGGATTGGCAAGTGTTCGGAGTAAAAGGATGGATTTCAAGAGTGGGATATTTTACAGCCAAAGAGCACAAGGAGTAGTCAGTAATAATGGGTGGGCATTTATAGGGCATGTCGCAGCATCTGAGAAGTATGAGCTACTAAATTTTTTGAATGGGTGTGCAGAGATGATTGGTCACTGTGGTCTTAGAGGAGAGATTTACTTTTTTCCCTTCATGATGCCATTCCACTTTGTCCTGTCAAGTTTTCTATATCGTTTCATAATGTTCCTTCTTCCATGTGGTAGAGAAAAAATTGAGCCTCTTAGCTTTCAAGTTAAACTCTTGAAAAGATTTTTCAGTGGTGCTCAATGATCTTTAAACCACAGTAGATTTTGAATCCTGCTACTCACTATGTGTCACCTAACGTGTGCTTATATTTCATTCCTGTCTGAAGAACTTCCTACTTTATACAGTTTGTGGAGCTCCATACATTGCCTAAGATAAACAGTGAGTTCCATCTTCATCCGTATGATAATGTAGGTTTCTGAATGTGTTTAATTGGAGCAATTTTAAGGGTGAAATGTTCAGATGTTCAATTGCCCCATTTTAATCAGTGTAACGTGGACAATCTCTATGCCAAATAGAGAGCTTTCTAGTTCATGTGGAAATACCCATTTTCTCCATTGAGTCTACACCCCACTCTTTAGCTGCTAGATATCTAGAACAGCTTACAAACAAACAATTAAAAGAAGACAGTCCTGGCTTGCATGCTGACAGTCTAAAATACATGTCAGAAAAGGAAAAAGGAGCAGGGAGAAGAAAAGAAAAGAACAAACTCAGGTGCCAATTCTTTATTTTTAAATTTATTTTTTATTAATTTTCTAATTATTATGGAGCCACAGAGACAGGTACACAATAACAAAGATTCAGTAGTCTATCCAATTAAAGGCTAGGCATTCAAAACCTGAACATATTAAATAATAACACCCAGTCTAAAGCCATGAAAGCCATTTTTCTCTAGAAGCTGCGGGGAGAGGTACCTGTAAATCTGAAATTAACTACCAGTATAAGAAATAAAATCTCACCATACTCAATAGGAATGATCAGGATCTTCCTGTCCCTTAGAGACCCGTAACTTATGTGGGGGGGGGGTCTGCAATAACTAAATTCCATATATTTTTATACAATAAGGATAGAGTCAGATTTTTTTTGCCATTTCCCTTGCTGTGCTGTAGAGATCCTGGCAGCTGGCGGCACCCATGTTAAAAGTTCCTTTTGGCAAAATGTCTTCATAGTAGCTGTCCACATAGGTAGTGGGTGACAATTTCTAAAGTTAAGTAAGGTAAAGGTAAAGGGACCCCTGACCATTAGGTCCAGTCATGGCCGACTCTGGGGTTGCGGCGCTCATCTCACTTTATTGACCGAGGGAGCCGGTGTACAGCTTCTGGGTCATGTGGCCAGCATTACTAAGCTGCTTCTGGCAAACCAGAACAGTGCACGGAAACGCCATTTATCTTCCCGCCGGAGCGGTACCTATTTATCTACTTGCACTTTGACATGCTTTTGACCTGCTAGGTTGGCAGGAGCAGGGACCAAGCAACGGGAGCTCACCCCGTTACGGGGATTCGAACCGCCAACCTTCTGATCGGCAAATCCTAGGCTCTGTGGTTTAACCCACAGTGCCACCCGCATCCCAAAAGTTAAGTAGTAGTTCTTAAAATGATCAGTTGGAATGGAAACAGTTGTGAGGCAGGAAGAACCTGCAGAGCTGATAGGATGAGCCCTGCTTCTCATCTCTTCTACTGATGAAGCAGTCTGCTTGAAAATATATTAATTATTATTAATGTGTGACTATTAATCTGCATGGCTGCTTTGCAGAGTGATGACAAAAAGCCAGATTCCAATGAACTGAAATTTGATACAGAAGAGGCAATAGAGAGGAAGAAGGTGGAATCTATTGTGAACTGCCTTGGATTTGTAGAGAGTAGATTTCTTCCTGTGATCCTATGTACTCCTGCCCAGTTACTAGTAATTGTAGTGTCAGGTATTCGTGAACCCATTTCTGAGTCTAGATAGAAGGCAAGGCATAAGTGGGTGGGGAGAATCAGATTTAGACTTTCCAATCATACTTCCAGCCATTGGGATCATTTCATGCTGCTTTTATGGTGTTTCATTGTATACGATGTTGTACCCTGCCATGCTATATTGTATGAATTGGTGGTAACAATACTTCCACAATCTCAAAATTATGTCAAAACAAAACAAATTCCTTCCAGTAGCACCTTAAAGACCAACTAAGTCAATTCTTGGTATGAGCTTTCGTGTGCATGCACACTTCTTCTTCTGTGTATCTGAAGAAGTGTGCATGCACACGAAAAGCTCATACCAAGAACTGACTTAGTTGGTCTTTAAGGTGCTACTGGAAGGAATTTGTTTTGTTTTGACTATGGCAGACCAACACGGCTACCTATCTGTAACTCAAAATTATGTGTTTTGGTACGTGAACTGATGTTGAAGGCTGTTTTGCTGAAGAGACTGACTTGGCATCTCAGCAAGATGAGGGTGACTAGCATGGAGAAGGGAAGCTGCCAGGAGACATGAATGCTGTGTGGCAGAGGCAGCACATTTTCAGCCAAACACAGCAGATGCCTGCCAAGATACTGCATGTAGCAGGGAGGCAAACTGGAAGACACCTGAGCACGTGCGATAAATGATAGGAGCAGCTGGCATAGTGCAGCAGAGGTGCAGAACCACCCTTCTGACAGCAGTGTCCCTGCCACTCACCAGGATGGGGCAAGGCAGCGGCATTGGCAGGACTGTCGGAGTCCACCATCAGAGACAATTTAGTGATCTCCTCTCAGCTTTCCTCTTTCTGATTCCTCATCAAGCCTATGCCCTCCCCCTTGGCATTTCTGCTTCATCTTTGCATGCTGAGAGGAGGGGTGTGCCCTCCATTTAAAGCACATTCACTGGCTTCCCCCTCCAAGAATCCTGGGAACTGTAGTTTCTCCTTTAAATAGCTAGAATTGCCAGCACCCTTAACAAATCACAGTTCCTGTGAGTTATGGGGGGAGCCATGTGCTTTAAATTTCCACTGGGAGTGGATCTGCCTGATTTTTTTGCCTGTGGGGAAATCTGCGAGCATATATGGAGAAACAACCCTATCTGTTTCCTTTTCACCATAGGTGTCAACTTTTGGATTTGAAAATACAGTGGTACCTCAGGTTACATACGCTTCAGGTTACAGACTCCGCTAACCCAGAAATAGTGCTTCAGGTTAAGAACTTTGCTTCAGGATGAGAACAGAAATCGTGCTCCGGCAACACGGCGGCAGCAGGAGGTCCCATTAACTAAAGTGGTACTTCAGGTTAAGAACGGTTTCAGGTTAAGTACGGACCTCCGGAATGAATTAAGTACTTAACCCGAGGTACCGTGTAAGGGATCAGCAGCCTCACCTGTCCCGGGGACAGTCTACAGGATATCTAACAATCCGGGACAGCAGCAGGAAACGGCGCTGGAATAAGGGATTTTCCTGCAAAAAAATAGAAGGTTGACAGCTATGCTTTTCACAGCAGTGCTTGTGTAATCATTCAATAGGGGGATGTGGGTGGAGCTGTGGTCTAAACTATTGAGCCTCTTGGGCTTGCCGATCAGAAGGTCAGCGGTTCAAATCTGTGTGATGGGGTGAGTTCCCATTGCTGTCCTAGCTTGTGCCAACCTAGGAGTTTGAAAGCACTCCTGTGCAAGTAGATAAATAGGTACTGCTGTGGTGGGAAGGTAAATGGTGTTACCGTGTGCTCTGGCTTCTGTCATGGTGTCCTGTTGCGCCAGAAGCAGTTTAGTCATGATGGCCACATGACCCAGAAAGCTGTCTGTGGACAAACGCCAGCTTCCTCGGCCTGAAAAGCAAGATGAGCGCCGCACCCCATAGTCAGCTTTGTCTGGACTTAGCCATCCAGGGGTTCTTTACCTTTTTAGCTTTACCTTATTCATTCAGTCTTTCTTCCATTTAATTATTGTCCCACAATGTCCCCTTTTTATGTATAAATCATTCTCCTTATTTTACCAATTGCCATCCACATCTGATTGCACATCCATATACTATAGAACCTTTGCTTTGAGGTTGTTGAACTTACTCACATGCTGTCTTACCTGGGGGAGAACCAGTCCCTTCAGATCCACTTACACACACATACAACACCTCATTCTCAAAAAACAGAGGTCCTGTTACTTCTTCGATTTTCACTAGGAGAAAAAGAGCAAAAACACTCGCAATTCCCAGGCACGTATGAGACTGCTTTATACAGAGTCAGACCATTGATCCACCTAGCCCAGTATTGTCTTTTCTGATTGGCAGAAGTTCTTGAGGGTTTTGTGAAAAGTCCTTTTCCATTAGCCAGGTAGCCTTATAACTAGAGATACTCGGACCTGGGGATATCTGCATTCACAGAAGTGTCTGCTTCACAAGACTTCCTGCAGCATACTGAACATGTTATCGTGCAATATTTTGAGACTCGTTGGTGTGCTCTATTTCCCAGTATATGAAGGAAAAGCTTCAGAGAACAGCCATGTTCTGACTGCTCCAACAGATATAAAGGTGATGGGGGGAGGTCACTTGAGAAAGCCAAAATCCCAACCAACCAAGTCCCACACAAAGTGGGAGTCTGAATTTGGACCAAAATACTGCATTTTTTTAATACTCCATTTACCTTTTAGTGACACCCAAATGGATATCCTTCTCATATTCTACTCAGTACCTAGTTTTTGTCACAGCATTCATAAAATTCATTTGAATTCAACCGAAAGAAAATGGCATCATCTGTACTGAAAACAAATATGAGCATTTAGTGCCTTATGTTACATGTTTCCTTCTTCCAAATGTTCTACTGCATCTGCATTAATTAGTGTTGAGATAATTATGTGCAGTGTTTTCAATGTCATTCAGATTCAGAGGTTCAGTAGTGATAAGAGCAAGTCAGTTGAGCTATTAATAAATAATCCTTGTTTTTGAAATTTCACCACCATAGAAATGTGCATCCCTGAGTCGGTAGCACTTAATCATGTGAAAATAAACAAACAACCAAAAATCTTACCCAAACCATTGCAGCTTTATGTTTGGAGGACCCACAATAATTGGCATCGCAAAAGGTAAGTGGGTAATATGAGGTACAAATCATTAATATAGACTATCAAATCAGAGAAATGTATTCCTTCTGAGGGAATGCTTTGCTTTTAAAACTAGAACTCTACTTCTAGTATCTAGAGATATTGAGACACACACACACACACAGTGCTGTACCCATTCATGCAATGACAACAAGGAATTTATCTAGAAAATACTCATTTCAGTAGCTTATGAACTTGGGTTTTTATTTGATGCTATTGAGCTTTATAGCTCAAAGCACGCACACACACACACACACACACACACACACACACACACACACACACACGAGGGAGGGATCTTTCTGAATAGAACACAATGCAGCCCTGTTGCTCCCATGTCATGTGTGCATTTAGGCTGTGTACCAACCCATTACAAGCTCTGCTGTGTGGAAATGAGGGAATTTCACACGCCTACACCTCCTAACACTGCCAGTGGGACTTTGGAAGTGGTAGGCTTCCACCATATAGCATGCTCCACTACGATTATTCTTAAACCCCAATTCCTGATTTTTTATTTCATAGACTGCTCAGTTTTACTTATAAAGCTGTATTCATTTGTCTCATTTGAATGGCATTGCATTTTTACTTATTAGGTATTTATATACTGCCATTTCTGTGTGGAGCACAGACACGTGAAAGAGTTTTGCAGAAGCACTCACACTGGGATGAGACTATCTAAGGTGGGAAACCCTGGGCCCTCCAGCTGTTGCTGAACTACAACTCCCATCAGTCCCAGTAAGCATGGCCAATGGCCAGGGAATTTCAAATGGGGGACATTCCCAGCGCTACCTGGGTATGCCAAAGGTTTAATCTGGATCCATCTGCATGCGAAGAAAATGCCAATGAGCTATGGCCGTTTCACACAAGTTCATAATAGAAAGTGAACTATAGTGGTACCTCAGTTTTCGAGCTGCTCAGAAGCCAAACGTTTTGGTGACACAACGGTCACCTCCAGACTGGATTATTGTAACTCGCTCTATGTGGGGCTGCCCTTGAGACTGACCCAGAAACTCCAGCGGGTGAAGAATGCTGTGGCGAGACTCCTTACGGGGTCCTCGCTGCGAGATCACATTCGCCCGGTGCTATACCAGCTGCACTGGCTCCCGGTGGGGTACAGGATCAGGTTTAAGGTGTTGGTTTTAACCTTTAAAGCCCTATACGGCCTAGGACCCTCGTACCTACAAGACCGCCTCTCCTGATATGTTCCACAGAGGAACTTACGGTCTTCAAACAAAAACATCTTGAAGGTCCCAGGCCACAGAGAGGTTAGGCTGGCCTCAACCAGAGCCAGGGCTTTTTCGGCTGTGGCTCCAATCTGGTGGAATGCTCTGTCACAAGAGACTAGGGCCCTGCGGGACTTGACATCTTTCTGCAGGGCCTGCAATACAGAGCTGTTCCACCAGGCCTTTGGTCAGGACACAACCTGACTTCCTCCTTTGGCAATCTTCACAGAACTTTAGCCTAATGGTTGCCATCAATTTGATTTGAATTAATTTTATAATGAAATGATTTTAGAATGTTGTAGCCGCCCTGAGCCCGGCTTCAGCTGGGGAGGGCAGGATATAAATAATTATTTATTATTATTATTATTATTATTATTATTATTATTATTATTATTATTTTCAAATGCCAAAAACACAGAAGTAATTGCTTCCGTTTTGGAACGCACCTTGGAAGTCGAACAGCTTCCGCTGCGTGTTTTTCTTTTTTCTCCATTGACTTTGCCCACCGCCCTTTGCGCCTCAGTTGTCGAACATTTCGGAAGTCGAACGGCCTTCCGGAACGGACTACGTTTGATAGCCGAGGTTCCACTTATTTTATTTCAAGAAAAAATACATGTATACATATATAGCTAGGAGCAGTTACATTTTGTTGTGTTGATACGTCTTTTTATTTGTAATTTTTTGTAGTAGTTTGTTTTTAAGATACAGAAATTGTATTGTAGTACTCAAGATTTTGAAACTAACAAATTTATTTGCTGTAAATGTTTGGTGACACATGGGTACACAGCTAGTAAAGGTTTTTTGCAAAGTATTTGGAACTCAGAATCTATAAAGTTCATAAAAAATGGTTAAGTCTCACCTTTCTAGAATGCTTGGCTGCAGAATCGTAGTCCAACTTTGTTTGTGAACCTCATGAGAACTTGCAGCATTGTGTATTTGTGTGGGGGGGAAATGCCAAGGGAAGATAAAATATTATTTCATATTTCATGTCAATTTTCCTCTAGAATTGCTTTTATTAGTAGCCTTTCTAAATCATGAATAGACTTTTTGTTGCCTGTAGACTGCTGCAAGGCCAAATTGGTTTTTGAAACAATTATTCTATAAGTCAGAGTATGGACATAGCATGTGTGACAGTAACATTAGAAGTCTGTGACTATAATAAAGTGCAAAGTGTGTTTACTTCATTCATACGTTCTAGAATTTGAGGTTCAGTTTAAAGGATGTATAAAATGTGCACTTGTAAAGTCGGCAGCGTCTGCCGACAGACACAAATAGGTTAAAGGTTGTAATCTTTTGAAAGAAGTTGGTTGGCTTTCCTGCTGGCCCTCCTATCAACTTTAACCTCCAACCTTCTTCAACATGTATCACTACAAATAAAACTGCTGAGGTTTGACAAGAGGATATAAAGTCACCAGGCCATCGCACAGAGATCTCTATATGATTTTCTTCTGCCTTAAACTTAAATGGATACTGCTGTAAGTCAGGTTTTTAATAGGAAGCCATAAACACTCACCCATATCACTTTAATTTTAATAATTTCTGTTTTATCAGGAAAAAACGAAAAAATATACATTGTAAATTATGTTTGACAACTAGAATTTAGTGGTTTTGTTATTGGTTGTCTTTGACCATTACACAGATTTCTGTTCTTCATTTTAATGTGTACAGTTTCAAGCAAGCAGCATATGATATTGATATAAACATGGCATTTTGTAAACAGGCTTATAAATGAATTTTTAGATCATGATTAAGACAAACCAGATGACAAAAATAAACGATATGTTTGCAATTTACTCCACTAACTTTAGAATAGTGGTTTCATGAACACCTGTGATTTGAGCAAAGGAGGGAGATTCTTGTTTCATTTTACCTTTGCACACTCTTCTAAAACTTGCAACAGTTGTGCCTGTCTAGAGACCTCTTCTTTTGACCTTAAAAAAGGTGTCTATCACTAGCAGAACTGATTGTTTCACAAATAGTTTTGCCAAAATAAGTATTTTTGCTGTCTCATTATTTTCGTCAAACTGCAGTTTCATGTTTATACAGGGGCCTACATTCCTTTCCTAACTTTTTTTTTTAAGAATTTAAATCTGAGGCAAATGGCACATAAAACCAGGATAGTAAGATTTATTTATATACAAAAAAAAAAAATTCATAGCAGCTGTTAAAAGGCATGAGTACATAAAAGGGTCTGCACCTGGTGCTGAAAAGTTGGGGTGGCATTCAAAAGATAGAATCTATAATAGAACAGACTATAATAAAATCTGGATACATCATTTTTGGTGTACAACTACACATATTAGATCTGCTCATATTGTGCTCTATAGGCACAGGACCCGAGGCAGAGTGGGTCGGCATCATTCCAATTCACCACCACGCTTTGGGTTGGATCCAAACTTCACTCCTGCTGGTAGGAGAGGGAAAGGCACATTTTGCTGATTTCCCCCTCCCCTTGCAGTTTTCAATGTCACCTTCTATCCTGTTATGGATGGCTGAGGAACCTTCCAGGGCATTGTGGGAGAGGTGGCTACAGGGAAGAGAGAGGAAATGCTACAAACTTACCTCTCCACCCCTTCCTGCCACCAGAATCGCTCTGCTGCATCAGAAGCCTTCCATGGATAGATGGAAGGAAGGCAAAATGTGGATCCTGCCCACAGAATATGATTGTTTGTTTAGAACCACTTTCTTAGCTGTGAGCTCCTCTTAATAGTTTCTATGTATCTATCTTTCAAAAATGAATTCTTCATAGCTTTTTGAGTTATTCATTGACTATGAAATTGCAAACTCCAGGCTACGACATACTTATACTATAAGTTGCCTAATACTGTTTCATGATAATTTAAATTTTAACTCGTTCTTTTTCATGTCATTTGTTCTCCAGCTTCACACAAAGTGCCTCTAAAATAATCCTTATGGTTTGATTAAAAAAACCAAAACAGTTCTTGTTATTAATATAATTTTTCCTTACTTTTATAATACCACCTTTCTTCCATCGTGGGACTTAAGGCAATACGTGTGTTTCCCACAAGGCCTTCTGTCCGCACACTGATCAGGCCTGGTTGGTTTCAGCAAGGTGGTTGCCTCAGCAGCCTGCAGATCATACCTGTTGGATGCTGACACTTCAGTGCAATTTTATAAATTATCCTATTTCACTTCACAACAAATTTGTGCTATTAGGCTGAAAGATAATGATTTGCCCAAAGCTATCCAAAGAGCTTCCTGGAAGAACAAAAATTTAAACTCTAGTTTTCCCAGAATCGACATATGCTACTTGAGAACACCACGTCCTAAAATAAATACAGTGGTACCTCGGTTTTCAAAGGTCTCCGTTGATGAACATTTCGGTTCTCGAACACGCCTCGGAAGTCAAACATGCCACGCGGCTTCCGCTGAGTGCAAGATCCTGAGGCCTAGCTGTCGGCTATTGAGTTTTCGGTTTTCAAACATTTCAGAACTTGAACGGTCTTCTGGAACGGATTACGTTCGAAAACTGAGGTGCCACTGTACTGGTTTTAGGACGTAACATTTGGAGCAAACTGGAAAACACTAAATTCTATCAGTTTGCATACTGTTTATCCTGGTATTAAGCATATTTACATGCAACTAAGTTCCACTGGTTTTACATTAGGACTTGCTTCCAAATAAGTGTGGTTAGAAGTGCAGCCTGTATGTGTTTTTTAAAATACTACAACTTGAGAAAAAGTGCAAAAATAAACACTTGTGAGAACAGCTAGATTTGAACCATTAATTAAGAAGTCAATCTTGCAAAACTAAGAGAGAATTAATAACTATTTCCAAAAAAAGAAGAAAAAGTTAAAACAAAATAAAAAATTAAAATCTTCCAGTTGTTTATAGTATATTACTATCTCCTATAGACTGCAAACCTAGGCACACTTTCCTGGACACAGTGTGACATCCTTCTTACTCTAACACCCAGTGCTTATCCTATTATGAGCTGGAAACGTTTTGTCCTAACAACTTTCCTTTATTTGTTGGGCTTTCTCAGTCTTTTCTGCTTTCTCTTATATTCTTATCAGTCATGCCAAGGCCATTATTTAAGTCTTCTTAAGAACTAGCTATTTCCACAGTTCAGAAATTCTGGCCCTGATCCAGGGACCAGTAAGCACACAATCTTCCCCAAAAGCAGAGGTTTTGTGTACGTTGGCTTTTATGTGTATGTAAGGGGGATTCCTCTCTGGATTGGTGCCTATATCTATATCTATGTCTATATCTATATGCATATATGAGGAAGCTGGCAGGGAACAACTATTTCCAGGGAAAATGCATATTTAGAGAATGGGACAGCTGATAGTTGATTCACTGGATAATTTTAACAGCCATTCTTCTAATTTGTTTGTTCTCTTTCCATTTGTGTGATGCAACAGTACTTAAAAGATTGCAAAACTGCACTCTTAGGACCCAACTAGATGTGACACAACAGAACTGTGATCAGATTTCCCATTGTCTGGGCTCAGGATAGATAAAATTGGAAGAAATTGAAAGACTGCAATACTTGCCCCAGTAAGCTGGGACTAAGTCCCATTGAATTCAGAAGGGTGGCTTAACATCATGGCACAATGAATATATCAGATTCTACCTGGCTGATATGCACCCGGAGGTAACTGCAAGGGTTGCTGAGTTTCTGTCAATAGTATCTCTTAGAGTAGTGAATGGCACGGTTTAGCAGGAAGACACTCCAATGAAAATTGCTGTTACTATATATCTTATATGGCTGCTTCTCTCTCTCTCTCTCTCTCTCTCTCTCTCTCTCTCTCTCTCTCTCTGTGTGTGTGTGTGTGTGTGTATGCGTGTTTTAAGATCTATATCTGTAATGCCTAATAAAGGTTTGGTGAAAGAGAATTCAGTAGGACTAACTTATTAGTAGACATGGTTAGGCATGCACTGTAAATTTTCAGAACCAATCTTAAATAGTTTGGGTTGCATCCAGAGTAGACCTTCAGAAAAGGAGTAGGATACAGGCCAAGGGTGGCAGTGGAAGGGGGAATCACAGAAGCTGGGAAGAGGCAGCTTGTACAAACAGATGTATTTTCAAAACAAAGATCATAGGTTACAATTAATTGCAAGTTTTGTCCTTTCTACATATGACGCGATCACACCTATAAAAATAAACGATCGCTGATATCTGCGTATTGCTTTCCTCTTCTTCTTCTCTTCCACATGAAATCCATGTCCCTAGATAATAGCAGACCATGTATCTGGTTGCATTTACAAAATAACAAAGCAAAAAATTATTTTCTCCCCTCCCCCCCATACTTCTGCAATTTTCAGTTCAGAAATCTCATTGTGCAGTGGAGGAAGTACATTAATGCAATTAATTAAGGCTATTTCATAATGTATTCAAAGAAGGTCAAAATAGTAGTCATTCGGCCTCACAAGTTTGTATCCTGACACGCAGAGGGGAGACTCCTCTTGCCATTCTGTTTCAGTTCTGTCCCATTTCTTCTCTTTTGGCTTTAAATCTTTATGCAATTAGTATATTATCATTTTCTACATAAAGAGTAGTCAACATTCATGAATGCATACTTGTATTTTTCATACACAAGTATGGCTGGGATTGATTTTTTTTTTTTTAATGCAAGTAAGAAGATTCCTGTTGGATCAGGCCAAAGGTCCATCTAGTCCAACATCCTCTTCTCACAGTGGCCAACCAGATGTCTACGGGAATCCCATACGCAGAACATTAGCACAACAGCATTCTCCCCACTTGTGCTTCCCGGGAACTAGTATACAGAGACATACCACCACCAATTCTTAGAAATCATGAATCCATCGATAGTCTATTTTCCTCAAATTTATCTAAAGCCCTTTTAAAGCCATGCAAGCTGGCGGCCATCAAAACATCTTCAGGGAGCAAATTCTGTATGTGCTGTGGGAGGAACTACTTTCTTCCGTCTATCCTGATTCTTCCTCCCATGCTAACCCTTGCACTGTATTCCACTGTCTACTGAACCTCAGAAGAGGCCTCTGGGAGTGTAAAGGGAGCTGCATTGGGGAATGAGGGGGACAGAAAAGCAGACATTGCTTGTGTTGCTCTGACCACCTGAGAAATCTGTTTCCATGGGCATTTGGTCATACAGCCAGGTGAGCCAAGAACTATTAGGAAGTTGGAAGCATGGCACCAGTTATGGGGAACCTTTGGCCCTCCAGTTGTTGCTAAACTGAAACTCCCATTGGCCATGCGAGCTGCCCCACAGTTGGCCTTGGTCCTTTTCAGTGGCTACACTAATAGCATAGAAGAGCTGCTCCCATAAAGCATGGATCATCCCGTCTCTGGCTTCCTGCTAAGATGTGTGCATTTGTGATATCTACTGCTGTTGCTTTTAAATGGATTTTACTTCTGTGGTGTTCTCTTTGTTATGTGTTTTATTGTAGCCCCCTTTACTAGAAATAAGCCCCACTGAACTAGCTGAGACTTACTCCTAAGTAGACAAGTATAGGATTACACTGTCAAAGTTAAGTATGTTTGATAACATGTGCTTAGCTCAGGACTTTTTTCTTACTACCTGGACTGAACTTAAATTTCTCTTGCACAAAAGTTAGATTTGCCCTCAAGTTTTCTCAATATCAGCAGACTAATGGGCCGTAATATCATCTGAAGCACCTATAGTGACCATAAGTACAGGACACCTGAGTGTGGAGGTGGATTTGTGAGGAAGAAGTGACAGGTGCATCCCAAAAAAGAAGTTTGGGAATTGTGGTTTTCTTTAGGTTACAACAGAATACCACACCATTGTGGATGGTATTCAATGCTAGTCCTACCCAAAGTAGACCCACTGAGTTTAATGGACATGGCTAAATTAGATTCATTCTTTTTTGAGGCTCTACTTTGTGTAGGACACAATTGAATACAATCGTGTATAAACACATTATTTAGGAATTCTTTCTGCATGCACCACTGGCCAATTAGACTTTGCATAACTGTGCAGTGAAATGGTTAAAACCTTACTAATGGAAAACATGAGAGAGGGAGAGAGAGAGACTACTGCTTTTAGAAACTCCTTTATTATGGCATTTATTGGATGCAGTTCTTTAATAGGACCAGAAGAATATGTGTGTGTCCTTAAGTTTATAGATGAGATAGCTGTTTAATTATTAAAATGCAGAACAAACAGAATTGATTATAGAAAAGGAAATTGTGAAATACCATAATGCCAGTGCTTTTCTATTGAATGCTGCAGCTATTTCCAAGTATGCATAAAGCTTAACACATGTAAAGAATCCATATGCCTCACTCAATAGCTAAACTAATTTTCTGTTTTAAAATTTCTAGTTTCTGAAGACAAAACTTCAAAGGAAGTCAGACCTATGTTTATCCCTCTTATATGTCAGAGTTTAAATGCAATGTTTTATGTATACAGTCATCATGACAGTTGAAAGAGCTATGAGGAAAAGCAATTATATAATTGCTTCAAGTATTAAGTGGAAGGGATAAAGGTTTTTAGAAACCATAGAACTGTTTTAATAATTGTATCACCTGAAGTTGAGTAGCAAAATTATGTCCTGATTATTTATAATAAGTAATTAACTATATGCATGCATAGGCTATCAAAGATTTTCAGAAATTATTTTTCACTGGCATTCTCACGCGTGCACACACACATATACAAACACCCCATCATTTTCTATTTTAGCAGTTTCCACAATTTAAATATTACATTCCTATTGTTTGCTTTCTGTTATATTAGTAGTGTGTGTTTTGCAATTCTAATCTTCACATTTTTCTTTCTTTATCACCAAAGTAAGCCTTTTGAAGCTGAGGAATTTTTCACAGCAATATTGACAGTGTTCACATTTGCATGATGACAGCCAAGGAATGGAGCAGTAATTTTTGAAATTGCAGAAGTATTTAGAACACTGATAAAAGCTGAAATATATTTTTGATGGATTGAAGTTAAGCATACATGATTTTTCCTGCTGTCAAAAGGCTCTGAATTTAGTGAATATTTGCCTGCTGTGAGAATGCAAGATTAACATCACAACCATCACCCGGGCACCCAAACCCTGCAATTTAATAGCTTTTTAGGTTCTTTCCTTTTTCTAAACAGCAATTAATCTCATTTTAGTACAATTTTCTCGTTTCTGAAGTTGCTCATTGAATCGCTGTTTTGTTCATATTTGGCTTCAGCTCCTCTGCATAGTCATTAAAGTCCCAATTAATGTCACCTTTAGCTGAAGAGTACTCATTTTTATTGAGAAAATGACAGTTGCTGCCATGAGTAGTGCAGTGTAATATACATTAATTGCCCTGTAACACTGGTAATTACGAGTTTTTCAAGCCTCTCAGTAAACTGTCATGCCTAGACAAGACTGTGCTAAAATAGATTACTCATTAGGGAGACCTGTCCTGTTTTCTGTTGGGTTCTTAGTGTTGGTTAAAAAAAAAAATCTTGAGCTTGAACAAATAGTTGCCAAAAGCAATTTCCTACAACAACATACTTCTGTTGGGTTCTCCACCCGTCACTTAAGTCTGCGGTCAGCAAATAGACAGGGTGCAGCAGACTCAAGAGAAGCTGAGATTTGGACAGTTTTTTTGTACCGTGCTCAGGAATAAGC
Source organism: Podarcis erhardii (assembly GCF_964252035.2). Taxonomy (NCBI): domain Eukaryota; kingdom Metazoa; phylum Chordata; class Lepidosauria; order Squamata; family Lacertidae; genus Podarcis; species Podarcis erhardii. The sequence continues at coordinate 40,317,059 of NC_138497.1, forward strand.
TTCATAGTCCTTAATTCAGCCCTGTAGCATTGTAGTATGCTGTGTTAAAACAGATACGTACTGCATTATGAAACAGAAATTGGTACTGACAGTGTTTGGTTAGTAAAATCATAACATCACTCACTGTCAGCTATATTGAACTTATTAAACTTGTAGCCAAATAGTTCTAAATTCAGAAATTATCAGGTCTGTTGAAGAATGATATATTTGGGTGTTTTTGGGGTGTATCTCTTACACTTTTAGATTATATATCTGAAGAACATAGTGCTAATACTATGAGTGAAATAATTGGTTCTCAGTATCAGCCTTTAATACATGTTGTTAAATATATGTCACACCACCAACTGAGCTGAAAAATCAGGTGCTTCTAATTTCAGAACGAATGTATTTTTCCCTCTCTTTCCAGAGCATTTCTTGTTTTTCCATTTTTTAACATAATCACTTCTAAAGGCACGGCAGTGCTGAACTGAAAACCTTTGTTTTATCTTTGTTATAACACCTGCTTTAGGCAATCTGCTCCCTTTCCTCCCCACCCCCCTAATGAATTTTGTCACAGCCTTTCTTATTCTCTGATAGTGATGAGCTAATGAAAGTAGATAGTACAATTTGTGCTGACCAGGTAGCAACTGCCAGCGTACAGCTGAGGATAGTTTAAAGAAATAAATAAAATATAGCACTATATCACTGATTTACCCATTACACAACATTAATAGTGAGAGACCTTGGTGTGTTTATCTGTTTGTATTGGTGTGCATTTATCGAATTGTTTATGACAAGACTAATTGGGGTAATTGTAGACACTGAAATTACCTGTCAACTATATGTAACCACACTCCCTTTCTTTCTGACAAATGATGACAACTGAGGGACCCCGTAGCATTACTCATGATGGCTTTTCGAGTGGTAATAAGGACAATAGGGGCCCTGGCTAATTTGACATGGACAGCCTTCACAACAAGAAGCCAGCTAAATGACTTGTCAGTAGGGGAAAGAAGTCGGAAAAGTAATGGAGTCCCCCATGGCGCTCTGACAGGGAGATGAGGCAATTTCAACAGAAAGTGAAAAGGCTTCAGTTTGTCAAGTATTTAGAACAATCAGAGAACAGCTAGAGGCTGGAACCTGACAATAAATTTGTGAACCATGGTAGCAGTTTCATATAGGTCAGTTATTTCATAATGGTTATGCAGCTTTTAGAGGTTTGTGCTTTCGTAGTGTACTTCACATCCACCAACTGGTGCTTTGTCACCTTAAATTTGTGCTTTGCTTTTACACAGTGGGAATAATAGTTAAGGTTACAGAGTAACAGAAGTGTAAGACAGCATGGTTTTCAGACCCCCAATATACTGAAAAATAAACAAAATCTGGATAGTAATCCTGTGATAGCATCCATTACAAGCCAGAGGTGTTAACACAGTGGTGGACTGCAACTTTCTCATTTGTGTTTTATTCAAAGCTTTCTTTTTTCTTCTTTTTTCTTAATTATTAAGGGTCAATTCCTGGTGCTTTTTTTCTTGAACTACATTCCAATTTTTATGGTTTGCATACCTGTGGTTACAGACATGTATAACTAATTACACCACAAAAATAACTAGCATTTGTTTAATGTTTTGCTGAAAGACTGGAACATTAAATAGAATTATTAAATCTGAACTATTTATATTTTGAGATTATCATAATCTTACTTTCCCCCTTATTTCCCTTAATTATTTTTTTATATATATTGTTTTGACGTTCATTTATTGATAAATACAGAGTAATTTTATATATCTGTCATTTGTATGGTTTGGCTGTATATTCTGATCTGGATTCTCATTTTACCCCTTTCCTTAGATTTAGTGAACACTTTCCCAAAGCAATCAGCAGCCATATATATTTGCTTATGTATTTATCCTGTATACCGAAGAGCAGCCTTATCCTCCGACTATTGATATAACCAAATTGGCACAATCCACAAACAATAAGGAGGTATCAACAGGCTTGGGCAAAGTCCAAACTACCAAAAATAAAAAATAAAATCAAGGGGAGGGGAGCCCTGTGAGAGAACCCGAAACACCCCAATGAGGACTGAGAATGCTCAGTGGCCAGCAAATGCTGGCAACTATTGGTGGGAGAGGAAGGAAAACCAGAGAGAAGGGCGAGGGGAAATGCAGTATCAGGAAATAGGATATGAACCTGCCTCACTGGAACCCTGAATAGGAGCACTCCATACTGCAATGTATGTACCAGGTCTCACTAATAATTATCCCTCTTTTTCTATAGCATTTTTAAAGGCTTTTTCATTACTAAGTGCTTTTTCATTCTTTTTGTATTTGTCCTGTACAGTAGTTACTTAATTGCATACTTCGGAGCTGTGCAAAGATTTTGAACCCCCATCTAAGTCCAGCATTCTGTCTGTCCATGTGAACTTCCTTCACTTAGCTTTCTTTTTTGGTCATGCTAACTTGATTCTCATGAATAATCTTAACTGTAGATTTTTTTTAAAATGCAGCACCGTTGCCACCAAAGTTGCTGTTTCCTTCTTACCGCTTTGGCTCCAGAGCCCTTAAATAAGTGCTTCAGTATCAGTCTCACATGTTCATGTTGTACTGGCCCAGTCTGACATAACATTACGCCAAACCATGGCTTAGTGCAAACACGAGAGCATGTGGGCTCCTGGAACAGAGACAGTAGCCATTTTGCTCTTCCTCCCCTCCTCCTGCTGTTGTGCTCCTGTGAGTTAAGCCATGGTTTGGCTTAGCATGTTGTCCATGGTTTGCTCTTGAGATTGCAGCTTATGGTGTGCAGTGACACACCACTGCCCCGTCCCAGGGAATATCTGTTGCAGTACTCTGCAGATTAGTTGTGCTGTCTCCCATTGGGAATGACAAAAAGTAGACTAGAACCATCAGAACATTTTGCTCAACTGTGAAATATGTTTATAGAGGCCATGTAGAAACTGACCCAGTGTAACTCAGCGTTGTCTGACCGCTAAGTAAGCTCAGTCTTCATTGAGCTGCCCTCCCCTTGGAGTTTTATTTCCTAAACATTTTTGTGCTTCTGCAGGCCCCAGGATTCCACCAAAGATGCTGATACATCCCTCTCATTTTTCATCTACAACCATATTGTCACTTGAGAACTGAATTCACTATCTGGAGAAGAATTTATGAATTCAGCCTCTGTTTCAGAGCTGGAATAAAACTATTGATTAACGATATTTAGTAGGTGTGTATAGACATCTATTTAGTTTGCGTGCGTTTGTGTAGATAGATACAGATGAAGTGTGTGTGTCCATTATTCTGTTCCAATACAAATGTAGCATATTAGAAAAAAAATAATTATCTATATATTATTGCCGTTTTTATTACATTTATGTATTTGCAAAGTCATTTCCCCTTTTTTCTTTTTTGTTAGTTGGATGTAGTGAAGCCTATTTATCTAATAGGTGGCATATGTTGTAGAGAAAAACACAACATCCTCGTTTCCTCCAGACAATCAACCATGAAATAATTAACTGAACTTTTTGTTTTTCCAGCAGATTTTAAAGAAATACAATACAATTGAATTTGTCCAGGTTTTTAAGTGGGGAAGGGGACATAAAAGATGTGACCTAAGCATTTTATCTGGCCACATTCTCTTTTAACTGTTAAAATATCCCGAAGCACTCGATCACATTGCATTTTAATTTTAAAGCCATGTGTTCTATTAGTGAAGGGCACATGTTACTGATTTGCACTCAAAGTTCCAGCCTGTTTACCAGAACACAAGGCTGGCATGTCCAAAGTCTCATCTAGGTCAAAAGGCCTAGAGTCGACATCTTTCTGAAACTTTACCCTTGTGAAAACTGGAAGCTCTGATTAGCTCTGCCAACAGCCAATTGTATGGTTTCTTACTGCCACTGATTATATTAGCTTCACATTTATCAACGGCATAGCCAAGCACTTAACCTATTAACATAAGGATTTGTTTATTTAATGGCAGCTGCTATCCTCATCACAGTTGGGCCAAACCAGTGGAGTATATCTTGAAAGGATTTTTCCTAGTATGAAACAGCCCTCATATTTAGGCTATATTTGGTCCTGAACCATTAACTTAAATGGGTGTTTTGTAACTGACTTTTGTGACACATTGGTTTCAGTCTGAAATACTATTTGATGCCTAGATGTTTGCACAAAGAAAAATTATTTAACCGTGTGTGTGTGTGTGTGTGTGTGTGTGTGTGTTTTAACACAAACCATGAGGTACATTTAACACACCAATTCTATATGTGTCTACTCAGTAGTAAGTCCTATTGTTTACAGTGGCCCTTGCTCCCAACATAACCAACAGGCAGCTACTCCTGGGAGTACCCCAATATATAAAGTAAATATTTAAAAATTATACTACACACACACACACACACACACAAAATATCCTTGTACATAGAAAAGTAGCATCAAGTTCTGCTAGCCTATTTTTGTTGAATTTCTTCTAGTGTTCCCTTGACAAAATATCTGTTTTAGCCTCTCTGCCTGTCTCTCTCTTTTACAACTGTTCAGTTAGTGGTTGGGGTTAGTGGTTTTATTTAGTCTTGTGTTGTTTTTAGCATCCTTTTCTGTTAGCTATTTCTTAGCGCTTGTTCGCCTTCTAAAAAGGCAAGATATAAATACCTTAATAAGTAGCCAGAATGATCCCACTATTTACACTTTGTCATTCTATTTTTAGTGCACCCACGGTACAGAATTCTTTGTGGTCCACACTGAAATAAAGCTAATTTACCCATGAGTTATAAAATGCTAAAGGGAATGTTACCTGAGAATCACAAGATCCCATGAAAATTTTTAGTGGTTTCATTTTATGTGATCAAGAAAACATCCTAAAATCCATCATCCCTTGGATTATCATCTCCTAAGTATTTTATTAAGACCAGTATTTAAAAGCAAAAGCCTTTCTAGAGCGAACATTTCCATAAATTTGCACATACATAAATACTTATGTGTTAAGCCAGAGCAAATAAATACAGTAAAGAGAAAACAATGCCTAATCAAACAAACTTCTCAATCCACTTTGTGTAATATCTTAGAAGTTTCCATGCTTGGAAAATGAGGTTCTTAGAATTAACTAATAGTTCAAAGGTGGTGTAAATTACCTGGAATTACAAATGAATTGTAATTCATACTTTTACTCCTTCAACTGGAATTATAGCTCTTTTAATCTCTAGAATTTACCATTTTCCTCCTGTTGCCATAGTGAAATCAGGTTGCACGAGCAAAGCTGCAGGGTTTTTTCTTTCTTCCCTTTGAACTTAGTTAAAAATAATGCTTAATCTATTAGGCATGCTCTTAAAATATGCTTTAAAAATGTAAATGTAAAAGTAGAGCAGGTAGAAAGTCAAAGACTGACAGGTTTAGAAATGAGAATCCTGTTTATCCATGTGCAGTTTCAAGGAAAGATTTTGCCCCTTTATCAGTTACTTTTTGCCTCAAAAGACATTTTAAACCCAAAGAAACATTTTGCTTTGCCAAGTTCACTGGTTTGAAATGCAAGTGTGATCTCTACACATCCAAACTTGTGAGAGTAATAGCTTTTGCTACTGAAACGGGTGGATTTATTTTGATTATATATTTTCTGGTTTTATATTTTGATTTTGTTATGTGAACCTCCCTGAGACCTCTGGTTATAGGGTGATATATAAATTCAATTAATAATAATAATAATAATAATAATAATATTTTCCTACTGAGTTTTTTTTCTGATGAAAGCCTCTATTTACCTGTGGCCCTCCAGATGTTGTTTTCCTTCAAATCTAATCTCATCATCCCTGCCCATTGGTCATGCTGACAGGGGCAGATGCAAGTCCGATAGCATAGGAAAGGCCACAGCTCCCCCCCCCCTTATTTGCTAGCTCTTGAATCACCTGGCTGTCAAAAAATGCTGGTGTAATCTTGATTGGGTTTTGCTCAATTACAGTAGTATGCAGTAGCAGGCAGCGGGGTTGTGCTGGGTTGTTACCTGGTTGAGTTGCAGCTGCATGCTGAGATGGAGACGGGCAAATAAGCAGTGAGTTTGGTGCAGTGCAAACACACAGGCAGAAGCACCAGATTGGCTCCATTGGCATGTTAGCACCTCAACAATCTCACGTTCACCTGGCCCCTCTTTGTCTCCATCCTGTTATGCACCAGCCATTTGGCCAGTCGGAGAATAGGTAAGGGGCACAGCCCCAACACATCATCCGCTACTGATTTGTATCCTGTTTCTCAAGCAAAGGCTATCAGTGCTTACTAAGATGGTGGCTCTCTCTCTACAGTTGGCGGCAATAATGCTTCTGAACACCAGTTGCAGAAACCACAGGAGAGGAGAACGCTCTCGTGCTCTAATCCTGCTTGTGGGCTTGGTCGCTGTGAGAACAGGATGCTGGGCTAGATGAACCATTGCCCTGATCCAACAGGCTATTATGACATTCTTACACTCAATTAGTATTTTGTAGTGTTACCCTTCTACTTTAGGGAAGTTTTTAATATTTAATGCTGTATTGTTTTTAACACTTGATTGGAAGCTGCCCAGAGTGGCTGGGGAAACTCAGCCAGATGGGCGGGGTATAAATAATATATTTTTTTATTATTATTATTATTATTATTATTATTATTATTATTATTATTATTTTATTATTATTATTATTATTATTACTTTGAAAGTGATGCAAATCATCTTTTTTTAAAACTTTGCCTGATTTATTTATTTAGAAAAGCTTTATAAACTGCTTAATCAAAGGCCAAATCTCTGGGGTACATTGCAAAGTTGTAGATAAAAACCACAAATCTGTTTTTTTATCAGCTAAACACAGATAAAAGCAAAAATGGTAAAACAAATGTAGGCAACCAAATCATATATCTGGATAGGCTTGCTGAAATAAAATTTAAAAAGTTGTCAATAGGTATATAAAACAACATAGCATGGATGCCTGCCTTATGTCAATAGATAGATTGGACTATTAAATAAATTATTACTTTACAACAAGAGATGAATTAGACAAGTGCTTATGAAACCTTGTTCTAAACAGTTGCAGGGATGGAGGTGTTAATATAGTCTGTTGAGCCTTGTCTCTTTAAGATCAGTCATGAAAGACCAGCAGGTAGAATACTTTCTCTGGCTAGAAGAAGGAATGTCCTCAGGAAAAGGAGGTTGTAGCAAAAACTATTTTGGCCTAGGCTCCCAATAAGGAATTAATTACTTGAGGCCTAGCCACCTAGTCACCTTTTGGGTGTGTGACACCTCAGTATGACACATGTAGTGGGAGAGATTTTGTCTTTGGCACATCTCACTGTTCTGGCAAGGACTGCAGCCAGATCAACAGCTGAAAAAAGAAAAGATTTCTTCTGGCACAAGGCAGCCAGAGATTATTCAGATATCATCTTGCACTGGCCCCAGGATGGCCTGTTAGTTCAAGCCCTAAAAATAAACAACTATTAATCACCTAATGGCAAGATGAGTTGACCAGCACTTTGGCTGTCTGGACCTCAGGTTAACCTTTCTCAATAGCTTGTCTCATGTTTTCTGTCACCCTGGCAGTTTGCAGCCTGGCATTCCTCTTAAGTCCGTCAGTTTGAAGCTTAACTAAATGTTTGCTTCTAATTCTTCTCAATGATGATGTATAGTTTGGATCTTGGGGGAATTAGACAATAGAGGGCTTCCCCCCTACTTGCAGCCTTTCCAGAATAGGTTAATAGGCATGAAAGATTTAGAATGAAGATAGAGCTTTGTAGAGAGAACATTATATTTTTACGTACAACTCATGAAACAGCCATTTGGCAGAATTCTTTTCAAAGGTAGAATTCACTCTGATGTGAGGTTTTTGCTCTGTTTTTCTTATGCAAGTAGTAAGGAAAATCATAATCTGCGCATAGTTCTCTCTAGCTAGTCCTTATCTCACCATCACCACTTAAAAGATTAGTAAGCTAAGGATCTTGAAAACCATCCTGTGATTTTTATTATGTACAGCCCATATTACTGAGCGCATAGGACGTGAGGCTACAACTAACGTGGGCTTCTATTATAATTCCTTGGCAAATCCTTTTTATTGCACCAAAGCCATTTAGACTCATTAAGTGCCTAGTTTCTTCATCTAAACCACAAGGTGGATAAAAGCAACTCAAGATCATGCATTGCCATGGCTGGGTGTGGAGACCCAAGGCAAATGGATATGAAAGGAGCTTCCAAACTGGCAAGAGTTTGGGGTGGGGGGGGGGAGAGAAGCAGTGTCAAGTATCTTGCTGAAGAGGACCTTAGGAAAGAGTGAGTCTAATGAGCCTATGCATTGGCCTCCAGTTGACTAAACAAATTGCAGTGCTCCCTGCTAGTGCTGGCTAGTGAGGTGGCTTCTGAAAACAGTGGTGAGGTGTCAGAGGACAAAGGTCTGTGGCCTGGTCTGCATCCCCTAAGCCAATCAGCTGCTGACAGGTGCAGAGGAAGAAGCTGAAGTAACATTAAAATGCCAGTCTGGTCATCTGTGCATGGGAGCCCTATCTTGTTCTTCCTGTCTCAATTAGCATATTGTGGGCCATCTTCCTCCCAGCAGTGTACGTTCCCCACCCAGGGGAACTGATTTGAAACTGAGTTTAAAAAACCCCATGAGGATCATCTCCCACCTAGGCAGCCATAGATGGTTCATGCCCTTTATGTGTTGGATGGCTAGTTTCTTAGTTTGGAATGATTCAATGTGAACATGATTAATGTATTTTAAATGCTTTTCACATAATCCATATTTCTCATCCACTGTTGTGTCAATTTTTCTCAGTATAGTGGTACCCCGGGATAAGTACTTAATTCGTTCCAGAGGTCCGTTCTTCACCTGAAACTGTTCTTAACTTGAAGCACCACTTTAGCTAATGGGGCCTCCTGCTGCTGCCGTGCCGCCGGAGCACAATTTCTGTTCTTATCCTGAAGCAAAGTTCTTAACCCGAGGTACTGTTTCTGGGTTAGCGGAGTCTGTAACCTGAAGCGTATGTAACCTGAAGCGTATGTAACCTGAAGCGTATGTAACCCGAGGTACCACTGTATACAGTTTTAAGTTTACATTTTAAACTCCCCAATAGCCACCCAAATAGTAGATGGTTTTAATGTCCACAAAATAAACAATTGCTTTGAGTTATATATAAGCCAGAAAAAGGACTTGCAGCATTCCTACAGTCTGTTAATGCGCCAATTGTTGCCACACAAATAAAACATCCTTTTTTTTGCGTAAGCAATAGTGCATTTGAGTTAAACTGTATTCAACAGATATATGATAATGTGTAGAAAACTATGTATTCCTTTCTTCAAACCTACTAAATACCTGCCTGGCTGCAGTGCAAGACACTTTGCAATCTTTCACCGGCTTCAGATGGAGGCAGAGACAGTAGTACCCGGCAAGCAGGTTGGTAGGCACAAAAGAGCAAGACTTGACAGGCTTCAACCAGTGTTCATTTCGCTGGACCACAAAATTCAGTTGTGAAAAGTGGCTTGAAGCACAGCTAAGGACTATGCTCTTGGTGCTTTTAATATTACATCTGTCTTCAACAGCTAATAATTTCCATTACATTATGAGATAAATCTGTCAATTATTAGTAACGTTTCACAGTTACCTGTACACAGTGTTCAATGTATTGTATATGCACAAAATTAATGAATGCACACATTAACCACATTTTTGCAAGTATCCAGGAGACAGGATTGGTCACATATGGTAGCAAACAATGTAGCAAACATACAAGGGTGCTCTCAGTAGGATTCTGGATTTATGAAATACAGCCAAGCTGTGTCATAAACTGATTTTAAAAGTTCCCTCATTTTCCAAAGCAATTTGCTGTGCGGCATGTTGGGAAAGTTATTTAGGAAACAAATTTAGGTAACATAAACCCAAAGAAACCAAGCCTTGTAAGGAATAGTTTAGAGAACTGGGTATGATTAGCCTGGTGAAGAGAAGACTGAAAGGAGATAAGATAACCATCTTAAAATATCTTAAGGGCCGGAAGATGGAACAAGGTTGTTTTCTCCTGCTCTGGAGGGTAGGACCCAAACAAATGGATTCAAGTTATGAGAAAGGTGGTTCCAACTAAACATCAGGAAGAACTTTCTGGCAATGAGAACTGTTCGACAGTGGAACAGACTCTCACAAGAGTTTGTGGACTCTCCTTCCTCGGAGGTTCTTAAGCAGAGGTTGGATGGCCATCTGTCATGTATGATCTAGTTGAGATTTCTGCATTGCAGGGGGTTGGACTAGATGACCCTTGGGGCCCCTTCCAACTCTACACTTCTGTGATTCTATGAAAGCATCCTCAGACAATCAATATAATTGTAATATCTGGTTAAATCAATGTGCTGGATTGCTTCCATAATGGTTGAATTTCTGCTCACGGCAATCTGTAAATTTTCCAGTCTTCTGACAAATATACTTTAGCTAATTGTTTGCATTTCAGTGTAACTCTTAAGGTAACCATTTTCTCTGGGAATTGCACTTGAGTGTTTTTTAAAAGGCTTAAATAGTATGTACAGCATCTCTTGGATTAGGCTACTCAGTAAATTTATGGTCAATACATATAACCCATTATTTTCTTTTACCAAGTATAAAAACTCTAGTGCCCCCCTCTACCCCATTGGTGTTCAGCCCCCAGTTTAACAAGTCTGACCACAAAGTATAAATCTGTACAATGCCTTGTACATTTGTGTGTGTGTGTTATAGCCTGCTTTATAAATGGTTTAGGAAATGGGCTACAAGACTGCAGACAGATTGTGGAAAATGGTCTTATTTTCTGGAGTTGGGAACAAGAGGAATCCACACGTTCCTTGCACTTAAATAGGAGCATCGAGTAAAAACTAAAAGGTTTTTACATTGCACAGTCTAATAACTGTCTGAAAAAGGTCATTTCTCCAACATTGTTGATTTCTTCACTGATTAATGCTTGGACTTTCAAAATAAATCACATTGCTCCAGCATAATGGCCTATGAAACGCATTTCTTTTTAGACAGGAGTCTCTTGTTTTGACACTGGATTTGGATTCCAAAGACTTTCCTGGGTTGTTTCCATGTTTTCTTTCTTTAAGAGAGCGCCATAGCCCTCATGCCTTGTCTATGAGCTTCCCAGAGGCATTTGGTCTAGATGAGCTTTGGTCTAATCCAACAGGGCTCTTCCTGTGTTCTGATTTCATCACAGTGAGCAATAGTTGTAACATTTTCCATTCAGCCTAAGTTTCTTTAAAGTGATCACAAAAGGAAGGTTGGTCACCAATTTGTTTAACCGTATAATTAATCTATAAATAAGTTTCTGCACTTACTCTATAATTTGCAGCCCTGAATTGGGTTCTTCACAAATCACATCTATGCATCTATGAAAAATGGTGGTGAGTCTCAAATTAAAAAGGGTGGTTCTTGCTTCTATCTTTGACCTCTTTACTGCTTCCCGTTGACACAAAAGGGAAAAAAGGTTAAATGACTTTTCAAATTAAGGCAGCAATAATTAACTACTGGCATTGTTTGTGATTTTCCGATTCTGCGAGCTAATGAGAGAGAAATTAGTGCTTAGCAGCAGGAGTTTCTGATAGTCAGTGCCAAATGTTAAATGTGCCAACAAGTTAATTTTGGTTTTAAGTACTTCACTTAAGTCTTTTTGAACAAGGAATTAGAATAGAGATTGTATGGATGTTACGCATATGCTACCTTTGATTTATGGAGACATTGTGTTATGAGATACATCCTGTCCGGCATTGAAGGAATAATAACATTAATGCATAAAATACAGAAATCTAGTTGATTCAGTGGGCCAGTTGAAACATAACCACAAACCATGGTTTGCGGTTACAAGAGAGGATCTACTGTAGGCCACTATAATCTGGTTTTACTGCCGATCACCATTTCGAAAGAATTATTTAACACAGCTAAATCTGCAACACTAGTCCTTACATAGCACCTGTCATTCTAAAACACCCACGGTTTTAGAGTGAAAGATGCTATACACAGCAATTGCTTCTGAAAGCATAGGAAGGCAGTGGTTATAAATCCACAGATGGCCGAATTAAGCAGTTGAATATAAGAAAGGTCCTCCGTCTAATCAGAATGGTAAAAGAAGTCCACTAGGTTTTGTCGCTTTTGTTCATTATTCATTAGACATCTGTGGAACGGTCCTTCCATTGTAGTGTTGGAAAGAACCATCCCAACGAAGCCAGCCTGGTTCTGCCCACGTTTTTAAATATGTTTTATTGACTTGGCGGACTTTTAAATTGTTATGGCTCTCTTGAGACATCCCCATTATAATTAAGGCCCTTAACAAAAGCTGGCTACCATGTTGGTGTGAATTCAGACCCGTGTACAAACCATTATATGACATTCCACTGACCTTGTACATACAGTCTCTTAACAGCTCATCCTGTACTGTTGTTTTTGGCAAGTTCACTATGCCATGCAATAAATCACAGAAAGGGAGAAGGGAAGAGCTTTCTGGCCTCATGTTGTACAGCCTGGTGTAACGTTAGACTATAGAAGGCTGTTCTGTTTTTAGACATCCTTTTACTAACCTAACATTCATAATTTATGATTTCACTGTAAAATTCTTGCAATACTATACCAAAAGTAGTGCTTCCCTTTAATTAAGTGCTCTCAGTAGGAAAAACGTGAAACTGATGTGCAAAACATATCACTACACAATGATTGATAGTGATTACTTCTTTATGAACCCAGCCTGAGGGTCTGAACTTCCTGATGGATAAAATAGGCCATGGGGCTACTTCCTGAGATTGCCTAGTAGGGATCAGTCAGCCTTAGTAATATCTGAGGAATTTCTAAGGCACAAGCAGGAGAGTTTTAGAATGGGGGGGGGGGAGGACTGTGATGAACTGTGTTTTTGCATTGATAGTTTCTTGTGCAATTCCTCATTGTAGAGGTTTTATTACAGATAATAGTAAGCATTGTACAATACTGAAATCTTTGCTCCTCTCTGAATTCTTCTTCATACTCTTCCCTTTTCTTAATCCTGAAATATCAAGGCTGGAACATGTGGAAAGCAAAATAATATAGAGCCTCCTCTAAAAATCATGCAGTGTTCAGCCAAAGGTTCTTATTGGACTATTACTAACTAATATTCAAGGAAATAACAAATAATATTTGTTTGTCCAGTAAGAATCTTTGGAGATCCTTTGAAAGATTAAACACAGCCTTTCATAGAATCATAGACTTGGAACGTGCTTTATTTTCAATATCTGTAAAGCGCTTTGCTCATTTTCCATGACCTGTTTCCAGAGTTATTAATAGTTCACAGCTTCACATGTTTTTATGCTCTTCTTGTTGATTGTGATTATTCATTATTAATGTCTGGTCTTTTCTTTTTTTACCCTAGATTTGGTCCCGGACTAGTTATCTATTGGTATGGCTTTATCGAAGAGTTGGACTGTCATCGCAATCGTGGTATCTTGCTCAAAGACTGCTTCCCTACAGACATAGTTACTCTTTGAGACTTCCATGGGGGTGATAGAAAAAATGAGAGGAAAAGGCGAATCCGGAAGCAATTTTACTTTCCTGCACTATAAACTACTGGCAACATCTGCCCTGAACTTCAGGTGAACTCTTCCAGCCCAGGATCACACTACTACTACTTTAGACAAACACATCAAGGGTCTCTGCTTTACTTCAACCCTCTGCTGATGCAAGCAGCCAAAAAATACAGACACAGCCCAAACATTATCAGCATTTCTGTCTCTGTCAAACAGTTTATAGATAGCCGTAATCTTTCTTCCTTCCGGATGGCTTCTCCTTGCACTTTGAACAAAAGAAGAAATGTGGAGGCTGAAAGGTGTGGCTTTCAGTTTTCCTCCCAGTTATGAAGTCACTTTAAAAAAATGTCTTCTGTCACACAAGCCTCTTTTCTGGTAAATGTTAAAAACCTAGCTAACACAAACTTAAGTATTCCACTCTTAAATGGTCATGTTGTGCCAAGCTACTACAGGCTCGTATAGGTTAGGGAAGCAAGTCATCTGGCAATGCATTGTTTTAACTCTGAACTTCCAGGGTTTCTGGGCACAAAGCCAGACAGTTGACCCTTTTAATGTAAATTTTAATTGCTGGTATTTATCTCATTTCATGCTGTTAAAAGCAATAGTATAATTGTAGAAATGCTATTCTCTCTTACAAAAAAATGTCTCATTTGTCCGATCCTGAAATTAAAAGTCAAGAAATATTTATAGTATATATTAAGTTGTAATGGACATTTTAATATTTTAGAATAAAGTGGGCATTGTTACAGCTTGAGTCTTAGCCTGGCAATCTGTGTTAGAAAGATCTTTTCGGTAACAGTATGAAGGCAAAGATTTTATTTGGACATGCTGTGGAGATGACTGAGAATCAGAGCTATGTACCTGATATATTACCCTTGGATATGAATTCAATACCTAATGGTCATGCTCACAAGCATATAAAACTATTCAGGCTATAGCAACCCTAAGTGGATGCCTCCTGCACTCCCATAGCCTATTTGAAGTCCTCAGTTCATCATCCAACAAGTACTCAAATCTCATCATGTATATTCCACTTTCGTGGCAGAAGGAAATGGAAGAAATATAATTATCACTGCTTTTCATACTCTTTTAATAAGCTATTATAAGCCTCTTTCCATTGCTTCAGAAACTGGTCCGACCCACATTCATATTATATATTTTCTGCCAGTCACTAACATTCTCATATCTTTATATACTCATCTCAGCAAGGAAAGACAACATTCTGCTTACACATTCATTCATTTGTTTATCACAATTATACCTTCCCCTTAAGCAAAAAAGATCTCAGAGCATCTCACAAAAATCATTCCTAAAACACGCTCTGTCCTCAGACTCGCAAACGAAAAAGACGTAACACACAAGGAAAAGGGAATGATAGGGAGGAGGAAAATGCAAGCTCCAGCACACAAGTTCTTACAATTACAGCCAGCAGTGGTAGTGGCAGTTCTGGCTGTGGGGAATTAAATATGAATTTATATGACCCACGTGCATGGGAGGGGCTAAAGAAAATGGCTGGGTTCAGAAATGCCTGGATTCAAAACACGGGGCTTTGCACACTCTCCTGCAGAGACAGAGCCCCAGTAGCAGAGATTAAACTCACAAAAGTTAAGCAGTAATATAGGGTTAGGAATATAGGTTGCTAAAACTTTTTAACCAGTTCAGTTGCACGCAGCAGCTAACCTCTTTCTACTCCTCTTGCTATGAGCAGGCCACACACAGAAGTAAGTTTAAAATGATTTACTTACAGATATTCAAGGTCTCGGCCATGCAGCAGCAATGATAATGCAGGCAGAACACTCTTGGGTAGAAAATACAGCAGGACAACTTCAATTATGCATTCTAAGCTTGGAGCTAGCTTAAGCATGTCCATCCTGGTTGATTACACAATGCAGAGATAGAGAGATAAGGAAGAGGAAAGAAGCTTCACTTCCTTTCCAGAGGAGAGGGGGTATGATCAAACTGAATCTATTTAGCAATACAACTCTGTGATCCTTAACCCCTTAATACACCAACTAGCAGTCATGCATAGTTATGTTTTACTGCAATCTCCCACACTGCCCTTAATAAGAGCAATCCTTCCCCTGAAACACTCTACACACACACCCTGATCAGATTCAGGAACAGAGCTTGTGAGACATCTAGGTCAAAAGGGCAGAGCAAATCGTGAAGTTACTTTTCCCCCAGAGTTCACTCAGTTTTGCTGCTTTTTAAAATGAAAATGGAAAAATCTCATTGTATTAAAAGAAATAACATTTGTTTCTTCCTGCCCCCTCCATCATCCATTTCCAGCAGAAGAATCTCAGTGTTTTTCCTAGAGTAGACCATAGCTTGCCTATTTTGCAGAGGACCCTGTAGTTTTTGAGGTAAGTTTCTTTGAAATATTAAACTTTCAGCAAGACCTTATTTCAAGCAGCTGTAACTCATTTATGTTTAACATACTGCAACAAGCTTGTAGGTTTGCTTGCACATAAAAGATGGCAGAAGAAATCTGTAGTGTGTAACTTACTGGTAGTACACAGAAGTAATATTCAGGGTGTTACTGCCTGGTGTACATAAAACTTGTTCAAAAGGTGAAAATAAAATAGTATTCCAGCATTATTCCCATACAGAACTGAAGATGAGGGTTGTCTAAATGGGGTGGGGGAGGTTTTAAGGGTAAAACTGGATTTGCTTGAGGTGGTACAGCTGCATTCTGTTGTGTGAAGTAATCTGCAACAGCAGCCTTTATAAGATGGCTTAGTAGTTCTCTCTCTCCCTCTTTGGAATAAATTAAATTTATCTGCACAGATGTTGAAAATCCTGCTCAAGCCCCATCTAATCTTTGTTTCGTTTGAATTTTACATTAAATTATGTTAAGGAAAGATAAATAAACGAGGTGCTTGTATCTTAGTATTTATACCCCTCCATAACGTTGTGACATAACAGGTTGGCAGACTATATTGGTGTCTTCAATCAAAGTTTTTGACTTTATTTAGAAATGAGCCCATATAATCATTTTAAAAATAGCATGAAGCAAGTCATAAAGACTTGCTGTCGAACTGTGCTACGGTAATTCTCCTTCCACAGGCTTACCATCAGCAAAATTATTTTAAAAACTGATAAATTAAAAATGGTGCTCTATTGCAAAATAATAATGTATGTGTATTTTTTTCCTTATCAAATATACACATCAATTATAAGTGGTTTTAAAAAAAACAGCTAAAAAAACCTATTGTGTTTTTTTACAATGCTATAGTCATTAGAACCTTAACATTACAGCCAAATCCAGTTTTATGGAGAGAGTATTCTGCAGAATGTGCTAATGAATTATGCCAAGCAAGAAAACAGAAGTGGGCATAAAACTGAATGATGTTCTCACTGGCATATATAGACTTACCAAGCATCTGCTCTTACAAACACTGTAAAAAGGCCTTTCCCCAAGCCATAGAAACTGCTGCATTTGTGTGCAATGAGTTCAATATGGAGATAAAAGGAAAATCTTTGGTTCATCAATAATGAGACATGGACACACATGGGCTCATTCTCAGTTGCCAGAGGCTCAGCTAATTACCTTTCTGTTATTCTTGGGGGTGGGAGATCTTCCTAAAATGGAGAGGAAAGTGGAGTTAAAATTAAGTAGATATTGGGGGGGGGGATATAGTGATGACGAGTGACTTCGTTGGTTCGGATTAAGACTCTTTCAGAATTCTCAGTGGCATAATGAAGTTTTCTCTCAACAAACTGGTAAGAGTGGGGGGAAACCTGCGACTCACCGAGCAAGCCTTGTGTCTGAGTAGGGATCCTCCACAATTTGTTTTTTTTTTTAATATTTTTTATTCAATTTTCCATCCATAACAAAGAAAACAAAACAATAAAGAACATACAACACGTATAATTTCAGAGTCTTAATTTCATATTCCTTACTCTCACGACTTCCTCATACCTCCCCTTTCTGCATTCTCGTGTCGAATTAATTAATTAACAAATCCCTCCCTTACTTTCAAATTAATTGTAAAAACATTCAGTTTCTTCCACTTAACCGTTATCGCTATTAACCCCTATTTTTCTCATTCAACATCAATCTAGCATTCACTGATTTTTGAATATTTCTTTAAATAGTCTTTGAACTTTTTCCAATCTTCTTCCGCCGTTGCTCTTCCCTGGTCTCGGATTCTGCTCGTCATCTCTGCCAAGCCCATGTAGTCAATCACTTTCATCTGCCACTCTTCCACGGTGGGTAGATCTTGTGTCTTCCAGTACTTTGCTATAAGAATTCTTGCTGCTGTTGTAGCATACATAAAAAAAGTTCTATCCTTCTTTGTTTTTT
Organism: Podarcis erhardii; assembly: GCF_964252035.2. Taxonomy (NCBI): domain Eukaryota; kingdom Metazoa; phylum Chordata; class Lepidosauria; order Squamata; family Lacertidae; genus Podarcis; species Podarcis erhardii. The sequence continues at coordinate 40,334,838 of NC_138497.1, forward strand.
TACAATGCTATAGTCATTAGAACTTCCTAGGACAAATTCTACCACAAATACAAGAGTCTTTATGATGCAGTAGCCAAATCTCCTACACATCTGTTCAACAGAGGCCCATGGTTCAGAGAGTGCTTAAGGGGAAAGATGAGGCTAGAGGAGACATGGCCACTAGGGAGGCTGGCCAAGAATAAAGCTGGCTTGAGAAAGTGGGGCAAAGTAGGCTATGCAGGGGAAAGTGAAGAACTGGGAAAACACAGGCTGGTAGAAACATGGAACTCAAGAAAAGGAGAATCCAATGAGAAACTAGCTGTAGCCAGTGCTTTTTTTCTGGGGGGATACCAGGGTCCGCATTCCCCTAAACATTTTGTGAATTTTTGTACTTTTGTCCATTTACTGTACAGTCGTACCTCGGGTTACAAACACCTTGGGTTACAAACACTTTGGGTTACAGACTCTGCTAACCTGGAAGTAGTACCTCAGATTAAGAACTTTACCTCAGGATGAGAACAGAAATCGCACGCCAGCAGCGCGGCAGCAGAGGGAGGCTCCATTAGCTAAAGTGGTACCTCAAGTTAAGAATGGTTTAAGAATGGACCTCCGGAACGAATTAAGTTCATAACCAGAGGCACCACTGTATTTATTTTTCCTGATTTGAACTATAAAATGGTGGTTTTCTTGAGTCAAAATGAGAGTACCCTTAAACGTTTTTTTAGAAAAAAAGCACCGCTGAGAATTATGAGCCAAAGAGCCCAGGGAAGAAAAGGGTTGTGAACTTGAGACTATATACTGTGACAGGAGGATTCTCTCAGTTGTGGCAATAAACCTACTGCAGGCATCTGATCTGGCAACCCTAACTAGAGGCAATGCATCTGTTGGAAACATGTAGCAGCTAAATTTCACATAACAATTTGAACTAATCAGCCAAATCTTTGGCAGCAGGTTTCTAGTTTATCTCCCGAGATGCCCTTCCATCACCCTGACAAAAAATGTGTCTCCAGCACCCATTGTAATGGATAGAGCAACATCCTTAGGAGAGCTGTAGGCCCTTGTCTGTATTCTTGTGTTTTGAAATTAGGCTCCAGAATGGGTGAGCTTGATCCATATTGCTAAGGGCAGAGAGCTATCCTGCAAATCACTGGTCTACCGCCGGTAGATTGGGTCACAGCCTTATTCAAAGTGGGTCGCAACAGGAGCACTACCTCCATGCAAATATATGGTTAAAAAATAATAATTCAAAATGCATCCCAAACACATGTTTGGGTTAAAAGTGGGTTGAAGATAGGTTGAAGATAACCTGCTGTAAATGCAATCATCTACACTGTAGATTCTCATTCTGGTTAACTTGCTCAGAAGTAGCCAGCGGATAGGCTTGTGCCAACCTTGGCTTTTTGGAACTGCTGTGGTAAAAGATTTTTTTAAAAATGGTATGCAGAAATGTTAACTAAAATGGCTAGGAGTGGTGCTTGGCAGCAAATTAAGCTTTATAGGGGAGCTATCTAGTATAAAACAGGCCTTCTTGGGTTAAGGAAAGGTCACATGCTACACAAAGTTTGAAGGCACAAGGGTGTATTACTCGAGGCTTTCCCTCCTGTGTATAGTAAACATTATTTGAACCCTTATTATTAAGACCATGCCAGAATTCAAAAGATTAAATAAGGAAGATGCAATTATGAGCTAAATAATAAACAGAGCAGATTCAGTTCCTGTTGCATTTTTTGCTTTCCTGCCATTGTTTAATATATGGCTTTTATACAAAGAGCAGCTTAGGTCAGCTACTATAAATTATGCTTTTAGTACAATGGTAATCCAGTAAAATTATTTCAAAGCTTGATCAAAGAGATTCAAAAGTCCCCTCTAAACTTTTCCATATTACAGGGGGTGGAGACTCATTTTGAAGCCTTAACTGTTTCAGTTTGGTCCAATAATTTTTGGTGCAATCCTGACAATATTGAAATGTATGCCCTATGTTTGGAAAGACATGATATGGGCAGATTTATTTGAGGCCTATGGGGAACTTATACCAGCTGATGCTTTTAAAGACACTCATTAAGACTCCTGTCTTAAGGCATCGCACTGGAAGTGCTGAACCGTGTTTACTCTTACAGGAACAAGACTGTGTGAAGCTTGGGCTCACATGCTTCTATCTCCCCTCTCCTCTCTCAGTTTGGCTGTACTGAAGGAGAAAAGATTGAGACTGGGGAGTGTGCAAGTATTTTTGGAAAGCTAAATCATGCTTTACATTCATTCAAACAATGCTATTGTTGATGGAAAAATGGGAGGGAAAATAATGTTAATTGCAACATAATAACATAGGCATTAGTTTATTGTGTTTAATTTATTTATTTCATTAAAATTATACACTGCTTGGTTATTTATAGAAAAAAAACTCAAAGCTGTTTACAAAAAGATAAAACAAGAAAATTATCAAGAAGAAATTGCAACTGTTTAAAATGTCCAAAAAGTTAAAGTAATAAATCGGGTTGAAAAGTCACATCAGCTTTCTAAGCACCTGGGTAGACTTGTTTAAATAAGAATGTTTTTTCTGCAGTTGCGGAAAAGAATACAGCGAATGCAGCTGCTTGATATTTAATAAAACAACTGTAAGCAACCATTTCTCAATCAACACACTATCACTGCAAAGCAATGCAGATCAGGGGCAACACTATGCAAAAATACACACACATTCAGTTCTCAGTGGCTGGAATTGGCAGAGGCTGTCATGACTCCTGAATCAAGCAGTGATCAAGATTCCAGAATCCAATGATTGGCAGGTGGATAGCCTCACCCATGTCAAAGTTGGCCTGCAGGATGGGAGGAGATAAGGATCTGGCCCACGGGGATGGGGATGTTCCTGCACCCACCTTAAATAAAAGGGCTAGAGATCAATTTACTTTTATTGAAAACTGGAAATTTATAGACTGGACCTGAAAGGTGTTTGGAAAGTTAGCTCTTTTCTCTGGTGGCTGAAGCCTTGAGCTGTTGTAATAAGCAATAATATCCATTTCCTGGAAGTGTTTGAGTTTTGCATGTTTTATCACAAACTGTAATCCCATATCCTGCTTTATAACATGAGATAGGGTAGTTCTAATGTTTAGTCCACCCTTTCGGGTGCAACCGAGCCAAAGTTAAACTTGTTACGCACCATTGATAGCCATTTGAGAGAGTTAACATGTACTTAACCCTCTTGATAACAGTATCAGAAAATTAATGTGTTTTATTTACTTAGTCAACTGAGGGACAGCTTACTATATAAGAAATATCTCAAAGTGGTTTGCAATTAGGGGTCAAGGATTCTAAATTAGCAAGGAGACAAGGACTCTAGAACATACTGCAGGCTCAATGCATATATACAAATTATATAAGTAGTCAACAAATATAATTATTTAATAAATACTCATATTTACAATTGCAAATGTAAAAGCTGGAGTTTAAATATATATATATATGCAGGCTATAAAATTATACAAATAACAAGCAGTGCTATCCAGAGATCAATCGTCAAAAAATACTGTTTTTCAGTGTCTGAAACATGCTACAGATAATAATAATAATAATAATAATAATAATAATAATAATAATAACAACAACAACAACAACAACTTGATTTATTGATTACATTAATTAAATACCCTTCATCTGTAGATCTCAGGGCAGTTCACAACATAATTACAATATGAAAAACACAAAATGCATAATAAAAATAAGAACAGAAGCAAACAAATAACCCGCCCTCCCACAACACATTTAAATGGGCATTGGATGTCAGCTAAAGGCCTGGTTGAAATGGAAAGTTTTTGCTTGGCGCCTAAAGGTGAAGGTGTCAGCTGAACCTCCCTGGGGAGAGCATTCCACAAATGGGGAGCTAGAGCTTCCCAGATGGCAAAAGGAGAACGTTCCAGAGAACACCTTTCCCAACATTGACCCACACAGTCATCAGGATTGTTGGATGAGACTTAGTTGACTGGGCCTCAACTTGCAGTCTGCCAACTAGCAGCAACACAGAAGTTGTCCTTCTCCATGGTAACACCTATTTTTTATCCAATGTGGGGAACCTTTATCAGCCCAACAGCCACATTTTCTTCTGGACAATCTTTTGGCAACACATGCAAGTGGCAGGAGGAGCCAGAAGCAAAAGTGAGTGGAGCAGTTAATGTGAATTTGTACAATAGGTCATTTTCTACACATGCGGACACGCCCCTCTATATCCTTCATCCAAGTCAGCAAGAGGCATTCCGAGTTCAAGAAAACTTTCCAGCCTGCCAAAAGTACTAAACGAGGGTTTGAAGCAAAACTAGAAATGGCTTTGACCTGAGAGAGGTGTGGCCGAGTCCCATGGGCCAGCTAGAAAGGCTTGGAGGGACATGAAGTACATAGTTTAAATTTAAATTGTAACTTAAATTCTCATTATTGATACAAAATACCTTTTGCTTTAGGGTATGGGTAGGCAAACTAAGGCCCGGGGGCCGGATCTGACCCAATCACCTTCTAAATCCGGCCCACGGATGGTCCGGGAATCAGCGTGTTTTTACATGAGTATAATGTGTGCTTTTATTTAAAATGCATCTCTGGGTGATTTGTGGGGCATAGGAATTTGTTCATCCCCCCTCCCCGCCAAATATAGTCCAGCCCCCAACAAGGTCTGAGGGACAATGGACCGGTCCCCTGCTGAAATAGTTTGCTGACCCCTGCTTTAGGTTCACCAATCTAAGCAATAGACGTTGCTATACATCATTTCATATCTGTAATAATAATTCTGGTATATATAAGTTGACACAACTTTGTTAATATAGTCAGAAACATTTATTGGAATGCTTATTGTTTTATTTTTCATTTGATGTGATTGTTGCATGTCATATGCTTTAATATAAACCAAGATAACTCAGTGCAACCACGTCAAACAGTTTAAAGATGAAAATGAATAAAAACTATGAAATGAAGGGAAGGCAAAAAGGAAGGGAAGGGAAGGGAAGAGGGAACAGAAGAGGGGAGGGAAGGGAAAGGAAGGCTTGGAGGGCTGTATTGTACCTCTGGGTCTGAGATTCCCTACTTTTTATGTGAATAACAAGACCTTGAACATGACTCCATTACTAATAGGTAGACAGTGCAGTTCATTGAAGACCAGTGTAAAAGGTGTGGCCAGATACCCCAGTCTGTACCCTCCCTAGCCACCAAATTCTGCACTAGCTACAGCTCCCAAATCATGACCAAGGATTGTCCCACACAGAATGCCATGAGGTTACCAGTGCATGGAACACAGTGGCCAAGCTGTCCCTGTTCAAGAAAGGCTACTGTTGGCCTAGCAACCAAAGCTGGCCATGGGTGCTCCTCGCCACTGAGGTAATCTGAACCTCTAATGGCAGTAGTATCATTCTAGGAGCACCCCCAAACTACTTTTTTTCTTTATTTCAGAGGAGATGCAATCCTGTCTGCAGCAGATAAAAATTTTGATTCTCGGATCTGGCAACCACTCACCCCCAAGTCTCCATTATAGAGAAATGTGCATCTTATGCATGTCTACTCAGAAATAGGCCACATGAGATTTAATGGCTCTTCTTGTTGTTTAGTCATTTAGTCGTGTCCGACTCTTCGTGACCCCATGGACCAGAGCATGCCAGGCACTCCTGTCTTCCACTGCCTCCTGCATTTTGGTCAAACTCATGTTGGTAGCTTCGAGAACACTGTCCAACCATCTCGTCCTCTGTCGTCCCCTTCTCCTTGTGCCCTCCATCTTTCCCAACATCAGGGTCTTTTCCAGGGAGTCCTCTCTTCTCATGAGGTGGCCAAAGTATTGGAGCCTCAGCTTCACGATCTGTCCTTCCAGTGAACACTCAGGGCTGATTTCATTAAGAATGGATGCGTTTGATCTTCTTGCAATCCATGGGACTCTCAAGAGTCTCCTCCAGCACCATAATTCAAAAGCATCAGTTCTTTGGCGATCAGCCTTCCTTATGGTCCATCTCTCACTTCCATACATCACTACTGGGGAAACCATAGCTTTAACTATACGGACCTTTGTTGGCTCTTACTCCCATGTAATTGCACTGAAGCCTTCTTTTCTCATTCAAAGCAATGGGGCTTAAGTCTTTCATTTCGACTACATTGCATCCTTTGCTACACTCCCATTTCTTGGGCTAGATTTAGCCTCGGTCATCTGCTGTTATCTGCGCCGATGCATGGACAGGGCATTGTGCAACCATGTCAAAACAAAACGAAGTGTCCAGGCAGGAGGACAGATGTCAGACCACATCTCCAAAGGCCACGCAACTCTGTCAGGGTGATTCCAGGCAGGCTGTTTAGAAATGCTGAAATGAAATGAAACTAAGTCAATTAAGTGATACCAACCGAGGTTCAGGGTTTAATTGAGGGCCTAAGGTGAAGCCAATGACCATTAACTCCAGTTGGTCATTAATTCACAAAGAAATATCCTTGGCTGAGGTTATTCCTATTATAACGCAGCTTAAGCACTTCCGCTTCTAGAAAAATAGTTTTGCTTTTTGCCCCTTGTGCTGATGGAGAGGGAGGAGGGAGTAATGTTGAGAGGAAAGTGGCCTGTGGCCTGGTTACTACTCTCCCGGAAAATGAATACACTTTGGCCAATCATATCGTATTTTTAGTTCACATGCTTGATGGCAGCAATAGAACTGCGTCTGTGCTCAGTCAAAATCTATTACCCATTGCATTTTTAATTAACATTTAACAATTAAATGACTTTAAATGACTTCTAACTCTGCAAACTTTTCTAATAAAATGAAAGTGTGACAGGATAAGTACTGCAAGTTCATGCCGTAAGATAAATTCTAATGGTGATAATGATTTGCGTGGTGCAGGTCCCTGCCATTAACATAAATCCTGGGTTATATACCAAAATCATTAAGCAAAAAATGCAAATCACACAAACTTCAATAAGATTAGAACTGTGAGTGATTAGTTTGGCTAATCAACCAAAGAAAATGCTTTCTGGGTTCTATTTTAAGTCTCTTAAAGCTCACATTGGAAACTGTGCATGGTTTCTAATGACCTGATGGTTTTTGTGGCATCATTTTGTAACCCTCTCTCTACTAGAAGGCTGGCACATGATTTGTTTCTTATGTTTCATTCCTTGCCGACTTGTAGACTGCAATTGTATGGAATATTTAATATTCCATACTAATAGTGTTAAGGGTAGAAATCATAACAGCCCTATTCCTATGAGATGCTGCAAAGACATATGACAAGGCTATATACCTAGCCTGTGGAGAAGTGACGCTTGAAGAGTGGGGGAAGATCAAAGAAATAAAATGGAAGCACCCCTCCCTGATCATTATAACAAAGCCAATCTCCCATCTGCCTTTCCAGCCCTTGTTAATTGTGTTTATGCATATATATATATAGAGAGAGAGAGAGAGAGAGAGAGAGAGAGAGAGAGAGAGAGAGAGAGAGAGGGGCAGGCAGAAAAGAGCAGCAGCCTGGGGATTTGTCTCAGAGCAGGTGTTCTGTGTCTAAGAAGTTGTTTAGGAGTAAGCATGGAGTTGTTTGTGTGAATTGTCTGAAAACACCAGCAGAGGGCAGGAGGCAAGAATTCTACAAGCAAGCTGGTCTTTGACTTCTAAAACTAATTCTATTGACATTAAGATCCTTAGTTGTTTATTCTGCAGTATCCCCATTGTTTTCGGTGGGGCTATTTAAAAAAGACACTTTGGGGATTCAAGGCAAGCCTCCCATCCAACTCTGTGCAATATCTCAACGTAAATGTTTTTTCCCAAACACTTCAGAACACAGTTATATGTCTCTTGGAACAAACTATGTACAATTTCAGGCACATCCAATATGTGTTTGACCATGCATGCATCACATTGAACCTGGAAGTGACCCCCAAAGTCACAAAAAGGGGAAGAACGGGGCAGGGTGGGGGGAAGAATGGGGTGTTTGCAGGTTTTTTCAATGGTGTTTCAAATATATGCAATTTCACTTAAATGCGCGGTACCTTGCAACGTAACCCCTGCTTAAATTGGGAGTTGCCTCTAGTGGCTTTAGAAAACAAATGATTCAATCTTAGGGAATTTTGAATGTCAACTCTTCACAGGGTTACCTCACAGAGTCTTTGTGACATTTTAGCAGATGTTATCAATGAAGAGAAACAGCACTGGAAATCACTTTGATACGATTGTGTCCTACATGTCAGATTGCCCTAAGGTTTGTGCACAACGATACGTATCTGAGCACATCACAAGAGCTATGCTGGCCAGAGGAAGGCCAGCTACAATTAGGAATAAGAATTGGGGCTGTTAATCAGATGCTCCAGAGGTTTCTTCTAGATAGGAATGACCTCTGCTGGTTCCTCATCCATGTATACAGCAGGCAGAAATCATGGCGGAATTCTCATTGTGGAATCCCCAAAAATGCCTTCTGGGGTAGAATCCCATGAAAATGCTTCCTTTGGGACACTTCCCATGTTGCTATGTTAGACTCAAGGCAATGAAAGAACAACTTGAGAAGCAGCCATTCAGATGAGCACAACATTTCAATTATCATTAGTATCTTAAATCTTTATTCTGTGACTTTGAAGCTGTTCCTGCTGTGGGACTCTCCTAGAATCATTGGCTGCAGAATTTCAGCTTGGCAACTCTATCCGCAAACCAGGAAAACTGGAACATTTGGATTTAGACTAATTTAATCCCACTGAAGTCAATGGTCACATGGAATCAATGGTGCTAAATGAGCTGGAGTCCATGCACTGTGTCTTAATCGGTTTTAGATTGCAGTCTTACAGCACAATCAAGTGAACATTAGACACACTTAAGTCCTGTTGGATTTAGCGGGATTTGAGTGGGCCTAAATTTCTCTGGACTGCACCCTTAGGGTCTAATCTTTCTATTACTTTACATAATTGGGTTGCTTGTCTTGAAGACTTCTGAAAGAGATGAAAGGTGCTGACTTAGCTTCTGAGCCATGTTGTTCCTCCCGCTTAGCCAACTCCTACCTGTGGCGTGGTGCTGTATATCAATACAGCCTGGGCGGGGAAGATGGTCCCTTGCGGCATTGTGATTAATAGGTGCATATAGGCATGTTACAGAACTGTGTTATGGTTATAAGCTCATCAATATATGGTTATAAAATATAGTTATAAGCAGTCCCCTGATCTTTTGGACTCTCTAATAATATAACAATTGATTAGCCATTTATTAAAAACATTAAGTGTTCATTAGATCTTCATAAATGAAAAATTTAAAAGGTGTCTGTAACAGTTTCAGAAGAGATAAATATTTATTAAATGCTATAAAGACCCGTAATAATGAACCTCGTGACATGCTTCAAGAGCTCACAAGTGTTTTAATATCAAAATTTGGCTTGGTTTTCTAGTGATCCCATATTAGAATCTTGTATTCGTTGGTTTAATTCCGGAACAAATCAACTAGGGCACTGGACATTGTGGTCAGAAGAGGTGGGAAGAAGAAAAGGAAAGTTTAGATGGGAGGCTGGAGAGAGAGGGAGAGAGAGAGAGAGAGAGAGAGAGAGAGAGAGAGAGAGAGAGAGAGAACAATGCATATCTTGCTGTGATTCACATTCTGAATGAGCTGGTAAACAGTACTAGCTTGGCTTAAACATAAGATAGTATCTTAGCAACTTACCCAGAACTGTTTCTGGAAAAACTGGGGATTCTGAGGGCTAGGATTTTACAACCATCAAAAGTTTGGGGGGGGGGACAGAAGTCGAATCTCAGTGCCCAGGAAACAGCCCTGCCTACTCCCTGTCCATTCAGGTCCTCATCTCTGATCCCACTAAAGCAGCAGCCACATCAAATCAACTTAAGTAATTCTAGGAGAGTCTGATCCACAGCCTGGCCCCCTTCTGCTTAGATAGCTGGAGTCTCTTCAGGTTCGGGATCTGGAGTTTCGTGGTTTGGATGAGAAGAAGGAACACTCATCAGAAAACATCAGGACAGGCAATGATGGCACTGCATCAGATCTGCTTAAGAGACAAATTGCATTAGGCTCCTTCCTAAGTTGTCATCTACAGCAGCCTGTGAGAGGAGAGAGGAGGCTGAAGGGCCTCTCCAGCAGCTCTGCTGAAAAAGCAACAATTTTTTGATCCTCTGGAAAATATGCCTTTGCTTCTGTTCACTAAGTGTCTGAGTTTGTTTTTCTCCCTGATATTATTCCCCCCCCCTTTGTTTCATGACTCTTAGATTGTGAACCTGAGGCTAGTGATTGTCTTCCCACTGAGATCAGTAATCTGCTTTGAGAGTCTTTTATCGGCAGAAAAGCAGCATAAAAATGCCAGTCGTCATCACCGTCATCGTCATCACCATCACCTATTTGACCCACCTTTTGACCTCTTCTGTCCCAGATTCATCCTGCCTAACCAATATTGTTTTTACTTCTTTTAAGGTACTCCTTTTTTTAAAAAAAAGTTCTGATCTTTTTGAAGAGCACACACACACACCTTTGGGTCAGCCACGCTGGGCAGGTGAGGAAGGAACTGAATGGAAATGGTTGCGTGAAATTATCAAAATACTGAGAAGGGATAGGCAAAATTATGCATGCGCATCCATTACAAGGGAACATATGTAAGTGAGGCTTGCCAAAGGGGCAGGGGAGGAAGGACAGGCAACCAAGCATGGCAGGCAGACACTGAAGAAAGAGCGAAGTTACTTTCTCTTTAAAAGATGACACCTCGATCGACTATCCAATAGCCTAAAGAAGCCTTGTTCATCTCTGCAGGGAATAGGACACCTGTGTAATGACCCGGGAAGGTCTTACCCTGCTTGATTGAGGAGGACTCGCCCCTGCTGCTTTCCCCTTGATTGAGGAAAGGGCAGCTGCTACTGAGGTCTCTAGTGATGGTGGGCCTTTCCGTCTGTCCTCCTTGGGGACCCCACAGGTTGTCTCCAGCCATGGTGATGTTGACTGGTGGAGCTCTACCTCTTTTCAAAAATAGACACGATTGCAAGATTCATTGTGGAAAGACTTCGTTGTTGAAGGGAGGGGGCATGAAGTATCGGGGGTGGGAGAATGACACAGAGAGGAAGAGAAGATCTTTGCTCTTCCCCAGTGTATATCGTGTGTCGTTAGGCTCTGGAGTCACAAACAAATATGATTAAAAAGAGTTATTAGCACAAAGAGCAAAGGAAATAGCTAAGCTGACTGCAAAAAATTAAATCAACACAGAACTGGTATGGCAGAAAGGGAATTAAAATTTGATTTAGGGGAATTATTTGTAGCACAACATTAGAAGTCAGTAAGCTAATTCCAAAATCTGCACTTCCTTAAAAACGGAGCGAATTTATTTTCAACATGATCTTATTGTAATTATCAGTATGATTCACTGCCTGCATGAGTACATGAGCCAGCGATGAAATCCATGCAATGTCAAGAAGGCTTATCTCTTCCCCTGCCATCTTTGGTTTCTTTCTTTCTCTCCTTCTGTGCCTGTGTGAAGAAGAGAAAGAAGACTGCAAAGTGCCTTGCTGAGTATAAAAGCGACATTTCTTGAAATCTACTTTTCGAGCTATCTCTGGATTCCAATCTTCCCACTGTTTTGAGCCAGCAAATCTGAGACTTTTGGAACAACTTCTAGAATTTACGCCTAAACAATCACCCTATGAGAACTCAAGTTGATAAACCAAGGTGAATCTTTCTTCATTGGTGGTTGAAAACTAATCTAATATTAATACCTGATTTTTCATTTTTGAATGGGTGTTATGGAGATGAATTAGCTCAGAAACAGACAAGAAACTTTCCCACAACAGACATTATTTCTTTTGCCCTACTGCCACTCCTGGCCAAACACTATTTATAAGGTTTTAAAACATTTTTAAAGCCCTGCAAACCCCAGTTACCACTTTCATCTCCCTTGAGTGGCTGGGAATGGGTGACTATAATCTGTCCCCAGACTCACTTTTATTGATCTCCAGGGATTGTCTATTTATACAGCAAACCCCAGCCGGCATAAACATTAGGGATGTTGGGAATTGTAGTTCAGCAAAATCTGAAGGGCCAGGGTTTCCCTTTGCTGATTTATAGTATTTTCTTAATGTACATATGCATATATACTTTAGCATATGCAAATCTGTGCCCCACACCCTTTGCCATCTCTCTCTCTCTCTCTCTCTCCATTCTTCTTTCGTGATGTGTAAGTGACTAGCCAATATAAACACAATGCTCCAGTCTTCTAAACCATGGTTTGAGGGGTTGGTAATATGTTGTGGGTCATGTTCTTCCTTCTCCTCCTCTTTTGCTATTGTTCCCCATTTTCTTTTTCCTGGTTCTGCTTCTAACCATTATCAAGCAAACGATGCTCAGGGCAGGACTATGGTTTTCAATTCTCTTCAAGCTGCAGTTTCAAATAATGGTTTGGACATAATTCCTGGTTAGCACCCAGTATAGTATTCCCACTCACAGCAAACTATGCTTAGGAAAGGGAGAGGAGAGAGTGAATAAGCACTGGGCACGTTTCCAAGCCTCTCAATCAAAATGGGACCATGACATCTGAATTGGTTGCATGGGCGCTGGAGCACTTGCTCAGGAACCCAGAAATGTCTCTGGAAAAGTCATACTGCTTGAGGCCTATGCTGAAAAGGGAGAAGTTAACCACATTCATAGCCCTTCAGCCATGAAGCAGCAACCCTGAACAAGGTTGCCAGCTGTTCACTGTAGCTATGGCCATGTCATAGATACCTTTACCTGCTAATTCCAGCATATCAAGCTGCTATTAAAGTCTGGCAGGCCTAACATTGAGAATCTGGTGGGATGTCTGTTCACGTATGTCTGGACGTCAGATGTATCTACGCAGCTCAGCTAATTCCCTAAATATGTTACATCTGTACCCAAACTGTTAACTTAATTTCAATACCTCAGTTTAAGACGTGATCTTGATCCGTTCGTAGTGGGCCAAAAATACTTTCTGTGTGAAAGCCTGCTGGAAGCCTGCCATGATTTCTCTCCCCCCCCCCCACCACCACCCCCCCACCACCAAATTTTCATTGTCTCTCCATTGTTCTCCTGTTTCCTCTTCCCCCTCACTTGGAATCCTCTCCAGGGGTCCAGATTGAGGGGCAGCTTGTGAAGCTTTCACAGTAGCTAACCAAAGCCAACTTGCCAGGGCATTATGAAGTTTGTTTGTTTTTTAAGAAAAAAAGAATAAAATAAAAATGAATGTTTTCATTGTTTGGACTTTTTAATACTTTGTTGTGTTTTTTTATTCAAAATCTGTGCACTGCAGACAAAACAATTAGAAAATGCAAGCAATGTTCTCCGCAAACAACCCCAGGGTTAAATTCATTCCCAACATGGATATGGAGCAAGGTCCTCTCCACTAGCGTAAATCAAAATGGTTTGATTTACTGTGGTGACTAACACTGATTCATATGAACTGCAGATCAGCTCTACATATGTAGCTTTATTTTCCCTGCCCGCCCCCCTGCACAAAGCTCTTAATATGTTTCTTTAGATTGTTCTCGAATTGCCATAAATACCATGCTACAGACACCACAAAAATAATGGCAAGTTGGAACACATCTGAGTGACATATAAAATTTGCTCTGTGGCAGATGAGCACCCTGGAGGTGCACAGGTTTGTCATAATATATAAGGAATCTTGGAGCTGATTAAATTATGTCTCTGTGCCAGTGTGTGTGTGTGTGTGTGTGAGAGTATTCAGGAGTATAACTGATTTGTTCCAGAGCTGATTTGTTCAAATGGATGATCTACAGCATATTGTGACATTATTTGGTTCATGTTTTCAAAGATGTCTCGATGGGGGCAGGGTGGGGGGTGAGAGAGAAACCCAAAACGTAAATATCACATCATGAAAAGTGCCGAGTGATTCCCAAACAACTGATGCCAAATTACCAGCAGTAAACAACCAGATTCTCACTCCTTGTGCCATCACCACTTTTATAAACTTTTTGAAACAATACTAGAGGTTCTGTCTTTCTAACCAATATTCCGCTGACCTGAGGGGCAAATAAAGAACGGTGGAGGGGAAGCAGAAAAATAAATTGTCTCGTAATAATATTGTTGCACACCATCCCAGTCTCCAAGCCGTGGAAGATTCCAGGGGTTCAAGGTGCTAACTCAGGGCTCTGTTTCCTGGGAATGAGGGACAGCAGAGACTGTGGTGTCTTTATGATATAGGATTTATTTGCACATATATACAACCTGAGCCTGTGGGACGCAAGTGGCGCTGTGGGTTAAACCACAGAGCCTAGGACTTGCCGATCAGAAGGTTGGCGGTTCGAATCCCCGCGATGGGGTGAGCTCCCATTGCTTGATCCTTGCTCCTGCCAACCTAGCAGTTTGAAAGCATGCCAAAGTGAAAGTAGATACTGTAAATAGGTACTGCTCCGGTGGGAAGGTAAACAGCATTTCCGTGTGCTGCTCTGGTTCACCAGAAGCAGCTTAGTCATGCTGGCCACATGACCCAGAAGCTGTACGCCGGCTCCCTCAGCCAATAAAGCAAGATGAGTGCCACAACCCCAGAGTCGGCCACGACTGGACGTAATGGTCAGGGGTCCCTTTACCTTTACCTTTACAACCTGAGCCTAGGATGGAGGGGCTCACTCACAGCATTAACTCACAGATTCTGCTTCTCCCATCATCACAGCCTTAGATTCAAGCAGAAATCAAGCAAGGCTCTCCCTCTTTGGCTTCTGCCTGCTTCTAACTTTCATCTCTCTCATACAACTCTATTGTCCTTCAATCTAACTATTTGTTTTCTGGCACAGAGTCACTTCCTTTGTTCCCCTAACGACCCATACTTAGGGGACCATTATGGCCCTTGCCTGGCCATATTAAACAAGGGTCTCCTTCATTGATTTTAACCCTTGCTGGATCCAGGAATTAGAAGGGACTCAGGCATACAGTCTATGCTGCCCCTTCCAAATTCACAACACAATTCATTCTTAGTTCAGTGCTAAGAGGATAGTCTTCAAGGGGTGAAAGCTCCTGGAGATTCATGGTCGGGCAAGTCCACCAGAGGTGAAAGAATGTCCCTTCCGCCTCTTTACATTTCCAACATTTGTTATCAGACAGGTGATATATCTTAGCAAGTTTGACTGGGGTCATGTACCACCGGTATATCATTTTCATAATATTTTCCTTCAAGGCACTACATGCCGTAAATTTCATTCCGGTGTTCCATAACCTTTCCCAGTCTTTAAACATAATGTTGTGCCCCAAGTCCTGTGCCCATTTTATCATGGCGGATTTGACTGTCTCGTCCTGTGTATTCCATTTAAGCAGCAAATTATACATTCTCGAAAGTAATTTATTTTTTGGCTCTAACAGTTCTGTCTCTAGTTTCGATTTTTCCACCTGGAATCCAACCTTTTTATCCACTTTAAAAACCTCCTGGATTTGAGCATAATGCAACCAATCTCGCACCTTGTTTTTCAATTTTTCCAAGCTCAGCAGCCTCCAATTGTCTCCAATTTTTTCAATTATTTCCCAATATTTAGGCCAGTAGGCTTCCATGTTAAGTCTCTTACGTGCCTTGGCCTCCACCGGTGAGAGCCACCTCGGAGTCTTACTCTCCAATAAGTCCTTATATTTTGTCCAGACCATCAAAATTGCTCTTCTGACAATATGGTTTTTAAACAATTTGTGAACTTTAACCTTGTCATACCACAAATATGCATGCCGGAAGTCCACATTCAGCCTGTGAGTCAAAGCCCCCACCGGTTTGAACACTCAAAATCCCAAGGTACATCCTGTTTGTACTTTTTGATTTTGAAACCTATCAGATAGTGTGGTGTTTTTTTTATTCATTCAGTCTAGCAAGGTACAAGAAGCATGCAGAGCGTAGTTCAAAAGGGTAGAAAACAAAAATTGGCATTCTGACTATTGCTCCTCATTATACTGTGGCCTTTCTGGGTCTTTTCATTTAAACTCCATTTTGACTTGAATACCGTTACTGTGGATTCTTGTGGAGGTGTTTATGGATTTTGCATTTGGCTTGCTTTGTGGTTGTGTTTTGAAACTATTTACAATGTTTGTACCGGAAGTCTGTTGTGCAAGCAAAACTGCAACATTGGACACAATCCATTATCTCTTTGCAACTTTTAAATTGGTTGGTAAGTTGTGCCCATAAGGAGAGTCAGAAGTGGTTGACCATTCTGGTTGGCTTTGTGCTTTTAGCCTGCATTTCACTATTATAGCATGTGGGACAGTGATATACACAATGGACAAATGGAGACAAATAATGAAGCTAAACACCACTGGCTTGGGTAAAATTTGGGAAACAGTAAACTTACTGATCCCAAGTGTATCCACTGGGATCATGTGAATAATATGTAGACATTTTCTAAGCAGTCCTAGTAAGGTGTCAGAAAACCATTATATCCAGATAAAGATTCTATCCCATCTCATTTCAGTGTCCAGCAGGAAACGGCACATGAAACTGGAAAATATAAGTTAGGGGTTGCTTGGTCTCAGTTGGGAAAGTTATGTACGTCTGAAACAGGGGGTAGGAAACCCAGCCTATAACTTTGGCTGTGCAAGCTCTCTTGATGAGGCCTGTCAGAAGCTTGTTACACTGAAATGAATGCTCCTTGGCTGTCTTTTTGCTCCTTATTGAAAAGAAAGCAAAACTGTAACTTGATTCTTAAACAAATTTCAAATGGTGTCATCATTGCTAATGGTTCTTTTACAATTCAGTTCATCACTTTAGGCAAATAGCTCTGATTCATAAATTCTCCAATTGTCAAAACAACATAAACGATCGTTTATCAAAATGCAATAAATCTCGGCAAGCAACGAGATAGTGTAAAGAAGACTTGCTGTTGTGTACAGGGCTCTGCTTCCTTGGCTGCATTTAAAGGGCCATCCGTGAGTGGATAGGCATTGAAATTGTTGCTGCAAGTCGCCTAACATTTTGCACGGAAAGCATTCAGCCTGCGAGCTTTAGTGGTCGTTTGGAAACCTCAGAGCTACTTCCGTCAGCGACGGCGCTTCTCCAGATGGTATGAGGCTAACCTCTTAGCTTAAACATCTTTTTAGCATTCTTTACTTGAAGCTCATCTCCAATGTAAAATCAGGCAAGGCATTTGAAATCTGTCAGATCCTCAAGATGCTGCCATGCATGCTTTTCACTTCGGAAACCTTGAGGGCCCTGACTTCAAGCTAGGAGGAGCACATCAGCGAAAGATGCCATGTAAGGAAATGTCACTTACGTGTCCATGCTAAAATTAGGGCTAAATGAACTGCTCTCCCAATATAATATGCATTTCCGGATTTGCTTGGGTGGGAAGCCAAAGTCTATCCACCCACCCACCTCCTCAGTTCATCATAGGCTGTTAAATTAGAACAGAACGAAAATGTCATCTGAACACTGGGACGGGTATGTGACGAGGTTTCGGCGTTTTGACTGGTGGTGGAACCATCTCTGAAGAACGTGGTGGTGGCAGTGAGTCAGTTCACGCAGTCTCTTGTCTCCTGTCTGTCCATGTCTGCATGGCAGTGAACATTCATGCAAGTTAGTAAGCAGAGGGAGGGCCACAGCTCAGCGGCTGAGCTTCTGCTTTGCATGTGGAAAGTCCCCGATTCAATACTCAGCATCTCCAGGCAGGGCTGGGAAGGTCTCCCTTCTGAAGCCCCGGGGAACCACTTCCAGACACTGTAGACAGTGCTGGGCTGGATGAGCCAATGGCCTGACTCCGTATAAGGCAGTTTCTGGTGTTCCAGTTGCCAGAACTAAAACAGCAACTGCAGTAAGCCCTTATTGGGAGTTATCACTTGGTGGCCTTGCAGGCATGGCCGACTGGAGGGAGCGCAATGCATGTATCAATCTGGCTACTAAATGGCCAGCAGCACCCAGCATTGGCTCTAGTCCACTGCTGTTATTGGCCAACACTGGATTCTGCTAGCCATGCAGCAAGATACCTTCCTGCCTAGCCAGCTTTGCCTCTGCCAGGAGAACCTGCTGGTAGATGCTGATGGTCACTGAACCCATTGCACAAGCTGCCGATGCTGCGTAGAATCATTTATGGCTACAATATGTGAAGCAGAAACCAAGCCCAGCAAGATGCATAGGTTCCCATTCCACACATTACATTTCTGATCATCTATGCAGATGCAGAACAATATCTCCTTTTGCAAAGTATGACACAGCATAATATATCAGTGGCTGCATATGAAAATTATACCAAATGACTCTGTGTGTGTGTTTTCTGTCTCATCCATCAATATGACTTTCGTTTCTCTATTAAAGTTTTAATCTGTGGAACTGCAAGTTGAAGCTTTTTGATAAAATTTGAGACAGTGAAGGGACTTGATCACTAGAGACATGATCACTCCACAAATGAGATAATTATATGTGATCTTGTGGAAGAAAGCATAGATTTTCAAATTTTAATCTGAAAGATTTCACACGAATCAATCTAAGAATAAATAAATTTGAGAAGTTTTATGAAGCCAAATTAGCCCATTGAAAATCCATGTGGGTGAATTTCAGCTAGATTGATTATGCTCTCCCTACCATTTAGAAGGCATGAACTAAATTAACATTTGAGGTTCTACACAAGTGAAAATTGCTTGCTAGTCACTTCTGAGTTTCCTCTGCCCAACAAACCTGGTCAGTGCCCTGCCTTGACTGACTATGTGCCTTCCCCCACAACCTTCCCCAAATGGTGCCCTACAGAGATTTGGGACAACAACTCCCATCTGTCTCAGGCAGCAGGGTCAATGGCCAGAGATTATGCAAATTGTTGTCCAAAGCATCTCAAGGGCAGCAGTTTGGGGACAGCCGCCATAGAACATGCCCCCAAATGCCTTCGCAAATGAGTTGATATAGAAAGAACCATAGAACCATAGAACTGTAGAGCTGGAAGGGGCCACGGGGGTCATCTAGTCCAACCCTCTTCAATGCATGAATATTCCACCCAACATGGGACTTGAACCCACAATCCTGAGATTAAGAGTCTCATGCCTCACCAATGGGCAAAAGCTTGAAAACCACTTTTGTAAACTAGCAGTCTCTTTAAAATAGCCTAACAATTAACAACAAAAGGGTGCCTATTTTAGGAAATGGGGAAAGAGGTGCTGATTGTTGATTGCAATTTTCATGTATTGTGGAATCGGATCCAATCCATCTATCGCTGCTCCTTCAGGGTCATTCCTTTCAGAGGGACTTGTTTGCTGTTTCTGCACAAGCCCAGCGGAAATGGAGACAGAGGAGCAGCAATGCCTGGTGAATTGTGGCCACATCTCTCTGAGAATTCCCATTAAAATCTGTTCCCAATGCCAGACATATTTTATTTCATCTTTTACTGCATTAGTCTTCCATTGGATCCTGCGAACATCTGATTAGAGTTACCTTAAAAGTTTGGAGTTTATATTAGAGATGAGAACAAATAATAAAGAAAAGAAAAGAAAAGGGAGGAGGGAGAAACCCTGATCACAACAACCTTGAACTTTGAGAAAGTTCAGATCTGGATCCAGATTTTACAGCTGGGCCCCATCCTCTTATTTAAACATCTTCCAGGGCTGAAGATTGTTGCAACGGACTACAGAAAATGTTCAGAACCACATTTTGTGTAGCTGCTCATACTTTCCTCTAATTATTCCCACCCATTATTTGCCCTTTAATCTCTAATGCAGTCATTAAGAACAACCATCCCTAATGCCCTGCCCTTAAATTGTTCTTCATTCCAGTGAAGGCTGCAATGAATCTCAGCTCAGAAGTGACTTGTCCATGCAAGTACACTCCGCATGTGGATGATGTTGGGAACAGCCTTCACACGGATGTCTATCTTTCATGCAGCCATAATTTCAGAAGCCACCGTCACCGCGGCCTTAATAGATGCACAGAGAGATTCCATGGTAGGAACTCTCTGTGTTACTGGAGGGGGCCCATGTGATCATATGATCCAGAAAGAAGGCAGACATGTTACATAGGTTACAGGGACCAACAGTTAATCATAGACTTGTAGAGTTGGAAAGGAGCACTAGTCGAACCCCCTGCAATGCAGGACTCTTTTGTCCAATGTGGGGCTCAAACACAATCTTGAGATTAAGGGTCCTGTGCTCTACTGAATGAGCTGACTCAAGACGGGTGGGTGTGGGTGTCTGTGGATCATCAACTTTTCCCTGGCCTTACAATGTGGGATTACATCCTACATCAGGCATGTGCAAAGTCCGTTTCAGTGGCCTAATCCTGCCCACCGATCAGTTTAATCCAGCAACTTCAATCCTAAAAAAAAGGTCAACAACTTTGGTCCTCACGGCCCTTCACTTCATCAAATCTGGCCCTCTTTGAAAAAAGTTTGGACATAACTGTCCTACATGGACCACTGCCATCATGCTGTGAATCTCTGCCCACACACCTCTAGATAAGAATGTAAGCAGATAAGAATGCTAGATCAGACCAGTGTTCCATCTACTCCAGCCAGTGGCGTAGCGTGGGTTGTCAGCACCCGGGGCAAGGCAAGTAATTTGCGCCCCCTAACCCATGGATTTGCGCCCCCAACCCGTGGATTTGCGCCCCCTAACCCGTGGATTTGCCCTAACCCCAGATGTTGCGCCCGGTGCGGCCGGCCCCCCCTGCACCCCCCACGCTACGCCACTGACTCCAGCATCCTGTTCTCACAGTGGCCACCCAAATGCCCTTGAGAAACTCTCAGGCAGGATCTGAGTGCAACACTACTCTCTTTCCACCCCACCAGTGGTTACCAGAAACTGGTACACAGAAGCATTGCTTGCCTCTGACCATGGCATTGGAGCATAGCCATCATGGCTAACTTGCAATAAGTCCACCAGAGAAACAGAGACATCCCCAGGGAGGCAAAAGCATAAACCCTAAACATGAAACACATAAAAATCCTTCTCAGCTGCAAATAAATAACCCCCCCCCCACAAACAAAGGTCCAGAAGATGGGGTGCTGCCTGTCTCCTCCAATAACTCTGTAGAAAAGCTGAAAGAGCTCGTATCAAGGTCTGTGTTCCCCACCTCCCACCTGAAATCTCTCAATACCTTGCCCTAAATACCAATTATTACAAAACTTTAGGACAGTCCCTGCCTCATAGGTTCTTCCATTCAAAGGGCGTGCATGCACCATACTCAGCCATATTAAGCCATATTCAACCCAGCTATTAAGATTGTTGTCTCTAATGTTCCAAATGCTCTATGAGCAGGGACGTCCAACTCCCAAGGGACTGCGATCTGCTCCGGGGGGGGGGGGGGAGTGATCTACCCATGGGGGGGGGGAGTTCAGAGTGGTTGAGCTTTTTTTAGGAGGCCAGACCAAAGTTGTTCACCTTTTATTAAAGAGTAAGTATGCAGAATTAAAATAAATCACTCACCAACAACGCAGACGCTAACACATGAACGCAGCACTACAGCAGACAACAGAAGAACGCATACTAAATGCAACACAGGGAAAGACCAAGGAGGGGTGGAGACACGATTCTAAACAATGTGAGTGATAATGATCCCGTGATCGACCACAATCATATGGGGATCGACCTGTCGATCGTGGTAGACCAGTTGGACACCCCTGCTCTATGGGGCTAACATAGGGGGAACTGGTATTAAATCTGAAATAGAGGTCCTACAAAATAAATTTATGAGGCAGATTTGGGGGCTTCCCTGCAGGACACTGGCAGCCCACCACAGAACTGAGTTGGGCCTCCTCTTGCTAGCAGCCAGAATTGATCAAGCCTATCTGGGATACTGATGCAAGCTAAATGCCTTCCAGGATCATACTCTTACTAAGCTCTGCTGGTTAGAGCAACTAAGGACAGGGGGCTGGGCACAAAAGTGCCAAGGTAAGTTTAGGGCTTATAATTTTCAAATGGAGAACTACTTAGCCCTTAGCCCACGTGACTTTAGAAATTGGATTTTTGATCAGGATGCCAACCAAGACAGAGCATCCATCATTTCCGCCCGTTACTCTACTTGGTACTCCCAAATTAAGACCAATCACTCAAGGCCCCGTTACCTCGAGACTCTGACCTCCCCACAACTTTGTAGAACTAAGATTCAAACAGATGCCCTCAGCATATTTAGAGGGGAGATATCAGGGGATTCCCCATATGTATCACAAATATATATATGGGTGCAATCAGGTAGAGGACATTACACACTATCTACTGATTTGCCCCCTGTATACAATACCTAGAGGAAAATTTATATCACCAATTCTTAATTGGCTTCCGGGTCGATTTGCACAGGAAGTGACAGTTGTACTCCTAGCAGATAAACATCTATACATCACCCACCAGGTAGCCAAATTTGCGCTGGCAGCCAAGCAGTTCCAGCTATGTGAATGCACTACAACCTTAAATTTTAATGTTGTAAATTTCTTTTATGTTGTAAACTGCTACAGGTTACGTTGTATTATTTTAGGTGAAAGTTTTCCTTTTATTCTGTGTCGTCCATTGTAAAGGCCTTTGGGTATATGCAAAAAAAATGGACTCACCCTGCCTCATGCATTCCACACAAGACTTTCCCTAAAGCCATCTTGTCCCCACCTTGCCAGCAGAACTACAGAAGAAAGCGCCCAGGTACACAGCCACATGTTGGAAAGAACCGAGTCATGTTTGCAGACCTCCCTTGGATCAGGGTCGACAAACAAAATACAACTGGGAGGACAGAGACTAAATTGTTTGAAGACATCAACGTCCAGTTCTTACACAGTAAGACTGGGGTCACCTGAAGCAGACTGCATCTAACTGAATGTTTCTGTTAAGGCCCCATGCTATCTTAGCTAGGTGTAGCCTTTCTTTATTTCAAGTTCTATTTTCAAAAACACAGTTCAAAGTATACAGCAGAGGGGGGACCTTCCTCTAATGTCTTTCAAATGCGGGTGCCAATGCTTGGCCTTCTAAGACAGCGGGACAGTGTCTGGAGTGATGACTTAACTGTTAATCTGTTCCTCATTTTGCAGGCTTGTACAACCGGACATCACAGTGGAAACAAAATCGTCCTTTCTCTGTGACCGTGCGCAGTGCTCTTCAACAGGGGCTGAATGCTCATTTAAGGAAAGAGCTGGTTGGCTCCATCGACTGAGTGGAAAATCATCTTCCCCCACCCCCACCCCACCTTCTGTGCAAAAGGGAGCAGTAGGAGAAAAGTTTAAATCAAAGGGAAATTCCTCTGGTACCATGTTCACAATGTTTATCCCAGTGGGATATGATACAGTATGTGAAATGGCTGTGTTTCACAACAATTATGAAAGAGAAAAAACATGTGGAATAAATATAACACATAACAAAGAACAGCGGTATAAGTTCAAGTCTGTCACAACTAATAATGTATTTACTGTGGAGGCTTCAATGAGTTAATAGGTTAGATGGGCTTGGTTTTGCCGTCATCTGTAGTTTTGCTCCATCATCTCTTCTAGGGGTGCTTCTGTTGCAGGTAATTGCCTCGCTTGTATATAAAGGCCTGGCGGTGCTGGTGGGGTTTCTGCGACGTTTGCTTGTTAGGGGGGTGTTATTATGGGGCAGGGAAAGAAAGAGAAAGACATGATAGTTGGTACACAGGTTGTAGGTTGGGGCAAGGAGGGGAAGGGGATTTATGATCAACATTTTGCTGAGAAAGTGGGGAGGAGTTATTAGCCTCTGTGCAATAAAGTATATTCACAGGCATCGAAAATGGCATCTGTCTTGTTTAGGAATGGAGGCAATTGTGCTGTGTGACACAACGAACCTCCTTAAGACGTTATGTATCATCGCACCCTTTAAAAATGCAGTACACTTTTCATTGATCTTTCCATTTCGTTTTGATTTAAAATGCAGATCTTTCCCGCCGTCAAAATCTTAGCATTATTTTTTTTTATGTGTAAATGTGGAGGGAGGAGGGGAAGAAAATCCATTTCAGACACATGCAGCCTCCATAAATTACTTTTTGTGGTTGAAACAGTATTCGCTTATGTCATGGGTTGAACATCCCCCTTTATTAGAATGCTATTTATTGCCACCAGCTGCAGTGCTTAGCTAAGAAAGTTCTTGACACCAGTGATTGCTTTCAGCACCAATGCTTCCGGCTGCTAACAGGGGCTTCTATTTCCAAATGCAGTCACCCCTTGTAAGCTCTTCCTTCTGGCTCACAGATACCGCCTGTCATTGTTACCGGGTGGCGTAGGTGGGGGATGGGACTGAACCCAGGGATGCTATGTGATCACTTGGGCTGCAAATCTCCCAAGCCTTTGAGATTTCTTGCCTAGCGTTGCTGCCACAAAAGCCTCCAAATGAGTACAGGAATGCGTGAGATCCCATCAGTTATGGATTCGTTTTCTTTCCTCTAAAATGAAGTTACGATTTCAGCTCATGAGCAAAGGGCAATTCACACAAGGCGCAAACTGCATGGGGGAAGCACCCAATTTCAGCCGGAGAGGCGCTCGCTGGCCTGTATTGCTTTTCCAAGCCAGGGGTAGCTAGACAAAAGTAATTACTCTTCTTCTGTAAAAGGCTGTCATTATTCTTGCATGAATAGTTTAGCTCTGCTATTTCCTTGCCTGCCTTTCTCCGTCCAGTTCAGGGAAACCAAGCAGGCTCAAAGCAAAAGTAGCCAAGTGGGGAGTGGGGGGGGGGGAGATCCGCACATTTTCTAGTGGGCACCTAGCTGAACGTCTCCAGGTAACTCTCCAAAACTGCTTGCATGTGCCTCTGTAGATATATCCTATTATTTTGTTAATATAACTGGTCACATATATTGGGCCCACTGGTTTGAGAACTTCTCTTTCTCTATCCCCAATTATGGCCACAAACACGTAATTGGGCTCAGAAGTGCCAATCAGATGCAGAAGGAAACTTGGACGCCATTAATACAGAATTGCAACCAATGCTCTGATGCCTTAGCAAAAACATTTTGAGCAGGCTGAGCACGAATGTTCTGCATTCTGTAGTTAGCAACGTCACATTTGGTTGAAGGTTCCCATTGCAGTCTTCAGAAACACAAGCCGCCCAAAAAAGGTGTGGCTTTTTTTATTGGCAGTGTACTTTTGAAAAATCATATGCAATGTGCCCTGACTTCAACAAAACCTGATCACATGCAAGTTTGATAGATAATCCTGGTTTAAATTACACTGATTGTCTGCTTCTCTCCTACTCTCTCTGGATTCGTCACTCTTTCATCTCCCAGTCCCTTAGTTACCACACTGCAAAGGGAACTTATTTTGTTCTATGGGTCAAATCTGGCCCCACCCTCATGGGTCAACATTGGCAGGTGGTTGAGGCAACCCATTTGTCAATCACATGGCATCAGACGACCACCTGTAGAGACCTGCCATGCACAGCCCAAATCGGCAGGACTGAACACCACCATCCATCATCTGAGGCCTACTGTAAGCTAAGGCTTCCTGTAACTAAGTACATATCACTGAAATAACCACATATTTCCCCCTTGCCTTGCCATACCTCCATCTCCGCCTTCCCCTGTTGTTTCCGTGTCTGTTTTAGACTGGAAGCCCCTGAGGTACATACAAAGCTGTCTTATGATGAGTCAATCCATTGGTCCATCTAACTCAACATTCTCTACACTAAATGGCAGCAACCATGGATGGCAACTTGAATAAAATATTGGGGGGGCAGGTAAGCCCTGCCCCGCATAATCGATCACATGACACGGTGCACACACCCTGTTTGAACGGCAATGTCCATCAACGGGGGGGGGGGTCCCTCAAATATTTTATTGGGGGGGGGCCGAAGACTGCTTAGCCACTAGGAGTTGGTTTCTATTGCAGCAGCTCTCTAGGAATTCAGACAAGGACATTCCCAGCCTTGCCTGGAGGTTTTGGGGATTGAATCTAGGAACTTCTGCGAACAAGGTGGATTCTCTTCTAGTGAGCTATGAATCCTTCCTTGGGGCAGGAACTTCGTAAAACATCATGCTTATGATTAGCCATGTGTGATGTACATAGATGGTGCAAGCATCATTGGAAGAGGAGAAGGAAGAATCCCTTCCACACTAAAGTGATTAGGGGTTTTGTTGCTATTGTGAAACAGTTGGGAGTCAGAAATCCTTGCTGATCTACTGCAAATTGTCCACAGATCTACCAGTAGTGGGAATGAAACATAGCATTAATTCAGAATTACTTTAACATCTGGAGAAAGGCCTGAGAAAAGGTGTTGTTTGGGGTTTATGTCATGGGTGAGTTTAAAAATTAAACTGAAATAAAGTTCCTTGGTTCTTTTTCAGAGGCTAGAAATCTGTTGAGCTGCTTTTAAAAAAAAATATTTCAGAAGAACTGCAGAATTTAAAGCAGGGCAAAGATTAACATACACATTTACACAAGGGGCTCTTAGGATCTCAGTGAAGCTATTCTTAAGACGGATACCTCTTCAGGGTTCCAGTTCCCAGTACTTAAGGGGCATTATATTGCAATATAAATGTTACATTATATCTTTCTTGTGCCATGCTATCATAAATATCTGTCTGGCTTGAATGAAAATGAAATTAATTGAACTGCAGCTTTCTTCCAACATACTGGAAGATACTGCATTTGCCCATCACTAGACTTGCCCATCAGTTACCCACAGGTGACCCCACATCATCCCTCTACAGTGTGCCAGAAGGGGCAGAGCAGCAGTGAAAATGTGCTTTGCCAAAGTGCCTGTGAGTCAGGCAGACCCAAAACTCAAGTGAGACGATTTAAATGCTGGAACTTAAGTCAAAAAAAGAAGCCTCAGAGTTTCAAGCCTTCCTGCCCTTGGGAGGCAAATTTATTCCAGGCCCCAGGTTTTAATCTTTGTTGCCTTTCACATACATTCAGAGCTTCTTCCCCAAAGTGGATTTCACTGAGGGAGTAAATGTAACCCACCTGCTCTTCAGCTATGGAAGCCTCAGAGACCTGGAGGCTCTCAACACGATCAACATTGGTCCAAGAGATTTTGCTGCCTACAGTGAGGGACAAGATGGTACCCTCTCTACATTCCAAGCACAGAAGCCAAAAGGATTGTTAGCTTAGTCTTGATTTAGCATTGGTGGTAGGATATTGCTCTCCACAACACCTGACACAACGGGCCAATTTATGGGGGGCAAAGAAAGCACTGTCCGTCAACAGAGGGGAACCCAGGAAGTGGCTTCAAACTGAGTCAAACCATTGGTCCATCTAACTCAGTATTGTCTACACTGAGTGGCAGCCACTCTCCGGGGTTTCAGGCAAGAGTATCTGCCATCCCAATCTGCAAATGACGGGGATTGAAATTGGGGTCTTCTGTGTGTAAGGCAGATGCTCCACCACTGAGCCAGGGGCCTTCAGAGGAACAGCCAGGGGCTGCTGCCACTGTCCCCCAGCATCTGCTGCCTGAGGCAGGGGCCTCACTTTGTCTAATGGCAGGGCCAGCCCTGCATACACTTTCAAGTGGATGGATTTCTTCTAAGCTTTTGTTAGGTGCAAAAGAATCATAAGTGAAAAAAGCAAAACAGGGGTAGCTGCTGCTATAAACTATAGCGGGGTAGCTGATCTGCATAATGCAAGTTTAACATTACACAATGCGAAAAATGTTCTAGGTTAGATTTATTGTTTGTGTGTAATATATGTTGATACATGGGCTTTAGCAGGGCCAAAGTGCCTTAAGTACAGCTACCAATACACGCTTTTTAGCCAGTTGGGGTTCCACGCCCAAATCTCAGCTTCCCTTCTGCAAACAAGAGCTGAAAGGCAGGTGGCAGTATATTCTTCATTAATATTTGCAAACTGTCCAGAGTATAAAATGGATATATGCCTTGATATTATTGCTGGCTAGGGATCAGACTTCTAGACAGCATAATCACTTACAATAGCAAGTAATCTGAAAAATCATTTGGAACCTTTTAGTGTAGCTTGCACCAGGTGACATTAGTTTACAACAGACAACATTGAAATACACCGTAAGGAAGAGACACAGCCCACCGGTTTGCATTGTGAACTAATAACACCAACCTTGACTGTAACCTTTTCTTTCAGGGAGGCCGGGGGAGACTACTTAAAACCAGATCCCAAGGTCTACTGTTTACCAGTTTGTGAGCCTTCCATGCAATGGAATAATATCACTTCTTCGACTCTAAGACTTAAGAGTAGTATTTCAAACGATCATTCCAAGGCCAAGGTTCTTGTTTTATACTTGCTTGGAAGAGAAACTTCCTGAATGACCCTGTAAAAGTCTCCTTCTTCTGGTGGCATGGCCTCCAACGTTCAGCTACGCTTACGAGAGGCCAACTCTTATTTGGTTTGTCTTATTTGGCAATCAAGTCTTTGGCGTTCAATGAAGGCATATGTTTTGAACTCAAATGACTTCACTTCATATTAAAGTAAAGAATGTTTTGAAGTGTGCCCCTTTGCTAATCATAAGCAACAGATCTCTCCATAATGGAATCCACATCTTTAGCATGCGAACTCTCTCCTTGCAAACAGAAAAAATCTCCAATGGCTGTAGCATATGATTTCAAAATATCCAGCCCCTTTGCTTCTGCTTCTGTTGTAATCTTCACTATGCCTTAGCCTTTTCTTTACTTTTTGACTGCCCAAACAATTCCCACTATTTTTTCTCATTGCTGCCATGACAAAATGCTATGAGAAAAGAGCTGGTCCTCTGCCAAAAACCTACTCCAGAGTTCAATATATGTTTCTTTCTTCAAGAGTCAATTGTTTTCCCTCTCTCCCAGGGGCTACTAGCTACCTTATTACCAGAAAGAATGACCCCATGACAGCACAATTGAGATCCAGAAACTCAACAAAATTGTAACCCCCTCCAGTGGCATCGGAATTCTAATCAAGAGCAGAGAGCCTGAAAGACAAATGTACTTGTGTATATAGCCACCATTTCAAGAGTGCGACTTCTTTACGTGCAAAGGAACCTATTTCATTTCCTTTTTCTTTGGAGTTTTTATTGCCCTTTTCCACGTAACCTTTACATTGCGAACGTCCTTATTGTGGAGGCCCTTTTGCATTTGGGAATTATTCCTACTCTGTTTACACAGTTTGCTGCCTTTTTACTACATGCCATCCATTTTCTGAAAGGCACAACTAGACATAGGAGGCCTCCTAGTTATTACCAACTTCTTCCTTTCTCAGTTTAACGCATTGGTGGAGCAACTGCTACGTTTATTCCTTACCCCAGATGAAATCCAGGTGCCAGAAGGAATACAGCAGTTATGCTAGATAGGCTGCAAGTGGAAAAGGTATTCTAATGTGCTTGTTGGAGAGAGTGTATTATTCTGTGACTTGAGCTGGATGGTTTACTGTTGCCTTACAGCCCTATAATCAATATCCTCCATACCCTGGCCCAATTCACACCAACCTGTGGCTAATCATGAACGAGCAAGAAAGAGGTCGCTCCACTCCTCCCCAGTCCTGCTGCTTCTCTGCTACCTGGAGTAGGAGTGCCAACTTTGCCCCCTAACTGTGGGTGCCCAGGGCCATGGGTGCCATGCAGCGTGCATGGCCCTGGCACCAAAAATTGTGGGTGCCTGGCTCCTTCATGGGAATTTTGTGGGTGCTCGGGCACCCAGGGCCCCAGGGAGTTGGCACCTAAGAACTGGAGCAAAGCCATGGCTTGATGTTGCCTCCAGACCTCAGCTCATGGTTTGCCTTCCACACACAAACCATGAGCAGTAAGTGAAAAACACCTTATGGCTTGTGGGACAAACCATTAGTCTGGGTTTGAATATAATGTTAAGCCAAACCATGTCTTAGCTTTGAATAGCATGATAACAGCAGGACTGAGGGAGAAGCGTAGCAGCTGAGATTTCCACCCCTCTGATTATTTGCTTGTTCACACTTAAAGGTAAAGGTAAAGGGACCCCTGACCATTAGGTCCAGCGATTCTGGGGAGCCAGTGTACAGCTTCAGGGTCATGTGGCCAGCATGACTAAGCCGCTTCTGGCAAATCAGAGCAGCGCACAGAAACGCTTAAGCATGGTTTAGTTTAGCGTCATGTGCAAACTGGGCCATTTCAGAATCCTGGGGCTACATTATTACTTTCACACATTTTTGCCTATTTTCTGGGTAAATAAATAAAGCAAACTGGCCAGCTTTCATGAATCACCAGCACCATCAAAGTCAAATAAGCCCACTGAATCAGTTCTCATTCAGGATTGCTTCCAATGTGGCATTTTCCTGTTCATATTTTGAGAACATTACAATTCCCCATGGATGTGTATGCGCTGATGCTGACACATACTTTTTGAAAATCCCCTGAGTCTTTTTCTACTGTCTACGCATCTCAAGCTGGCAAGTTACTTTGCTATTAAGACTCATGTTGAACTTCTCTCAAGACCATGTTTAATATGAATGTCTGGGTGGGGGTGGGAATTGCTTGTGTTAACTCATAATTGGAAAATGGTCATGTGAATCAGACCTCAGAACAGAAAACGGCAAAAGAGATGTCATCTTTCTCTCTCAATGTATCGCCCTAAAAATCTCAACATTGTTTTCTCAATAACTCCTTATGGATGTGGAAGTCACTTGATATTCCCTGATGAACCTCTGGAGGAAAGTAATCAAAACTTTGGACTGTTACAATTCATGGAGTCATTCATCAGCAGAGCACATGTTTCCCCTGTTCACACAAAGCCTGTATATGTTTATCTAAAGATAAGAAATAAGCTTGGGAGTTACCGAGTGTCTGAAAAAGATAAATAGGGGGGATTAGAATCCGTGCATCTTCATGAATAGGCTACAAGGTTGCCACAAAAGTCTCTTATTAGAGAAAACATTCTGTTTTGGAGTGTAACATTATGTACATATAACTAAACTGTGATCACCATCTCCTCTCACGGAATATTATTGTTCTACTGTTGTTGTCACAGGCCAATTGCATTATTTATGTAATCATTATTCTAACAACCTTTCCCCACCACACCCCCGGCAATATAGTAAGAATAGGAAAAATAACAGACAAATTCTACAATGAGATAGTTACAAAATATGTGAATGAATGGAATTAACAGGACCCCACCCCCCGCTCCTCCCCAAACTGCAACCTGTGCACCAGAATCTAACCTCATGAAAATTTTGTTCAGGGCTGTGTTTGAACCACTGTCTTGCCCCACAAATTCATAACAGAGAAGCTATCGCAGTACGGCTGGACCCAAAAGAAATGTTGTCAGGAAACAAGGAAATTAAAAGGAAAAATAAAATCTCCAGATGTTCTTATGTGAGTATTTGTGAGTAGAGGGTAGGGAGGGCCTCAGAAATGCATGACAGAAAGCTCAGATGCAACGCCATGTTCAACAGGAACTGTTCTATTTGAAATATTAATTATTTTTTATATTTCATGGAGAAAAAACACCACGTGAGCTCTTATCATTGCATGATACATTCCAAAGTTCTGCTTAGATTCTGACTTATTCTTCCTTTTTCTCTGCCTCTAGGCTGCCACAGAAAAACAAAATGTAAGTAAAATTTAAAGAGACAACATTCAGAAAATCACTATTTTAAAACAAAGCTTCTGAAAAAATCTAATTAATATGGTACCTAATAGGCTTGCTTTGAAATAATGTGATGACTACTTTTCTAAATCTCATTGGAAAGATCCAGCAATTGTATACCCATTAATGAGGGTATATATCACAAAAATGATTTTACAAGTAAATAATGCTATACTGGAATTGACTTAAATTGTCTGATCCCATTGGATTTTCTCCTTCAGATAATTTCTGGTGAAGCTGGAGAATCAAATTGAACATAATTTGGTAATGAAAGTAGTCGATAATTGAGCTAAATAGCTTGAACTTGTCAGTCACCTGTGACCTTCTTCTAGTTACACTTCATTTAAACTTTACCAAGTCAAAGGAGGCTGAGAGAGGAGAGTTGCAGAGCAGCCCTCCGCCCATATTGTCCCTCTGCCTGGGCTCCAGAAGTCTATCTGATTTGTATTAAATATGGAGATAACTAAGTAAACAGATTCTGATCCTTACACGACACAAAGGCTGCAAGCCTTGAGCAGCTGGCTTGGTTGAGTGCTTGTGGCTGGAACAACCTCAGAAGGACTCTCTGGATACAAATTAGTGTATTTGCAGAACATGGCTTTAAACGCATATATTAAATGAAGAATTTGTGTCTCACTTTCTTGTTTTGTGTGCCATCATTTTCTGCTTTTATGATGGCTGGCTACAATAACTGGAAGTGACCTCTCTGGACTTCAGAATGTGCCTTATGAAGGAGCTTTGCTTTCAGTGAGATTCACTAGCCAATGTGCTTGCCGATTAAAGTCCTTGCCAGGTGGAAGGGAAGGCATGGAGCAAAAAAGAAGGCTGGGTTAAATGAATTTACCGTAACTTGGACAATCTCTGCCTTTGAAGCAGGTCCATGGAACTTATCGCCTGCTGAGCCAAACAGAGCCCATCTATGGGAACCCCTCAAGGACTTAATAAGCCTCCCAATTATGCAGGAACTGCATAAACAGGATGAGTTTCCACACACCAGTACATAACTGGCAGGCTGTATTCTTTTTGATGGGTCACAAGCTGTACATCTATGTTGTAAAGGACACCGCAGGAAATTCACAGTAGCAATGCAACCAACTATATATATATATATACAGTATGTTGTCTCAGTGGCTACTTGCCAAAAAGGAGCATCAAGAAGAACCTACCACCCAAAATAATAATAAATAAGACCATGAGAAAAGGGAATTTGAATAATTTATTAGAAAATTAAAGTTGAGGAATTTATTTCAATACAAACACCGTCCTGGGTAAGAATAGAGCATCCTGACAGAGCTGCCTAAATGGTTAGTTCCTTGTCAGTTTTAGTGTGTTCAAGAGTGGCAGGTATGTACAAACGCAAGTTTGAGATGAATATAGAGAGGGGTCCAGGAGAGCAATGGAAGAGAGGATACACAAATGTAATGTCTTACACAAAGTCAGTGTAGTGTAATGGGTAGAGTGTCAGACTAGGACCTTTGAATCCAGGGTTCGAATCCCCACTTGATCACAAACTCACTGGTGACCTTGGGCCAGTTACTGCTTCTCAGCCTAACCTACCTCACAGGGTTGTTGTGGGTCGTAAATGAGGAGGGGGAGAACCATGTATGCCACCTTGTTCTTGGAGGAAAATGTGGGGTATGAATGCAGTTAACAGCAGCAACAACAACAACAACTTCAGAGGTTTAGAATCGGTGGGATGAGGTCTGTGTGCAGGGGCTAAATCTGATAATTTGGAATGAAATGGACCAAACCAACACCACACACTTCTTCCATCCCAAATCTTGCCATTTTTCCTATGTCATGTATAGGTCAGATCCCGAAATCAATCCTTTCAAACACAATATCACATATCTAGGATGCATTTATATTTCAAAGAACCACACAAAATAGACCTATTTCATGAATTAGATCCAAGTTTAAAGTTTCCAGTGGTGTTGAGTTATGCATCTCTTTCATTCCATAAGGATGGCAAATGGTTAACAATTACATCAGACCTCCAGGCAGAAATGCTACAGCCGCATTGCCAAAGTTTACCTCCTACACTTCTCAGAAGGAATTTATCAGTTGGGCATTTGTTTAGATTATAAAAGAATTACAGTCTAGCATCTCATGTTCATGATCAAGTCAAGAATTATGCAAGATTTTTGGACAGAAAGAGATATGCTGATAATATAAATTGCTAAAGGCTTATGAAAGAAGCAAACCAAAGAGAATGAGATCCTAAGAAACAGACAGGACAAGGTGAGTAACTGAATAATCTATAGTCGGTGTCAAATCCATTTATTTATTTTTTCTGATTAGAGGAATTATGCCACATCCCTCTTACTACATCTCTTTTCAACTTTTTATCATTCTTTAATCAACTGAAAGTTGTATTGTAGAGAGAATACAATTACAACTGAATGTTA
Organism: Podarcis erhardii; assembly: GCF_964252035.2. NCBI lineage: Eukaryota > Metazoa > Chordata > Lepidosauria > Squamata > Lacertidae > Podarcis > Podarcis erhardii. Next base: position 40,368,566 of record NC_138497.1, read on the forward strand.
AAACAGCCTCAGAGCAGACAGTAAGTTACTGTACTAGGCTTGCAATCCTACATAGATTCTTACCTGAGAGTAAGTACCATTGAATTCAGTGAGGCTTACCTCTGCGTAGACATGCTCATGCTATTAGCTTACATTCCTCTATCCAGTTGCCTGAGGGTAGGCTTTACCTCTGCATAGACATGTATAGGACTGCCCTTTTAATTTTCCAAAATAAAGCAGCTTTTGTCTTTTGTTTTTTAATTGTCAGGCACTTTCGCTGATACTTGTCCAAGAAAAAGGTATCCTATTTCCACAACATTTCTGTATGGGGCCATGTGGCAGCCGTCCTTTAAAATCTGCACCATCTGCCCATCTGTCACTCAACCCAATTCAAGGTGCTAGTTTTGACATGCAAACCCCTTGAGTGGCTTGTGATCCAATAAGGCAGGCTTCCTCAACCTCAGCCCTCCAGATGTTTTGAGACTACAGTTCCCATCATCCCTGACCACTGGTCCTGCTAGCTAGGGATCATGGGAGTTGTAGGCCAAAAGCATCTGGAGGGCCGAGGTTGAGGAAGCCTGCAATAAGGTAAAGTAGCAGCTCTCCTTATTGGGGAAGGGTTACAGCTCAGTGGTAGAGCTTCTGTGCATGGAGAAGGTCCCACATTTAATCCCTGCCTCTTCCAGATAGGGCTGGGAGAGACTCACACCTGAAACAGTGATGAACCACTGCCAGTCAGTAAGGACAATACTAAGGTAGAGGGACCAATGGTCTGATTCAATATTAGACAGCTTCCTATGTCCCTATTTTGTCCTTCCTGTACTTTGAGATCTGCTTGTGAGGCCCACTTGCTGAAGCCAATTGCTGAATAAGGTCAGATGATCTACACCCCCTCTGGGGGGTCTTTTTGGCAATGGCATCCAAGTTGTGGAGCAGCCTCCTTACTAAGGCTTGTCCTGCACCAACTTTATCCATCTTCAGTACCAGCTGAAGACCTTTCCTTTCTACCAGGCATTATAAATTTGGTACCTATATGACCTGCGCTGTGACACATGAGAAGTATATTAGATTTTTGCTCTTTTAATTGTTCTCTTATTTCTAGTTTTATGGTATTTTGAATTGTTGCTATGCACCCTGAGATTATCCTTGTTGAAGGGTGGTGTATAAATTATACATTATATATGTGTGTGTGTGTGTGTGTGTGTGTGTGTGTGTGTGTAAAAGTGTGTGTGTAAAAGTGTGTGTGTAAAAGTGTGTGTGTAAAAGTGTGTGTGTGTGTGTGTGTGTGTGTGTGTGTGTGTGTGTGTAAAAGTAAATAAATGCACAAGTTTTATTGAAACAATGCAGGTTATGATATACTGTTCCTCTGTGGGTATCAATGTAACAGTTTTATTTAGTGACTTTTAGGTAGGGATTGTGCCAAGGAACAATTATATACAATATCCGTTTGGCAAGAACAGATTCACCTGCTGCAGGGATGAATTCTCACACTAGCAATACTGATTTCTTATTTGTTTATTTGTTTCAAGATCCTACCACACAGAAGCCAAGTATTTTAGCTGGTGTATTTGAAATGCCAGAGTGTGGTCGGTTGGACTTTTTCATATATCGTTGACTTACATGTCTTGCTGATATTTACAATGGCAGGGGCAGGATTGTAAGGAATTCTGATCCTCTGAACTAACTTGCAATCCCCTATTTGAGCAATCAGGATTCAAAGAGTACACAGAACATTTTGGCCAGGGCGTACTCCTACCATATGGGATATTAAGAAGGCTTACCCTGGAATTTGCAACTTGTCTAAGCTGCAACTCGTCTGGAGCTAACAGTGTTCTGTTTTCTCTCATTCATGCCTGGAATGGGAAATCTGTTGCCCTGCAGAGATTGTGAGACTCCCACCTCCCATCAGGTCCAGACAGCACAGCTAATAGTTAGGGATGATGGGAGCTGGAGTCCAGCATTTGGGGAGTCATGGGTTCCTCATCCTGATGTATGCCATATTGTTACCCTTTGGTGCATAGATGCAAAGTACATAAACATATATTTATTCCTATTGCTCCAATACTTTGGCCACCTCATGAGAAGAGAAGACTCCCTGGAAAAGACCCTGATGTTGGGAAAGATTAAGGGCACAAGGAGAAGGGGACGACAGAGGATGAGATGGTTGGATAGTGTTCTCGAAGCTACCAGCATGAGTTTGACCAAACTGTGGAAGGCAGTGGGAGACAGGAGTGCCTGGCGTGCTCTGGTCCATGGGGTCACGAAGAGTCAGACACGACTAAATGACTAAACAACAACAACATTCCTATTGCAGCTGCAGAGTTGCATTGTAGCTTCTGTGGTTAGTACCAACACATAGCAAGGTCAGGATATTATCTGGGGATCTTGGATGTCTAAGACTAAAGGCTATGCAGCTAAACTCTGGACTTAATGCAATCTCTACAACTGCCATCATACAAGGAGCATTGAAGTCAGTAGAGTTTACTTCTGAGTAGACATGGTTAGGACTGGAGCTTATATCAGCCTCTCTCTCGTTTGTTTCAACATGGAATCACCAAGAAGGGCAGAGTGAGGAATCTGAAGGATGGCAGAAGTGAGCAATGATTCTGTAGTGGGAGAAGGGCAGAACTTTAAACCAAGGGTGAGAGATGCCCACCTACAGAAACTGACTCCACTGTGGATTTAGTAAGATCTCTTCCTCCATCCTAATCATCCCTAAGGGTACTGGCCACAATCCAATGGACTTTTATGCACATCGCACAGTGAAATCCTATGCAACATTATTAAGGTGATTTTTCCAATGGTTGTGTTCTGCTATTAGAAGACATGCAAAAGTTGCCAACAGGAAAGAGAAGAAAGAGTGTGTGTGTGTGTGTGTGTGTGTGTGTGTGTGTGTGTGTACACGCAATAGCACAGCCTGCTTCTTTGCCTTAAAAGATGTGTGATATACCTAAATGGGCACTAATCCTTAGTTCCCATGCCCTACTGAACTAAGCCTAGGGAGGCAAAACTAAAATAATCACGCATCCTTCCCCTGTTTATTTTTGTCTCCACTTCCTTTACTTCTTCTGTTGTTTCCTCTGAGTGAGACAATTTTTGGCAAGGCAAATTGCAGGTGTGTTAAGGGGGTGGGCGGAAGCCCCTCCCATGCCCTGCTAAGGTCACAATCAGGATTTGGGTGGGTGGGAGAGAGACCCCTCTCAGTAAGGGGTGAAGCCTCACCTGGACTCTGAAGATCCTAAAAGCATCACTCAAAAGTCAGACCTATTGGTTTAAATTTTGGGCTGACCAGCTTCTGTGTAGTTATTAACCTTCAGCCTTCCAGATGTTGTTGAACTGCAACTCTCATTCTCCCTGACCATTGGCCCTGCTGGCTGGGGCTGATGGGACTTGCAGTTCCACAACCTCTGGAGGGCCACAGATTCCCCATTCCTGCTGTAACCAATGCCACTGAAAGTAATCATTGGACTCCATCATCATCATCATCATTTATTATTTCTACCCTGCCCATCTGGTTGGATTTCCCCAGCCACTCTGGGTGGCTCCCAACTGAATATTAAAAATAAAATTCCCTAAATAGGGCTGCCTTCAATGTCTTCTAAAGTCAGATAGTTGTTTATTTCCTTGACATCTGATGGGAAGGCATTCCACAGGGCGAGCACCACAACCGAGAAGGCCCTCTGCCTGGTTCTCTGTAACCTCACTTCTTGCATTGAGGGTACCACCAGAAGGCCCTCAGTGCTGAACCTCAGTGTCCGGGCTGAATGATGGGGGTAGAGATGCTCCTTCAAGTATACTAGGCTGAGGCCGTTTAGGGCTTTAAAGGTCAGCACAACACTTTGAATTGTGCTCAGAAACTTACTGGGAGCCAATGTAGGTCTTTCAAGACCAGTGTTATGTGCTCTTGGGAGCTACTCCCAGTCACTAGTCTAGCTGCCACATTCTGGATTAGTTGTAGTTTCCAGGTCACTTTCAAAGGTAGCCCCATGCAGAGCGCATTGCAGTAGTCCAAGTGGGAGATAACCAGAGCATGCACCACTCTGGTGAGGCAGTCTGCAGGCAGGTAGAGTCTCAGCCTGTGTACCAGATGGATCTGGTAGATGGCTGCCCTGGACACAGAATTGACCTCCATGGACAGCTGTGAGTCCAAAATTACTCCCAGGCTGCGCATCTGGTCCTTCAGGGGCACAGTTACCCCATTCAGGACCACAATGTCCTCCATACCAGCCCGCCTCCTGTCCCCCCAAAACAGTACTTCTGTCTTGTCAGGATTCAATGATCTCTGAGTCGGTTTCAGCCCCAAAGACTTCTTATTGGTTTTATCTGTCTACAATGGGAAAGGATTCAAGAGACCAGGACAGACGACCTGCTCCTGCCCTGTTGAAGGAAGCAAATTCCTGGCCGCTTTTATGAAACCAGCTGAACGGATCGCGGTTCCTCATTGGCTCCTCCTGCAGATGCAGCAATGCAAGAAGGCGACTAGGCGGTTGAAAATACGAGGCGGGTTTTAGACCTGCGATCGGTGGCTGGTGAGAAAGTCTCTCCTGCAAAACTTGCGCTTCTTGCCCTTTCAGGTGAACACTGAGCCCAACACCAGGCGGCTCCGAAATCTCGTCTCTCACCCACCCCCACAAAAATATACTGTCCGATCTCAGTCATTCCTGCAGCATTTTTATATCATCCAACGTGCTTTATACATTTTCACAATATTCCCATTCTAAAGAAGCACAATTGAGGCCAAACACAACGCGCCCGGGCCCCTTTGTAGCTCAGTACTAACCTATCTTGCTAAGGCTGCTAAAGTTTTGACATACGCATAGCCAACTTGTTCCAGAAAGCATTTTAAGACAGTGTTTGGTTTTATGATACATTTTAATGTAATATTTTCTGTGGGTTGGTTTTATGCACACCGCCTAGAAGAGCAAACGAGTAAGCGTATATAAATGTCTTTAAAGAATGAATGAATGAATGAATGAATGAATGAATAAGTACAGTCCAAATGATTTCACTGGGATTCCAAGAAAGCTCCCCTTTGCTTCAGCCCTTTGTATGCGCATTTACTCGGGAGTAAAGCCCAAGTGGACCTCAGTGAGACTTAGTAAACATGCGGCTTAGAGGGCGATTCCGGCCTGGCCAAAAAGAATTTGAACGTATGCTCAAATTCAGCGTCCTGGTCTGGCCTCTGGAACAAAAGTTGGACTTGAACCGGGCGGGGAGCGTTGGCTACAGTGTGTATCAATATATAGGGGTCGCTTTTCCTCCGCGCTTGTTATATGGGGGCACTTAACCACAGCAGCAAGGAGACTTCGTTGCCCGTTTGATCTCCCACCAGGTTTTGTGCCCCAGCCAGAGCTTCACATTCAGCTGCGAGGCTCCAGCAAACGTTGCTGAGGTCACGCCTTTCCACTTGATTTATGTTGAGTGCTCCAGCAGCAACCAGGATGTGGGTTTCTTGCCTTCCCATTATCTCTAATTGCCACCTTGTTAACTCGGTGAGCGCTCCAGGGTACCTTCTTGTCTCACGGAGCGCGTACGAAACCAGCCCCACCGCCACCTTCCCACTCCACCGCTGGCAAGCAACTGGCCCCGAGCCGCGCCTCCTTGGCCCCCTCGGAGCGCTTCTGCGGCCACTTGGCAGGATGAGGCCTCCCGCCCTCCGAGAGGGAAGAGCCACCGAAGGCGTTAAGTGGAAGGCGAGCCACTCAAACCAACAAACCAACCCGCCCGGACCCGTCACCAAGAAATAAAGGGTCCCGTACAGATTTGCAGTCCCCAAAAAAGGAAGCACGCTCCAAAAGGGGTGGAGAGGGAGAAATGGACCCCTACGTTGGCGGTCCTTAGCCAGACCCCGAGATTAAGCCTTTGCCCTGCAGCCGGTGAAGGAACCCTGTGGATCTCGCTGGTGGCTTTGCTGATCAGGAAGTCCTGAACAAGCGCCTCGAGGAAGGCGGCTCAGAGAGGTGGCGATCAATCCAGGAGGGGCACGGGCGGCCTTGCGCTTTTACGCACGCCAGCCGGCCAGCCTGCCTGCCTGCCCGCCTTGGGGACGCGACCGGCGCAGCCTCTCGCTCTCAGACCCGCCGGGCTCCCCTCCCGTCTAACAAGCAGCCCCGACTCCGCGGATCTGGAGCGGGCCGAGTGGGGTTTCCACTCGCGAGACCCGGCGGCGGCGGAAGTGAGGCGGAGAGTTTCTTGGGCAGCTCCGAAGGCAGCCGCTCTGGCGTGAACTCGCGCCGCCAAGTTTCTGCTCTTGCCAGCGAGCTTTTAGCAAGGTGCCATTTGACCTCGCCAGCCATTTTTCCCGAACCTGTCGGTGGAAAAGGCAGCCTGGTTAACCCTTTCCTGCCACGCCCTCGTGGGGCTCCTCTTCGCCGAGTCTCGTGCGTTTCACGGAGCCCGAGGGGGCTGGGGAATCTCCTAGGATGCGCAGCATTGGCGGGCTGCGAGGGACTGGGGACGACCCCCCCCCCCAAGCCAAGACCTTAATTTTGTCAAGTGAAGGTGACAGCAGGAAGAAGCTTCTGAGGAGGCAAACTCTGCTTCTTTAAGTCCCCCCCCCCGCAGCGCTTTGACAAGAGAAGAATGTGGCCCGCTGACGTCAGGTGTTTGCCCATTCTTTTGTTCGGTTAAAAATAGTTTCGTGTGACAGCTTACCTGAGATGCGTGTCCGACCGTGTAGGGATGCAAAGCAGAATTTGCCAGGGAAGGGATCGGTAATTCCAGTTCTAGGATCGCGATTTATTGAATGAATGAACAGCAAAAGGAACAGGATTTCCCTCTGCACATCCGCAAACAGAGTTAAGCATTCTAAAACCCAATGAAGTCTATGGGTTTAGACGAGCCGATGGCAACCTTTGGTAACTTGGTTGGCTAATGTTAGATCACCAAAAGCAAACTATTAGCAGGCTCTTCAAAAATCGCAGCCTACCCCCACCATCGCTGTAGTGAGAGGGGTGTTGTTCTGGAGTGGCTAGACGGCAGCTATTCTTCAGGTTACTCCTCTCACGATCTTTCTTTTTTTGCACAGGTATTTTAGGGGGGGACAACAAAACAAGTATATTGTGTCAACAGGAGTGCAAGGAAATATATAGCCTGATTAGTAAAGCAGTTAATCAGAAGCATTTGTTTTAAGCCGTTTTGGCACTTTACCTGGTGCCAAGCCTTCAATTGTAAGTGTTGATTGTAATGAGTTTTTAAATCGGTTCAAACCCGAATCTATCAGGTGAGCAAAACGGCTGAAACCCAAGCATTCAGGAATAACCAGTTTGTGAAACTGAATCTTGGTGGCATTTTAAGGAAGAGATGTTCTAGTGTGCTGTATTTGTATACACAAAAACGCACTGGGCACGATTCTCCAGATAGTTGTCCTCCAGGAACGCCCAGAAAGGAGTGAGAATCACTGGCTGTCCTGGTGGGTGGGTGTCTGTAGGTGTCTCTGTCTGTGTAGGAAGACGGGCAGATGTATAACGCTCCGTTTTGTGCACAAGAGACGCGCCACAGGAGATGCCCTGCAATATGCATGCCATGTGCGGGAGCCTGCTCATCTTCCCCAGATTTCCCATGCATATAAATGGGACTTAAATCATGGTTTAATTTGTTTCGGGGTTCACCAGAAGTCAGTCACCAAATCAGCCCCCTCCCTCCTAATATCAAGACAGCTGCGGGGCATATGAAATGTTAGTTTTAGAAGGAGAAAAGAGGGGCGAGGGGCGTGCCTCTGAGAGGGTGCAGGGTGCGATTCCCACGCTTTTAGGTTCGGGAAAAGGCGGCTTCGGGATGGAGCGCGTTCCTCCCGGGACTCTTGAGCCCCGGCACCTGTCTCTTGAGAAACACCGCGCGCTCTCTGGACTATCTTTCCAGAGGCGGTGCTTGGTGCCCAAGCCCCGTCGCCAAGACCTCGAGAGTGGGCTCTGCTCTCTGGGACTGGGGCTCCGCTTAGACAGCGCGTTCCTCGAGTGCTCTTCCTTCGAGCCACCTGGGCAGGATCTGCCCCTGCAGCACCACGGAATGGAAGAGCTGCCCGCTGGGGCCGCCGCCCGTTGCGCTTTCGTTCTCCCTGGGTTGTTGGTGAGGGGAGAATTCCGCCGGCTCCTGGAAGGGGAGTCCCGCCAGGCGTTTTTTCTCTCTTTTTTTAGGAGGGGCACTGGGGCTGCCTCCTTCCCTCTCCCGCAGGGGCTTCCCAGGGGGACAGGTCTGGTCTAGCTCAGAGAGCTCCCCGCTCTGCAGTCCCTGGCTGGGGTCAGCGGAGGGGCAGCGCGGAGAATGGGCGCTACAGCCGCCTCCTCTCTGCCCTGCGCCGCCAGCGCTTGCCTGGCCGGGGGAGTTTGGCTGTGGCTGTAGGCGCGGGTGCCTCTTTCGTGGGAAGCGCCTTGCGTTTCTTTCCAGCATCCAAAAGCACCGAGGAGCCAGCCTTTCTCCTGCCCCCCCCCCAACCTCAACCCACTGGAGCCCCGTGGCGGCTGCCGTCGTATCTCTCTAGCATCTCAGCGGCAGCCAGAAGCAGGAAAATAAAACTGCAAAGCAAATGTTTGCGTTTCTTTTTGTGACTTTAAGCCCGATCCCTTTCCCATACTTTCAACATTGTGGAGATATTGGAAACCTTTCATTCTCTCGCTTCGGAGGACCCACGTGCTGCTCACCTACGCGCCTTTCCTTAGAAGGAAATCCCGGGCTTACTTCCGAGTAAACATGGTTAGGGCTCAAGGCTGCTAAAGTACTAAAAAACATTTTAAAAAAAAATAAAATCCATTTTAACCTAAGACAATTAAAAAGAAGTCGTCTTGCAGCACTAGCCCATGCACGTTTACGCGGAAGTAAGCCCTACTTATTGGAGGTTTACTCCCAGGTATCATAGATTTTGTCTCAGACAAACGCAAAGGTCGCTCCAAGGACCATTTCCAGTTCAAAATCCAGGCTGGCAAGAATTCTCTTTGAATCTCTGCTTCAGCGATCGCCGCGTTTTCGCATTTAAGTTCCAATCCTGTTTTATATTCCAGGTCTTTAAACATAAATGGCTAAATTTGAAAATACTGTTTACAAATAAAAAGACGATTTGGAATTAAAAAGATGTTCGGTAAAATAGTTGCCCACTATATTTATTTTCTTTTGTGAGATATTCAAATCCCGAAAAATGCTACCCAAATTGGTTTTTGCTCTTAATCCCGTAACATCTGTAATTCCACAATTGTATTGGTATATATTAGTCAAAGTCCTACAAATAAATTATTTTGGGAGAAGAAAACAAAGTCGGAAAAAGGTAATGGATTTCTTGTAAAAAATATATATATATCTAATATTACTACCATTTTCTCATCGAAGAGATCCGATTCTTTTTGTTTTGTTTTGTTTTGTTTTAATGAACAGCCAGGGAAATAAAAGTATTGCCTCCCCTCCCCCTTTGAAGTTACCTTTTCGTGGCTGCTTCGTTGCGTGGGGGGGCCAGCGCTGTTTATCTGCCCCACGCCCACCCAATATTCCAGCAATCCAGAAATCAAGTCAGGGAACTCTTTTTCATATTTATTTATTTATTTGTGTTGTTGCAACAGGATTCGCCTCAATTGTTCTCTTTTTTTCCTGGCATTTTCCTTTCTTTCTTCCCTTTTCTCCGGTTACATTTGGCGCGCTTGCATTAAAAAAAAAAAGCAATTGGAAATGAACATGCTTTGCAATTCTAACCCCCCCCCCTCTTATTTCCCATCATAATCTTCAACTGGTTTAAGATTAATGCTAGGAGGTGTCTTAAGAAGGGATGGCACTTCTCCTCTCCAAAGACCATCACTGGGATCATTTACTTAAGATGTTGACAAGACTGTCAGGAAGTCTATCTCTCTCTCTCTCCCCCCCCCTTTATTTTATTTTTTTACTAAGCTGAGTCGTGGCACACTGTAGTGAGCATTTGATTTTTTAAAAGTAAGGTACATTAATTTCATGGGCGCCTTCTCATAAATATTGTTGTTTGCTCTGTCCCTCTGCCTGGCAGAAAAGGTTTGTGGGGTGGGGGGTGGATTTGCAATGGAAATCATGCCTTTGTTTCAAGAGGGGGGGGAAGCATGCGCTTTGCTGCTCAGATAAATTCCTCCACTCCTCCCATATATTCTTGACAAGAAAAATAAAACCAGAAGGCGCCTCCTGCCCGGCTTCAGCCGGGTCCCCCCCACCCCTGCCAGGTCTTCTCGCTGTGCTTTGTTGTCTCTCTGTCTCTCTTTATACCCTGAAACCTACTAAACTTGCCGGTTCTGCTCCTAAAGCAGACAAAATAACCCTTTTTAAACTATAAATATTTAACTGTACCTGAGTTTATACAGTGGCCCGGGTGCCTCTTTAAACGCCGGTGATTTATGCTTTTATTTGTGCCTTTAAAACTGTTTTGCTTGCCTTACATGATCTCTCCTTTTTTTCCAGGTGGGCTGCTCCAGCCCTCCTTCCTTCCTTCCTTCAGCCTCAGCATCTCGAGACAGGGGACAAGAAGAGCAGGGAAAATGCGCTTTTATACGGGCGTGCTACTATTTATTTAAAGGAGGGTCTTCTGGTGTTCAGAGCCAACCGAGGATTTTTGGACTACACAGAGATCCTCGGTCTTAAAACCTTAAAACCTGCAATGAAAGTGCGACGGGAGCACCAAAAGGCTGTTGATGAGTTTATAATCCGGATCCCCTTTCCATCTTGCAGGTCGGTTTCTTCTAAGTGCTCAGGAGAGATCAGGAGTGCGGCCCACCACCGGCTTCACCTGAGACCTGGGGGTCGCTTCCTCCCATTTACACGCGCCAACTTCTTTGGGACTAGCCCCTTTAATTCTAAAACATATTTCCCCCCTTCTGAAGCAGATCGCATAAATGTCACACTCCTGAGTAACTGCAATTCGATGCAGAGTGAAAATCACATCAAGTTGTTGAGCTCGGCGGGATTACTTGACTGGTGTGAATCGTAAAACACTACTTTCGGACACTTAAGTGAAAGCAGGTCGTGAGGCTTCGCTCAACGACAGGATGTGCGTTGCGGATTTCACCCGCTGTCCATTTTGCTGTTAGATGAGCCTCATCCACAGCGATAGGAGGGGAAATGCCGTCCTAGGAACGCCCTGTGCTGCTCTTAACGCCATCCTAACCATGTTCCCTTTATCAAGGAGCTGAGGGGATTTCATTCTTAGTGAGAGCAGCCTTAATTTCACGTTTGCAAACTGTTATGTTTGCTAGAACAAATGGTTCCCCCCTTTTGCAATAAATACAATATACCTACATGTGCTGGGGATGCAATCCTATGCACGCTGACCTCAGTGGGACTTACTTTTGAGTAGACATGTGGCGGATTGCAGCTACGGTAATAAGGTGAACTCAGCGCTGCCATAGCTCCCTCTCCCTTTTAGATTCTCAGCTTCTATAATAAATACTCGCTTTGAGGGAAAAACTTGCAGGCTTGCTAGACCGGCATTCGAGATATGAATTCAGGTGGCCGGTCGGGAAACTCTTTCCGAAGAAACACAGCACTTCCGCGAGCTTACTAGACACCATACATTTGTGTGACCCCTTCTGACACGTCGGGCACATGACGTTGCAGCTCTCCCTTGCTTAACACATGCAGACTGTAACCCTAATGGGATCAGTCCCCACTTAAACCCGAGGGAAAGCCGGCACTGCCCGAGGATGTAACTAAAAGGTCACCCACCCACCGAAGGGACGACCGCCTTTATTTTGCTCAAGTCTCTGTTCATTTCCTCACTGACATTCGGACATGCACTGAAAAGCAAAACAGGACAACTTGCACTGTCCTACACGGTTTGCAAAGAGTTTGTAGGATTCCCACCCCACTACTACTATCAGAATAAGCGAGTCCTACAGGGAAGAAGGCAGGTTTCGCCTTTCTTCCTCTCTCTGCTCACGCAGGAAATCCAGACAGGAAATCTCCCCTATGCGCGAGGCGGTGGGCTGGCGGGGAAAGGAGTATATATATATATATGTGTGTGTGATATATATATATATATATCATTGAGTGTGATGCTTCAGCCCAAATACTTTCTTGGTCCCTGAGCCAGCAGGGGGCGCTCTGACGTTGCGTCTCGCTGGCAAGAGCGAAGGAAAACGCTTTGCTTCTCCTGCGCGGGAAGAGGGGCGGGTGGGTCGGTGGTGGGGAAATCTCTCTTGCAGTTTCCAAGCCCTACTAGGGTTACAGTTCTTGTAACCAAATCTTGCCTCCGCCGGGTGTTTCTCACACCCGTTGGCGAAAGGTAGAGGCACCAAAATGCACATCAGCTGTAGCTCCTCTGTACTTTGCCGGCGCTCAATGGATACGTTCCTCTTTCTCTTCCCGCCCCCCTCCCCTCTGTATACCATACATTATGCAACTTATTAAATCCAACGATAAATTGTCAACATTTTTTTCGGCTGTTAGTTCCGCTGATCCAAGCAGGATTTATTTTCAGATCTAAGGTCCCGGAGCTATAATACGTGATTTCTTTCCCTTAAATAAAATTGGTCAAATGTTGACAACCTTTAAGCCAATATAACACTCAAGATTACTGATGGGAAACTAATGAGAAAATATCAGATCGTCCGGCCTGGGGGCTCCTAATTAAATCTTAGCTGATTGAAAAATAAAAGCGAGCTTTTTAAAAAAAGGAGGGGAGGGGGCTTTGAGCAAGCTTCAGGCTTAAGTTTAGCTACGTTTTTACTTATTTTAACACCTCCTCCTCCGCCCCGCCCCACTTAAGTCCACTTTCCTCTTTTTCTCGCCCCCCACTTAAAAAAGAAAACACCCTTAACATTATTTCTGTGGCTATTTCGAGACATTCGATTAGGAATTATTATCACTCCCCCCCCCAGTAAATATTAAGGCCTTTAAGCGACGTGATTTAACTAATTAGAAAATTTACATCATTAAGTCTCAGAGAAAGACAAGAGAGGGAGGGAGGAGAGAAAGGAGAGGGAAATCTGTCAGTCATTTTAAAGGAGACAGGCCCTATTGAAGTGTGAAGGAATCGGCTCTAATTCAAAAAGGCAATCGGGCAGAAAAAGCCCTCAACATTACCCTGCTAGTTATTAATCAGAAAGGGTCTCTCTCTCTCTCTCTCTCTCTCTCTCTCTCGCCCAGTAATGGCAAAACGGCGGCACATCGTTAGCTTCTCCCAACGCCTCAGCAGAGCTTCCATTCAAGCTTTTTTGCCACTGGCCCATGTCCCATATTGATAGCAAGTATTTGTCCATTCAAGGCTCATAGGTTTGAAAATGTTTCTATGCTAGGGAACCAGGCCCCGGGGAAAAGGCGACGGGGAGGACTCCCTTTTTCCCAGCCCATCAGACACCATGTTTCCAAAAACCGGAATGGTCAAACTGTTCGCTCCTCTCTTTCCCAATTTTTATTTTTCCAGTTCCAATTGCGGTGGGAGAACTAGATCAAGACCTTTTTGTTTCTTTAGCTCTGTGCATGCACTGCAGAAACCCCATTCCCACTTCTTCTTGGGACTTCCCTTTTCTTTTTAAAAGCAGCAAAACGGGGCTGGTGGCGCAACGTGGACTTCCAGGGAAACGAAGAGGCGCTGCCCTGGGTCTCCGGCTGCCTGCTCGGGAGTGAGTCCCCTCGAAGTCAAGAGGGCTTCACCTCCGTGTTAAAAGGCGCAGAGATCGGCCAGCGCGCCTATGGAGAGACCAGAGGAGATGAGGCGGATTAGCTGCGAGCTAAATTGTTTGCTCAGCGCCTCGCCAAACTCGGAGATGCCAAGAGGCGCTGCGCGCTCTTCTCCAGCAGCGCCGAGAAGTTGGCGAGGCAGGGACTGGGGCCTGTCTTAGCAGAAGGGCTGGGGAAGATTTGGGAAGATGCGGGGACACCCCCTCCTGTTTCCAGATCAACACCTACGCAGCTGAAACCACAGCACGCCTCTCCCTCTCTCCATGGAATGAATACTCATGGCGCACATTTGGGGGAAACTAAAACCACGAAGCATATTCCCAAAGTGAGCTTCCGTCGCGAGCGCCAGTCCCCTCTGACTTTGTCCTTAAAAGCTGGACTGACAGCGCAACCCGACACGTGTCTTCTCAGAAGGAAGTGTCACGGCCTGCTGGGGAACTTCCTCGTGAATAAGGGTGACTAGTATTGCAGCCTCAGCTGTGAAGCGCAGCCTCTCCTACAACGGCCCTTCAAGGGCTGATTCTCAGGCCCAGGTATGTGACAGGTAAAAGGGGGGTGTGAGTGTGTGTCTGCGTGTGCAGTGGAGCACGCAAACGGGTCCCTGGTATCAATGGGATCTACCATCTCTTTCCCCCTTTAGAGGCAAGTCTCATGGATTTGCGTAGAACCCCTTGCCGCCTAAACAAAGGCAGCGATGACCTTCTCAAGGGGTCCCTAGTTTTGCCAAACAGCCTTGAGCTGCCCCTGCAAGTGACCGATCTTAAAGCGTGGCAAGACACCGTGGGAGGAATAAGACACCTACTCCAAGATACCCCGAGAGCCCTGAGTGTCCGTGTACACCCCCCCCCCAGCACTGCAGACTAGCAGCCCCATCCAAACCACATCTACATGAAGTAAGTCCTATTGACTTCCACTAGGCTTAACTCCAGGTTAATCCGGCTAGTGCTGCAGCCCAAGGCTGCGACTAAGCCTCGTTTACCTGGGAGGAAGCCTCACAGGATTCAAGAGAACTTCCTTCATGGCTTGGGCCATGCATGGAACCTCTCGGTTGGGGCAAGGAGGGAGCCCGAGCCCTCTCCTCCCCCGGGGGCAGCTCCGGGAGAGGAGGAGGCCACCTGCAGTGATGGGGCTGCCCTCAACTCTTCCTTTCAGTGGCCCCGGAGCTTTCTAAGCCACCGAGTCTTCTGGAGAAGGAACCAAATGTGCCCATGTCACATCCACGTTTCCTTCCAGGTGGCTGAGCATTCAAGCTGCAGAGGAGGCAGGCACTACAATAACATTTCCGACGCCTTTTAACAAGCCACAAGTAAAAACAACGCGCGCGCGCGCGCACATATACAAATCCGACTCCATTGAGTGAAATATTGATTCTCTTCTCAACCCACCCAGCCCCCAGCCGCCCTCCAGCCCACGCAACCGCTGAACCGTAATTCATCTGTAAACTCATAACCGGATCTTAGCAGAAAGGAGAGGGGAGAGGGGTGGGGGTGAGGGGGTAAGAGAAAAAGTAAGGCTCCTCTCGTCTCACGTGATTAAAAAACAAAGCCGAGCCGAGCATGCAGACAACTGCAGAGATTTGCATCTCCCCTGCTCTCCCTTCATTTAGAAAACACGCCGTTTGAAAGCCCAAGTCCAACAATGGCAGACTCTGGAGTGAAAGCGGGTCAGGCAGCCTGGCGGGTCCTCTCTCAGACATGTGGATATACTTTTGGCCAGGGAAGCAATTAAGGTCACTACATTTGCACCAAACGGTTTCCACACGCGCGCGCGCAAAAATATAACTTAAAAGAGAAACAAAACACCCCGTTGTATGAGGGGCTGATTTTTTTTCTTTTTCTTCTTTTTCACGTTTTAGCAAACGTTCATTGGTAAAGAGAAAAGGCATGAGAGAGAGAGAGAGAGAGAGAGAGAGAGGGAGGAATTCTTCGCCTTCCCATCTGATTTCTCTCTCTTTTTGTATTATAAGCGAGAGCAAAGAAGTTTTTGTTTGGTGGGTTTTCATTGATCAGTCACTCTGAGCTAATGTAATTATCCTCATCAATAGAAGGCTGCAGAGAGAATCATTATGTGGGTGACATTGATAAATGATCACCCAAGAGCTGCCTTTTCTCTTGGGCACCCCCACATCTGACCCTCCCACATCTACGAGGTAGCCATAGAAACACCTTGAGCGCCTCTAACGCGAGCTGCGGCGAGGAGGAAGACGCAACCGAGCAAAGATACAACTTGCACGTTTGCCTTCCAACTCACTAAAATCTCCTCGCTTTTTTCCCCCTCTTCCTTAAGTCTCTCCTTCTCTCTTTCTCCCTGTGTGTCTCTCCGCCTCTCTTTCCAGCATCTCAGGAGCCCTCGTACCTCATAGCTATTGAGGAAAACACATCCAAGTGGCTTTGTCCTCAAGGAGTTAAATAACGAGGTTGCCTGCACTCGAGGGCGACGTTGCTTTTCTCTAAGTAATTGCGTGTAATGCAAAACCCATTAGTTCGAGAGAGGCGTTCTTTTAAGTTGCGCCATTGCACAATATACAGCGTCTCCCATCCAGCAAATAACTCAGCGGGCGAAGCTCTTTGCAAAGTGCCTCAACCTGAAATCATCATCACCATTATGATTACAGCGACAAGGACTTTTGTATTTATTTCCTAAGTAAGATACAAAAAGAAAACCGCTCTAATCCTCTGAGTGCTTTATTTAAGCAAATAAGAAAATACGGCGAGAGGTAATTGATTCATAATGGCGAGGCTGCGAAGAGGGTGGAGGTGTTTGTTTATTTGATTCCTAAAGCAGCCGGAGGAGGAGGACGGGGAGGGGGAGGAGGAGGAGGGGGCAGCCTGAGCTGGGTCATCCATCATGACTGTGGCAGGGACCCTGCCCAGGAGTCAGCTCCCTTCTGTCTCTCTCTTCTCCCAAACTATTAATATGAAAATCTGCCTTCCTAACCCCTCCCCCCCACCCTGGGTCCCCCTCTTATCCAGTTCAAGGGGGCAGCCGGCTTCCCCTCTGCTTCCATTAACAACTTAGCCAGAGGAAGGGGGCAGGGAAGAAAGTTCCAAAGCATCTTTCTTTCTTTCTTTCTTTCTTTCTTTCTTTCTTTCTTTCTTTCTTTCTTTCTTTCTTTCTTTCTTTCTCTCTCTCTCTCTCTCTCTCTCTCTCTCTCTCTCTCTTCCTTTCTTTCTTCTCTCTCTCTTTCCAGAAGTAGTCTATTGCCAAACCCAAAATCCGAACTGCACTTCATTGGGAGTAACAGCCATTCTATTCAAGGGGGCTTAGCATGCACAAGGTGCTAATCAATAAACAAGAATAGCTATATTTTAAAAGCAAAACACCCTGTGCTAGTTAAGTGTCCGCATTTCTGGTTAACTGAACGCCGAGGTAAATGCGGACTCCCCAAAACAACTTCAGTGCCCCTCCAACACAGCATGCCACCTGGGATAGCCTTTCCCGTGGATCCCCATAAATTTTTATCCCACAAAAAGAGGAGGAAATAGAATGAGTTCCATTTCACAGAGGCACTGAAGCAGCTTTCCTCCCCCCAATCAATTTTTTTAAAAAAACTTTTCTTATATCTGGACCAGGGCTTAAATAGACACTTTCATCCCCCCGCAACATGCAGGTTACTTCTTCCATGTTAATATTCATGCGTGGCACAGACAAATCCACTGGCTCAAAACCAACAATGACCCCATAATTCTGAATCCTGTGCACATTTACTTGCAGGCAAGTCCCACATAGTTCAACATCATCTCAGTTAGGCTTGCATAGGATTCCACCCTTAGTGTTGCTTGCTAAACTAAGTGTGTGTGTGTGTGTGTGTGTGTGTGTGTGTGTGTGTGTGTGTACCTACAGAAAAGGAGCTGAAGTTGGGTTGTTGTTGTTTAATGGCTGTTTTGTAACTTTTAGATACAGCTGCGTGAGACACCCCACACGTGCTTTTTGTTGAAGAGTCTCCTACAAGCCACTCTGCTTCTCCTTTGGACATTAGAATAAGGTTACCAGACGTCCCCGTTTCCCGGGGACAGTCCCCGGATTTACAAATCAGTCCCCATACAAAATCCATTGAAGTTGAAAAACGTCCCCGGATTCATTGAAAAAAATCTGGTAACCTTACATTAGAAGCCAGCAAAGGGCAGCCAAGATGAACGGTCTGCTCTGCTCGCCTTCAGTAACAAAGGACAGATCAATCTCAAACATTTTTTATTTACTAGGATTACAAATTCCTCCTCAATTTGTTCAGGGAAATGGAAATTTGGGGTTTCCCCCGTTACCTCTAAACAAGAGGTGTTTTTCTATTACCCTTTGTTCCCCAGAACATAAGCAATTTTAGTCAGACTACAGTATTTCCTTTAACACCATGTCGCTGTCAAAACACTATTCCCATTTTCTTTCACTTTTGACAGCTGAGCATTTCTTAAATACACCCAAATCGGAACCCCTCATACTAAACAGTAAACCTCAGACTGGAGCAATCTCCTCCCATTGTATTGCAGTAAGGATTTTAGCAATATAGATCAAGCAGAATAGAGCCCAGAGAAGGAAAAGTCATACAGCAGTAGGGACGGGGGTTGGGAACAGTTCTTTTCAAAAATACCCATCTAGCAGGCAGAGCTGGACCCTTTGCCTCCCTTGCTCCCCAAAGCCTGTGTTTTGCCAAACGTCAGAAAAAAGGCAGAAAATATTATTTAAAATGCTACCAGTTTTGCTTTCTTTTGTTTTTGTAAATACAAGGACATGGGGGGGGGATGTCTTGCTGACACCCAAATAATCCTATGCTTGAAAGCTCTCTGTTATAATAAACTGAGAATTGCACAGATTTGGGAAGCTTGGAGGTTTCAGTTGGAACAAAAAAATTAAACCAAACGTTGACACCACCACTCCCTCAAATTTAAGACAAAGTGCTTAGAACAGAGCGATTTCTCGGCTAACATTTCTTATATTTCTGCTGTACCCCCCGCTTCTATAGCAAAAAGAGTCAAAATGTAAGAATGAAACATGAGATCTGCAGAGTCATTAACATGTTGAAGTTTCAAGTGCAAGTTTTTGCCAACGTATTTTAAATTGTGGGGAAGGCAGTGCCACTCAAAGCCTCTTCTGCTCAGGCCAGGCTTTAAGAAGTTTTGCTGCACCATCCAGATGGACACCAATTCTTGCTTTCATCTGTCCCCCTCATGGGCTTCAACCTGCTACATGACAAGTTGGCCTTGAGGGAATGGTATTCTGCAAAAGACTGCAATATTTGGAAACTGAATGGAAGCTCAGCTCCATTCAGTTTGATGGACATTTCGTCATAGGGATGTAGATTGCCTCCAGCAAGTTCCCCAGCAAAACAGAAACATAACAATCAGTAATGAAAGAGGGTTGCATCATGACTTCACTTCCACTAAGAATGAGTTGACATGGAGCTCTAGCATGTATATTCTGCTCATGGTGGATGGGGGAGAAACTATAGCGCCTAGGATTATTTGAGAGGTGGGGGATGGGAGAGGGGAATATGCTTTAAAGCTATAGCATGTATGCAGTCTTAAGTCTTGATGGTCACATTTCTATGCAACAATAAACCAGGTTTTCTGGTTTCTAGTGAATGAGCAGCACACTGGTACACATTGCCTTATCACAGCTCCTCTGGCACAAGCAGGAAGAACTAGAATGTATTGACTTTTCATTAAGTCTGAACAGCTATAGTGGTTTGTTGCTTCCTAATAAGCCACAATCAGCAATCAAACAACAAACTATGGCTTCAGGTTCACTGGTGATAATGGCCTGTTAGGGAGCAACAAACTACAATTTCTGGTTTGCATAGAATGGGAGGTCAGGGTAGCCTGGTTTCTATGTTGCTCAAATCAGAGGAGGAGTAATTATTTCTGATGAAATAATCTGATGAAAATCTTTCTGATGTGTGAACATAACTCAGCTCCCTTGAAAATATACTCAGGATTGTAGCCTTTGTCAGAACCAAGGCTTCTGCAAATAGGTCCTACTTCTATTTCCATCTACTATAAAAAGGCGGGGGCAGGATGGATGGACAAAGCCTAGTGTGTATGAGAGAGAGCACTTGTGTGTACCTGAAGCTTGCTTTTGGCCAAGTTCAGATGATCATTTCTTGGAGGGGAGATTTTAATTTCTTTTTGTCTTGTTCTATTTTGATGTGCTTATTTGTTGGTCTTAAATTGTATTTTTATGCTGTCTGTTAATCAGTTTCATTCATACATGGCCCTGAGATCTTTTGATTAAGGGGGTTAACAAACAGTTTAAATAAATATTTTGGCTTATTAAGCTGAGATATGCACAAGCCTTTTACCTGTGTATGCAGTCCCTTTGCTCAGTCCCTTTGTGCAAGCTGTGATTAAGAAGCCTCTACAGCAGTTTTAACCCAATTTCCCCTTTTTGGTCAAACCAGGAGATTATGGTTACCAGGTTTGGAAGTAGTCAGAGCATTAAACCAATTTCAACCTGTGATTCAATATCCTGGCTTGTTCTGAAACTGGAAACCGTAGTTTCCCAGTTTGAAAGAAACAGGAAAATATGGTTAAGTAGCGACTTCCTTGTTTGGTTGCTGTGAGTTGCAAAGGGAGGAACAAGGAATTTGTGTGCATGGAAGAGGAGAAGGTCTATACATATCACAGGGTAATAAAATAAGAAATTATTGTACAAATGCACCATTCTAGCCCAGAAGAGAGCTTAACTTACCATCAGTAAAGAGTGAAAACTCAACCATCCCACTCCTCTCTTCCTTCCCAAGAATTTTGTTGTGAAACACACCTTATTCAATCAAACTAAACAATTATTTACAAATCAGTTCCTTATCTTCAGACCAGGTCTGCACCTTGAATGCATAACTTTTCTCTCAGTAATCAAATTTTCTTTCTTTCTGGGACAACAGAAGGAGATTTTGCAAGTAGAAGAGAAATAACAATGTTTGCATTTCTTGTCCACCCTACAAATACCCCACGAAAATCACCAGCATTTAAGTACTACAATATTGATTATATGTATTTATGGCTGCAATCCTAGGAGCAAGCCTCATTGTAAAACAGTGGAATATACTTCTGATATACATGCATAGGATTGAACTGTAAATATGAACAATCATATGGATATAGTAAATCTATGGCTAAGTTTAATTTTTGTTTAGTAGTTGATTTTTTTTTTTAAATCATTAAATAAAACAAAGTACTCAGGTAATGGTTTGTAGCTGATATATCAGTAGTTAGATCTCTTGCTAAGCTACCCCTAATATTAACAGGTTCATTATACAATCCTGTCCACAGTCAAGCTCTACATTCAAGTCAGCATTGGGCTTGTTGAACTAAAACTCAATTGTTGAGTAGTATGGGATAGAAATGTAAATAAATATACACAGGCTTCCTTTACCACTTATATATAACACACACATTTTTAGCTCTAGACATTAAGCTTACACGTATGTCTGTTCACAGGCTAAGGCATTTATAAAATCACACGTTGCAATCTCTCTTAATCTTTGATGTGTTTTGTTTATATTATTATTGTTAACAAATACAAGTTTTTTATCTCTTCTCCCCAGGAAATAAAGTCTCCTTCTATTAATGATTAAAAACACAAAGGCCTAACAAAAAATCAAAAATGAAATATTTATTACCGCATTTTGTGACTTAACACCTTTTTCTTTAAAACATAACGTCACAGTCCTCATACAAGTATTTTAATGTAAATTTTGACAAAGCTTAAAGGTAACAGCATTTTTTTTTCTAGTGAGGAACACGTGCTGAGAAAGGAAGAATTCATGGACATACAATACCAATTCCACAGCAGATCTGATACTAGCAAAAACATTCTTTTTTTTTCAATTGAGGTAAACACATAGAATATCTAACATGAAACAATTAATAGACCGAACTCTGTACGAAGTTTGTTACAGTATTCTCTTGCTTTTTCCCAAGCTCTGAGTTCATGGTAATGTTCTAGGTTTGGTGCAAAGACCATTAATATCTTCTTTTGTTGAGGAAAGCTGCCCAACCTTCCGATTTGTCTTGTCCCAGGCCAAGGGCTCAGAACTACTAGAAGAAGGCTCCTGCTCTGTCCTTTTAAATTTTCACCGGCAAGCTCTTTGAAAAAAAAGAGTCCAAAAATATCTTGGGCTTATGAAGCACAAACTATAAAAGATCTGTTTGAAACTAAAGGACACATTTATGAAGGAACAAAACCAGGGGATGGCAAGGCCTTCTTGGAACTGTCTTCTGAGTGACGAGAGACCCAGCAAGACTTTAACTTCATCTCCAGGGTAATTCTTTTCTCACTGGCCAAAACAGGTCTGAAATATACTTTCGTCTTTCATGGATAGTGACTTCACTGCTGAACCAAAACAGTCATTCTTTTGGGAACAACACACATAGTGTGGAAAACAAGGATATTTTTTTCTCCTTCTAAAACTATTTGAGGCAACATAACGGAGTGATCAACAGAAATATACAAGTTAACTTAGTTCCTATGTTTATATACTACAGTAGTTATAACTCTTGGAGTCTTTTTTCCCCCCAGAGGATCTTTACATGGACAATAGATTGTTTTCAGTGAGCCCATGATTTCACATTTGTGTTCTTGTTTCCATTGGTCCTCTGTTGTTGATGAAAAATGACAAAAGTAAAAAATAATCACAGCTGTCTGGAATTGTGTATTAAGTGTCAACATCTGGTCAAAGTTCAAAAGTCTTAAAATAGTTTTTTTTTCTTCCCTTGAGTTTCCTTATACTATTGGGCATGAATGTCCATAAGCTGTCCACCAACATTGGGGTCTACAGTATTTAACATGGTGGGGCTCTGTGCTGACATGGTCATTCCAGGATGGGTAGGGGGTCCTCCGTGCATCATCATGGCTGGGTGATGGGGGTGGCTTGGCAAATATGAATGAATAGGGGGTCCATGTCTTAATTGAGTAGGGTGTGGGGTCATCTGGGGAGGAGTGTAACTTGACTGTGTCATACTCATACCCATAGGACCACCCTGAGATATGTAGTCCCCTGGTATGCCTTGCAAACCTAGACAGAAAGGGAAACGAATTAGGTCAGATTCCTGAACATTTTTCCAGTTTCACCCTCCTAAAAAGAACTGAAAAAAACAACAGACACTGCAAATACTCCGTCTAAATTTAGCTGTAGTTTCTTGCCAATGTTTACAGACTTTCAGATTCTAGTTTGCATTTGATCTGAACATTCAGTGGGATAATGCACATAGCTAAACTAAATATTGAGCACAACCAAGTGTCATCAAATGTAAGAATATTTTAAAAATACTAGTAACTGGATTTCTATCATAAATCTGATGTGGATGCATTCTGTAAGCAAAAACCTGTCAACTGAACATAAATATCAGATTTGCTTTTCTTTCGTTATTTTGAAAAATGTAGAACACTCTGTCTTGTCCTTCTTTCATATGCAGAATTTCCATTACATTTTTGCATATGAAACAATAGTTGGGGGGGGGGGGAGAGAATACACCATAAAACCTTGGGAACTCAGACTGCTTTGCACAAGGGAGATCAACATGCATGATTGGGGGCGCATTGTCATTTGTAAATGACAATGCCTACTTATGCCTACTTTTTGTGTACACTTTTTGGGCACATTTATGCAGGCATGTTACCTGTGTTGTAAAAAAAAAAAAAAAAAAAAAAAAAAAAACCTTCT